>NW_023604295.1:75042545-75427917 GCF_014898055.3 Talpa occidentalis | reverse complement strand
GTATACCCATCATATGTGTTTCTTGTATTTTATGCCTATACAAATCACCCAGGAATGTGGTTAAAAGTTTGACTTGCTCAGTAGGACCTGAGAGTCTGCCTTTCTAACAAGTTCCCAACTGATATCTAAGCTGCTGCTTTGCCCAACATGCTTCGTGGAGTTAGTCTCTATTGTATTTAGCCTGTGAATGGGAGCCCACTTGCTGCTGTTATATTCTGTGCCTGCATCCCACTTATTTTAAAGAGACATTCTTCTTATAAATAATTAAATCTCTGAGCTGGAAACAACATCCTGCATATTTGTCCTAACTTTAACACTTTCCATGTGCAGAAAATTTTAACCACAAAGGATCTTTGTTTTATACCTGATCTAGGAAACTCTCACTCACTTTAATTAACCAGCTCGCATGCAGTAAAATCAGAGGAGCCAATTGCTATGAGCCGCATGTGTTTTATCCCGGAGAATTAAAATGTAGAATCTGTTCTCCTGGTCGCTTGCTCTGTCTTGATTACCAAATGTAAATGCAAATAATAGACGATTCGAACATAACCCAACACATGCCATAGCGAAGTTAAATTAAGTCAACCCCTGATTTCAATCCAGTTTCATTTATGTTTCATATAGGCTTTGTATTAATCATACATAGTGTATACATGATCTGAATTCTATTGCAACTTGATGCAATTTTAACTACTTTGAAATATTTTAGTTTCAATGTTTCCATTGTTTGAAAGAATTGTCATAGAAATATTAAAACACTAACTTCAGCTTTTCAATTGAGTTATACTACTAATGTTAAAAGATTATATATATATGTGTATGTGTTGTGTATATATATATATATATATATATATATATATATATACAGGAGCCTTACCATGTTAGAAAAGACTTCAATTTCTAACTCTTGTTTTTCCAGACTCATCTTCCTGAACACTGTTATTTATATCTTACATCATAGCCTTATCAAATTAACTTTCTAATTTTTGTTCATGCTTTTTGCCTTCTCAAATGTATGTGTATTTGGAACATCATGTCTTGGATAAGAAAAAAGTCCTGCCATCTTGGTCAAAGATCCCTCCAGATCCCCATCTCACTTCTATCCTCTACAACCTATCCTTCTTATTTTTTGAGAGGATCCAAACATTATTATTACTGAGGTACTATTAGTTTACAACACTGTATAGGTTTCAAGTATATAGTTTCTCACCTCAGTAACTATATATGTTGCAACTGGCCCATCACCAAATGTCCAGTCATCATTCACCACCAGGCAATCTATCCTCTCTACCCACCCTCCAGTCCCTTTTTTCCACCTTTCCCATTTAGTTTTATTTGTTCATTTGCTTTATATATATATATATATATATATATATATATATTTCTCAAATGAATGGAATCATACAGTATTTGTATTCCTCCATCAAACTTACTTTACCCAGAACAAGCCCCTCAAGTCTATGTTGTCGCAAATGATATTATTTTTGTCCATTTTCCATATGCCATCTTGTACATATACCACAATACCACATCTTCTTTATCTGTTTATCTTCCGTGGGGCACGACTTGGATTGTTTCCATAACTTGGCTATCGTGAACAGTGCTTGTATAAACATAGGGACCCAGATATCTTTTCCAACTAATGTCTTTATATTCTTTTTTTTTTTTCAAAGATTTATTTATTTATTCACACAAGCACTGGGCACAGTCAGAAGCATGGGAGGGTGAGAGGATTCACCAGAGCCAGAGTGGGGAACGGAACAGGCAGACTGACGAAACACACTGCTGAGGGGAGCAGCAGGTGGCAGGAGAGGTCTGCACGCCATGTGGGACACTCGCCCTGAGGCTGGGGATAGAACCGGCGCTGCAGAGACTGTGGGCAGCCTCGCAGCCCAGCGCTCAACCGCTGAGCCACCAGGGGAGGCCCAATGTTTTTATATTCTTAAGGTAAATACCCAGATTACTGGATTGTGGGTTACTGGATTGTGGGTCTGCTAGACTTAAGCAGCCTTTTCAGCCACCATTATGGTTACCTACAGTTTTGCATTCCTATACAAAGGTCAGAACTGTCCAGTCACAGTCGTATGAGTCAAACCTTACAAACTGTTTTTCAAATCAATCAAGAACAGAAAGCTTGATCACTTTGGGAAGGATATGTGTGAAAAGGTAGGACCGGGAACACCCAGGAGGCTGATGATGGATGCATAAACTTACTCCTGACTCATACATCAAGCGGTATGACGGGGAACACCTGGAGGGCCGAGGACCGATGTATGACAAGGGACCCCAGAAGCTGACCGGTGGCATGCCTTGTTGATAAGCTTAGGATCATGGTCAGGGGGCTGGGGTCCAGTTAGTATTACAACACTTGGTCATCAAGCCGAAAACATGGTCAGCAGCCTCATGTCCCCCCAAGTCCTAGAAGACATTCCTGACTTTCACCCATCCTTTTCTCCTTGTCCTCCTAACGCACGTAGCTGATGGTGTATGATTAGTCTATCAATAAAAACGGCCAGGATCTTGCTCTCAGCAGCATCCTGCATTATGTTCCCTGCTCCAGGACTCCCATGTCTTTGTCAATGTGGTGTTTCCCTATGTAACACTGGATCACATGGCTGTTCTGTTCTTAATTTTTAAAAATTATATATATATATAATATATATGACTTATTTATGCATACAAGAGCCGGGGTATAGGCCAGAGTTGCAGGGGGTGAGAGAATTTACCAGAGACAGAGTGGGGAGCAGACAGGTGAACTGAATGAAATATACTGCTGAGGGGAGCAGTGGGCGAGACAGGAGAGCAGGAGATGTCTGCTGCTCAATATGGGTCACCTCCCTGGCCAGGGATCGAACTCATGCTGCAGTAGTTTCAGATAGCTTCATAGTACTGATGCATAACCACTTGCACCACCTGGGAGGCCCCAAAAATCATATATATATTTTTAATTGAAGAATGTTGCTTTAGCTCTGCATTGATTCACACCTCTTCAGATGTATGTTACCAAATTATACCTACCACCAAAGCACAAATAATCCTCCACTCCAGCCCATTTGGGTCCCTGTTTCCTTTGCTTCTCTCATCCTACCCTCCCACACTAATAACCTCATCATCACAGTCAGATTTCTACAGTTTATTTTTGCTTAGTATTTTTAATTTTTTGAGGAATTTCCATACTGTTTTCCATAGTGGCTATACCAATTTACATTCCCACCAACAATGTACAAGTGTTCCTTTTTCTCCACATCCCTCTCTACCACTTGCTATTTTTTGCCTTTTTGACAATAACCATTCTTACTACTCAGTTTCCTATGCATCTTTTCATGTGTCTGTTGGACATTTGTATGTCTTCTATGGTGAAATGCCTTTTTAGATCATCTGCCCAATTTTAAATTGTGTTCTCTCTCTCTCTCTCTCTCTCTATATATATATATATATATATATATATATATATATATATATATGCACACCCATTTCTTGAACCTCCCATTCTGTAAAGCCCTTTCATAGCCAATTCTGTGTATCTGTGTATGCATCTGTCCTAGCAGCTTAGCAACATTATTTTCAAATTCATGTTTACCATTCTACTTTTCATGTTAGAATTGAAGGCAATTTTTTTAAGTTGTATTTCTAGTACTTAGGTTTGGAACTCTATATAGCAGTACTCAGTTATATTTTATTGATTTTTAATTGAGTGATATGGAGCTAAATTTTAAATATATGACATTTCTCTTATTTCCAAATCAAGTATTGTTGCTTTTGAAAACTATATACCTGACTCTCCAGGTAGATATGGAAATGATGAATTTTCATGAAGTTTCTCAGTAGGAATGACAGGATACATAATAAGGTATACCAGACTGAACCCCAGAATATGGTATTTTCTAAAAAGAGTCACAAAATCTTTGACACTCCTATCATTGAAATGTGGGATTTATGTCACTTTCTTAACATTTGGGCAGGTTTGAGAATGCTCTGACCAATTAAACGTAGAGGCTGGCAATGTTGCTGCAAGCTTACAGGGTTAGTTCATTAAAGGAGGTGTAGCTTCTTCCCAATTTTCTTGGCATACTTACTCTTCAGGAAGCTGTGCACCAACAGAAAGGAGTCTATCCTGAAATAGACACATTGGAGAGGCCATATAAGCACCAGATGAGCCACTGCCAACCAAGTCAGTGGGCCATCCCGTAGACCCAGTTCAGGTAAAATTGCAATGTGTCCTAGCTGATATCTGATTACAGCTGCCTGAGAAATAGGAAGTGCAAACTATCCATTCAAGTTCTTCTCTAACTCCTGGCCCACAAAATGGGGAGAAAAATATAATTATCTGATAGCACTCAGTTATGGGGTAATTCATTATGCAGAAATGATAAATAAAAGTAATCAGAAAAATAACCAGATTTCTGATCCCAACTCTATCTGTGTTGATTCTAGGAAAGTCATTCTTCCTCTTTAATTGAGAAATTAATCTCTTAGAAGCTATCAACAGTAAAAAACTTCTGTAGTCAAAATACATTTGCTATCATATTTCTAAATTCACAGATATGATATCTAATTTAATATCCGCAACTATAGCCCGAAGTTTCAGAGGTAGGTTTTTGATACATAAGAACTTGTATCCACATCTTACTTCAAGTTTATAAGTAAACCAAAGGCCACTCTCTCCTAGATATTTACATGCACCCCTACCTTTGAGCTATTTCACCTACAATTGAGAATTAATGATTTGGTGGATGGCCTCTAAAGTCTGAAGTGGCTCTCTCTGTTTCCAAGATTCTATAGTCTTTCAGAAATAATATCTTTCCATTTTAACCTATGCACTCAGAGGAGGAAATCACAATGTAAGCATGGAAGGTATTTAGCAACTTTTATAAATGGAGTATATGGAATGTTGTTATAATAGAAGGGGTAGAAAATACGTGAAAGGATATTTAAAGTGTGATAAATAAAAAAAAAAGTGATGATTCAGATGGGAATATCACTGGAAAGGTGAACAAGACAAAGGAGTAGCATCGTTTCCCATTGCTATTTTCATAATGGGAAATATGACCCTTATACATTCTTCTACTTTAGACAATGCAGTTGCCCCAAATCTTAAATTGTTGTGATACTTCTGATGTCCTCAATAGATCTTTTTCTTAAAAATGAAGTTGGTTTTAGGTGCAGTAATTTCTAAATAGGTAGTATTCTCATTGGGATAAATGGATAATACAGCAATAGCTAATGTTTACCATAAATCATTGTTAATATTGGCCATTGCTCTCTGGTGGATAATTGAATACTCTAAGGACAAATATGGGAGTAGGGAACTGTAGAGTATGTATCTTGACTCTAGTATCGATTTTCTGAGTGATAATAGGAGAGAACTGAGACTGCATAGCTTGAGAAATGGAAAGATTTCTACAAGGTGACAATATAATTTCTTCCCACATTGTTTATAAAGTTTATAAGGGTATTAATAAATTAATACCTAGAAAAACGAGTTACTTATAAATGATAAATATAGGGAAATTATTATTTACTGAATTAAAAAAAAGTGCTTCTTTAAGCAAATACAATAATAGGCATCATTATTTTGCTTTCAGCTTCTCTTCTTTGTATTAACTCCTCTCAATCACTAAGTATGACAAAAACCTTTTAGTAAGTGATTGAAGTTCAAAACACTCAGCAGTAAGGATATTTTCAATTATCTTCTCAGAATATATGACTTTTACACTTTATTGCCTATGTTATTTAAAAACTGAACTATTTAACTCACATGTAAATACTTATTAGTTTTTAGCTTAGTGGGATTAGTCAGTCAGGATCAATAAAACAGTGAACAATTGATTTATATAACTATACATTTTCTTCTTCCGAGAATGATTTAATGTAGGCATCATGAATATTGTAATTTACAAAACATGACTGACATCGATTTGTAAAAATATGAAACTATGACTGAGAAAATAGAAATGCATATACAATTTTGCCTTTAGTGAAACAATGAGTAAGCATCTTCTGTGTTTTTCTCTTCCATGTGTGATTTTGGATCTTTTTAGATCAGAACAATCTCCATAAAGAAAAGTACATTCAAAGTTGACTTTTCAGGTTGAAACACTATAGGTCTGTAAAAGTTAATTAAATTTGCCATTGGTCTAGTTTTGAAACAATATGTGTGTGTGTATACATATAGGCATGCATGTGTATATATATAGATATATATATATATATACACACACACATGTTAATATAAGAGAAACCATCACATATTTTAACCTTCAGTTTAATAACCTATGTCTATACCTATATACAGACTAGCATTGAAGTATTCACATTATCACATATTAAATTTCATTTTGTAATACTTATTTTGTGCACATTAAATTTAGATGAATGTGGAATTTACCTTTTTGCATTTTTACTGAAGATATGCAAAGGTGATATTTTTTGATGACAAGAAATTTTTCTTTGGATTGACATCATAATATATTATTAAATTTACCATTATCCCATTGACACTTATAAAATTGATAACTTCTTATAGTGCCCCCAAAGGTATTCTATAAAATATCGTATATGTTCTATATTAAACTATAAAAAAGGCACATTGATCAGCTAAGTTTGAAAATACTGATAAAATAGTTATGTGTGTGATTCTTTTTAACTCAGCAATTTAATACGCTAATCTTCATTGTGATTACCTGTAGTGCCCCAAACTTATTTTATACCATGCACATTTTTTTCATGGACTATTGTGAGGTCAGTGTTTTGCAAAATGTACTTTGGAATAATGAGCTCCAGGCAGCATTTTCTAATGCCAACAATCCATCCTCCTCTTCTGTCACTGACAAATGGATTCCACCAGATTTACATGAAGTCTAGCATTTTGTCATCTTGTTTTCCATTCATAATGTAAATTGAATTGAAGATTATTTTTAATATTTTCTATGTTCTAGAAGAAATCAATAGATGAAAACTAACCTGAAATGGTAACATGTCTTGTCAGTAAATGACAGGGAAATATATTAGAAAACTGTAGAATTATATAGTTTATATAAAATTCAGAAGAAAAGTGTTCTAAATAAGTTACTTCCCAAGATTTCAAAATTATTTGAATTCTCTCACCCCCCAAATCAAATATATTTGATTATATTCAAATATAATAAAATTATTTGAAATTAGAAATCACATTAAATTTTAAGCTAGTTCAGTTAATAGAATATAAATCTAGGTAGCCATTTTATTTTTTAATTTATTTTTTTAGATTTATTTATTTATATGTATTCTTTAGATATATAAAATATATTTTTTAAGATTTATTTATTTATACAAGAACTGGGGTACAGGCCAGATGTACAAAGACAGAGTGGGGAACAGAACAGGCAGACTGACTGAAATACACTGCTGAGGGGAGCAGCGGGAGAGACAGGAGAGGTCTGCCACTCCATGTGGGTATCTCGCTGGCTGGCCGGGATGGAACCCGCACCGCAGAGGCTGCAGACAGCTTCACAGCACTGTGCTCAACTGCCTGTGCCACCAGGGAGGCCCTAGGTAGACATTTTTAGTATAATAAAACTTGATTCTCTTATTTTTTTGAAGATCTGTAAAATAATCTATGTCAGTATTTTGCAACACATGTACACAGTCTTTTTTCATGGCTAAACAAATTCTTATGTTTTAACCAGATAGATCAAATTTTCCATATGATAACCTTTTAAGTACTTGAATAATGTGTAAAGTAAAACATGTAATTTTAATAAATCTCCATGTTATCATTTGTTCAAAGTCCTAAGGATTGAATGAAAAATATCAACAGAAAGATATTCTGATAAAAAGTAAGTCACAGATTTTTCTCCATAAATATGATTCTCTACCTTGCTTCATGGTCAGCTATGTGGCAACATTCAGCAAACACAAAAGTTTTGTGTTTTTTTTTTTTTAATGTTTTGTGTTTTTTTTTCCTTTTTTAATTTTTTTTTTGTAGAAGAACAGGGGCATAGGCCAGAGGTGGGAGGGGGGAGGGTGAGAGGATTCACCAGAGACAGTGTGGGGAGCAGAATAAGTGGATCTACTGAGATACACTGCTGAGGGTAGCAGCAGGTGAGACAAAAGTGTACTGTGCCATATGTGGGTCAGCTGGCCGGGGAGCGAACTCAGGCCATGGAAGCACAAAAGTTCTGTTGACTGACCCAATTGTTCATTTTTTTGGGGGGGGAGCATCTAATTATCAAATTATAGCTAAATCTGACTATGCGTGGTGAAAGGTAAGTAAAAAATGGGTGTGTGGAGAATAACACTTCTTATCATTTAATACACATTCAGATCATACATTTAATCATTTAATATATATTTGGAAATCACATTCGTATTTCCATTTGGAAATCCAAATCACACATTTGGAAATGTGTAGTAATCATTTAATACAGAATTCAGAATCTGAATTTTGACAAGATTGTCAAAAATACACATTTGGCAATCTTGTCAAAATTCAGATTCTGACTCAGTAGGTATGGAGTGAGGACTAACAGTCTGCATTTCTGGCTTTCCCAGTGATGAGGATGGTACCACTCCGTGGGCCATGTTCTGAGAAATGAAAGCATAGAAGCTTGTTGATTTATTCACTTGGTCAGTTGTACAACTCTGGGCTGCCTGTATGATCTATATTGGCCTACACTGTAAATATGCGCTACATTGTTTACCTGCAAATTATAATTCAGAACAAAGCCCAAAATAAAGGTTGAATGGGAGTTAAAATGGCAAGCTCTTATTAGCTACCCATTACTTAGTGTTGTTTGACTTCTACTTTTAATATTTACTTTGCATTCTTCAAAATGTGGTCTGTATAGTAAGTCCTCCATCTGCAAACCTTTGCTGTCTCTTACCATGTAGCCCAGACCCTACTAAAATTTACCCCTGATGTTACAACATATAAGCAGGTGTGTAGACTGTTCTCCCCACTGTCCATTGCAAGCACATGTTCTTTTATTTAAATTCATCTGGCTTTAGAAAAGATTTATTTGATAACTTAACTGTGTTTGCTAGTCTCTTCTGTGCTGTAGTGTTTCAATAACCTATCCTGTTTGTTCCTTTCCTGCCATCTTTCTGAAACGCACATTTCCTATTCTTTAATAAATACTGGAAACATCCAAGGAAGATCATTGCCATTTACAAATAAATATTTTTATATAATTTCAACTCTCTCCTTCACTCACTATCAATTCTAATAAAATATTATCATCTGATACTAGTTTTATCAAATATAGAAGGTTTTTTTTTTAAAGGATCATCACACATTTTACTTATTCCTTTGGATTGAATAGTCTGAAAAATAACTAAATTGGGCATAATTCTCAAATAATACATTCACTGATTTGTCAATTCGGAGGGTTTTACTAACTAAATGCAAAATGTTAATTATTTGGGATATAAATTATGATTAAATTATAAATCCTTTTGTGTTATACTTTCTATCTCCCTCTTGCCTGCCTTTTTTCCTTTTATCATTTCTCACTCAAAATACTCTATTTAATGTACAGATGGAAAATACTGCTTCTCATCATGGTGTTGCCCTTTTTTTTCCTAGATGATGATTAATCAATTACGAATTTATGAAAAAGAAACACCTGGCACACTTCCATAAACAAATAGGTTTCCTGTGGTTTTAAGAACAGCTGAGGGTATTTCCAAGGGTCAGGGGGGTGTGTGAGTAAAGCTCTCTTCACAGTTTGACTTCCCCACATGCCTGTTTCTCATAAATATGCACCCTTACACCCAACATACATTTATTTATTTATTTATTTATTTATTCAGCAAGCACATGTTGCAAAGGCTACAGAAGAACAAAGAATGTAGGGGAGAGAGAGGATTAACTTTGAAACACACGTGTACGTGTATTGAAAAAAAGTGTTTTAAAATTAATTTCCAAATAACCCTAAGTCAAAACCAAAGACAATGAAAATAGAAGCTGCAGGAGTAAGAAATACACAGCTCAGTGCCTCCACCTGAGGTGATTTGATCTTACAAGTTAATGGCAGCAATCGGTGTCGGATCGAGGACACCAATGAAAGAAACGTGCTCGGTACTTCCTTCAGCTGCTCTCCCAGAACTACTTTCTTGCCCTTCACGACACTTCTGTGGAAAATTTGGCTGGTATGTTTTCACATTCAAGGGGGCTAATGTTAAATTTATAATATTGTGCTATTGTCTACCTTTTGATATCGCCGATATATTTTTACATCTTTTAGAGAATGAGTTCTTGGAAAAGGAAGAGTCCATGTGTATTGCTACCCAGTCTTCCAAGGCTGTGTTTTGCACAATGGCAACGCCTCACACATCCAAGTTGAGATATGGTAGTTAGTGTAAAACATAGCCAGGTTGAAAGAATTTAGCATGAAAAAGAATGGAAATGACGATGGGTAATGTTTTTAGATGGATTACAAGTTGAAATGACAGTATTTGGAATATATTGATTTAAGATGTGTCTTATAATTAATTTCACCAGTTCCTTTATGCTCATATTCATATGGCTACTAGAAAAGTAACTGTATATGTGTGTGGCTCGCATGACATTTCTTTTGGACAGCACTACTATAAGGATTTTATTCTTATTTCTTTTATTCTATAATGTACAACATTGTTTTTCTCTTCAATAACTCCATTCCCTATCATTCTGAATACTAAAATAACTCCTCAAACATTGAACTTTGAAAATCCTCAAAATAATGGCTACTTGTCCCTAACTATATTTTAAGTCAAACTCAAATTAGCATCTAATTTTCTTTCTTTCTTTTTTGCAAATATTTAAATATAGCAAGGTGTTCAAATTTATAGAGTAGTTTTCTATTCCCAGACTTAAACAGCAATCATCAACATTGTGTTGTTACTGTATGTTTTTAATAATTCTTAAAACTTTGTTTGAAAATAAGTTTAAAATTGACAGGGAAATGCTGTTTTGGAAACCCAAGGCATTTTCCCATTTATTTTATAACTAAGAATTTTCTTATGTCCTCTAAAATGATTAGTATAACATTAATTCTTACTCACTTTGAAAAAAAAATTTAATACATATTTTAAAATTGACTTATAGAAAGGTCAAAGACATTCATAAACAATACAGATTGTCACAGCATATTCATATATGGACTAATCATAGCAGGATGAAGCATTTTTTCCAACATTATTTAGAAAACAACAGAAATTAGCATAAGGCAACTTTGTTCTAGTCCTGCTCTTGGGGTATTAAGTGTTTGAGACAGGAGAAGTACCTCATGTGACGTGGGCCTTGTTTATAAGGTAACCTTAATCCGTGGTTTTGAGTTCTATGTTTAAGTTCTTTGTATTTAACTTAAAATACTGTTTTCTAAAATTTATAATGTGATAGCTATGGAAGCACTCTCATGAGAAGGTTACTTTCTCAAGATTATTTTTTATTAGTCACTAAACAATCATGAAGAGTAAGATATATATATATATTTATAATACACACATTATTAGGTAAATTTTTCTAATCACTTCAATGATTAGTGTAGCCCCCCACCATTATACATTCTAATTAAAATTATCTTTGGGGATGCATGTTAGGACAGTAGAACCTGACTTTTCTGTGGAATTTATCTTAAGTTTTCACTGTTATTTGTATGCTTGTTGAATTAACAGAGATGTGAAGTAAGGACAGAGTGGTCAATGCAATACAATTTACTGCATTTTAAGGAGTGCTAGAATGATCATGTCATGAGGTTTTGCCAGAGTGGACTATTACTGAATCATGGGAATGATTTGTACAAGTTTCAGAGGATGCAATTGGTTTCCATTTTCATTAGTGGGAATCTATGTCCTTAACAGTCAATGATCAATGCTTATGTCAACAACTGACACAAGGAAATTTGAATTAATACAGTAATGGGATTGGAAGATGATATTTCTGTGTGCATCTTCTGCTCCATAATAGTTTTCCTAAAATCTTTGGGATAGGATTAAATGCTGAAGGACTGTGATGATGAAGACTTGCAATTCTGAGAAAAAAAAAGTATTATAAATACTATAACCATCAGAAATTAAGGCAAAAAGAGATTTTAAAGAAAATGTAACTGTACATTTTGTAACACACATACTTGTACATAACTGTACAAATGTAACACACATACTTGATAAATGTGCATTGTTTTCATGAAGTGAGAAACGGAATCTGATAAATGAAATGTCATGGTCAGACACTTTTAATCAATAATAAAATGCAAGTTTTTCCCCTTTGTTTAAAAAATTGTAAGTCTGATTAGATTATTAAATTGTTAACTTTCTCTGTTTTTTTTTTTTTTTGAAAAGTGAAATTGTAATCTCAAGCAGGACCTTGTCCTTGAAAATTTTTAAGGCTCAGTTAATCAACCATATTAGACACTAGACAGATATGTTTTATTCTTTCTTCACATGCATTAGCTTTTATCTGTGCTTAATGATGAGATTTCCATATGTATATGCCTTACCTTTCTGCCTTGAATTTTACTTGCTTTTTATTAACATCTGTCATTCTTGAGTCATTATTTGGATCTTATTATCTGTGAAAGATTTCACAGTTGAGAATTCTTTTGTTCACGATTAATAGTTTTTTTAAGATCTTGTAATTTAGTGAACTTTCATGTGTGAAATATTAAACTGATAAGAACAGATACTGCACTTGATTTTAGCCAAAAGGCTGAGAAGCAATTCATGTGTGAAATAAATATGGATGTGTACATACATGCGTATATCTATATGTGTCTCTGTGTTTAAAGATTGTCATATTCTTATATCTATATCTTAGGTATTTTTATAGTGCCAAGATAGATTTAGACCTGCTGATTAAATAGACATATTTAATAGCAATCATATAAAAATGGGGATGGGGAAAGCTTGCAAATAACCCTGGGAAGAATAAAGAGATACTTGATGTACTTTGTCTTAAAGGAAGAAAAAGATAGGAAGCAGAATAATATGTTATAAATTATCAATTTATGCAGTGAAACTGTGCTGTTTTTCCCCATGGGATATTTTTATGGTAAGTATTGATAAATAGCAATTGTTTTAACTGGGCTGCTACAGATATTCTATTTGGAGACAAATGTCTGGTACACTTGTTCTTCTAGTGGAAATTTAGTTTCAATTTGAGAAAAATGTAAATATGTTCAGATGCTGAAAGATAAACATATTCGATATTATTATATATTTAAAATTAATGATCTACATCCAGTGGCTATGTTTTATAGCTTATGTTGTAATTCTGGAATTCATGAGTCAACTTTGTATTTATAAAGTATTTGTGAGTAATCAATTAAATAGTAAGTTAACTTTAATGCTGTAATTGGCATACTCTGTTTCCCTTGTTTTGACATAACAACCATGTCATTGTTTCTTATGCTTGAGTTACAAAAATGATTCTAGACTCATAGGAAATCAGAGTTGGGAGAAAAATTTCATCTGATAACCTCCTTCTTGTTTATTAGAAAAAAGGTCAATCTGTGTAGAATTAATTTTATATCTTTAATTCATAGTATATCTTACTTTAAACCTTTCTATTTTCTGGTAAATAATCTTTCTTAAAAGATAAGACTTGATAGAAACCATGATTTTTATTAATTCCTTTAAGTGGTTCTTGCAGCCTGGCAATTCTACCAGGCTGGCTATAAAATTACCAAACACCTTCAGTTAGTAGAAGTCAGGGGAAGGAGGAGGAATTTCACAAATAGCAGCAGACAGAAAGTAGACTTTATTTATGGTTATGAAATGGGGTTATCGTTTTTCACTAAAATATTTTATATTCTCCAAAAGTAGTTCTTCAGTGGCTACTTGAATTTCATTCAATGAGAAATTAAAAAAGTTTGAAATGAGAATATGTTTCATGACATTTAGTAATTATAAAAATTAATATTTCTTTTATTATGATTCAAAAATTTTATGAAAAAATTAAAAGATATTTTGATGCAAAACTGGCAGAAGACATAAAATATGACAGCATGTGGTTCATTCAAAGGAGTTTTAGGATTAATTAAATTCACTTGGTATTGCTTCACAATCAAGATCAAATTTACAGACACAAGTAAAATTGACCTAAAAATAATTAGGATAAAAAAAATAATTAGGATAAAACTATAAAAGGGTCAAAAGCTTTTGATTTTTAAGAAGCTATTAAATACTAAATTTATTTTATAAGAGATTTAAGTAATTGACCAAAAAAAAAGGTAGCCAGAAGATAATGAGGTAAAATCTAAAATTTAATTTTTATCTACTCAGCCCTTTTTTTGTTTATTGTTGGCTACTTAGTGTATTTAGCAATGGATGGCCTACAGGTAATACTACATATAGAACTTATTAATATCCCAGGTTTTTTCTTTAGAATCAATTTGACTTAATTCCTTCCATAGCATTAACATCTTTTCAGAAAGAAGTATTGATGAAAATATTGATCTTTTGACAAAATCCATTTCATGGAGTACATTGATGCTATTTAATTGTTCAGTCATATTAACTAGGCCATCAAATTATATTATGTAGTTTAAGAATCTGAACCTAAGAGAAATATAAAATTGGAATAGTTTTTTTTTTATTTATCACTATAGAGTATTAAAATAGATAATAAAAATGTTTATCTCCTAAATACCTAAGAAACAGGAATACCATGTGTACTACATCTTTATGAATTTCAGTATGTCTGACAATGCAACATTTCTCTACTATCCCAACCCACAGTATTACTGAACTTTTGTCTCAGGTCTCTGTATAATTCTTGTAATTTCTTGAATACTTCATGTAAACACTTTATATAAAAATCTTCTCTCTATGGACAGAGAAATACTTTATTCTTAACAGACCGTGCTTTTGGGATTGTGACCAAAGCTATTGATCATCTTCTCAAATGAAAAGCATGCACACTAGCACATCTGTTCAAAATTTGGACCCTCTGCAGCTGCAAACTACCTTTAGTAAACTCTTCATGATTGAAATCATAATGATTTTATAATAGTGTTAGCCACAAATACTAATAGAATGTCCTACATTAGGGTGGGTTTTCAGATAATGCTTGATGGTGACTGATTAACTAATGAAAATTAAGTTTATGACAGTAATATACATGTGAAATATTTGTATCAATTTTTTTAAATGTCTAAAATGGGAGCAAATTTATTTCAGATTATAGTTGTGATTATCTTATGTAATTTTTTTTTTTTTGATCATTAAGCAAGTAAAGTTGAGACCAATCACAAAAAAAAAAATTAAACTAGACAGTGGAAACATTCTTGATAACCACTGGAAAGAGTCCTGGATATTTTATACCCTTGGGAACACATGAAAATAAGCCATTTCACTTTTCACAGTTAATTTCTCATGTGAATAAATGATCTATTTGTCATCAAGTATATGCTGATGCTTTGCACACAGTGGGTACACAATAAGCATTATTCACCAACTTAAGAAAGGGTTGTAAAATCACATAGTGAATTATTAGTATCTTAAATTGAACATATACAGAAGAGAGAGCAATCTCAAAGGGGATAATATCATTAAATTTGGCTACATGGCTCCTTCTAACATTGGAATAACCCTAGAGAAACTTTCATTTTCAATGGCAGATTATAACATTACCATAAATTTATAATGCATAGGGCAGACACCTAACTGCCTTTTACCAGCTGCCTTTTCCCTATGGATTTGATGTATTGTGAAGTAAATGTTTTGCAGTTAACTCATGTTCGAATATACTGTTAAACATGAGTAACTTATTCAATGCTAGAGAATCACACTAACATTCCTTTAGTTCTGCAAAAGAATCCTTAATTTGATATGAAGTTTGATTGTTTTAACTACACAACATAAAGGAGCCTGCACTACATCAAGACCTTTAATGGAAACTAATGGAATTTTTGGCATAAAATAGTAGAATTAATTAGATCCAGCAGTGCACACTGTTTAACTGCTAGCCTGCCATTTTACACTGATTTGAAGTCTTACATACTTAACAAAAGACATTGGGTTGATTGCACAAAGGAGTTGAACACTCTTTTCACATTCACTGTGTAAGTTATTATCCACTGTGAAAAGATTATTGACTTTTTTAAAGGAGATATTATGGAGAGAAATGATTGCTACCAGGATGACTGGTAGAATTATGTATGAGATAAGTAATAACTCTAATTTCTCATCTGCTGAATAAATGGCTTTAATTTTAAAATACTAGTTAGTGCATATGAGATTTCTGCTGAATTGAGCAGAATTATCAAAGCTGGTTTTGAAGTGTAATGGACACTAAAAGTGAAGCATAAAACAAAACAGTTTATGTATAACTTTGCTGGTTCAATAGTTATGTGTCCTAGATTGTTAGTGATGTTTCTGATGTTTTATTTCTTCCTGAATGTTGACCTGAAAAAAATTATATGTGCCTTATGCTGGGTCTAGAGTAGTAGTGCATAGATAATAACTGTGCCTCTGGTTCTCATGTAAAAATTGATCATATTTATTGATAATTGATGGCAGTTAATTGGTCTGGGGAAAAAAGATCAATGATATCATTGTAAATGTAAGTTAAGAGTCTAAAAGGATCTTGTATATTTTCCCTATAGTATTTATTTCCCATTATTGTGATTTTCTGTAATAGTTTGCATCAACTTTGATTGGTCATTGCAGATGTCTGAAAAGCTTTTAACGAAATACACACTTTTATAAAATTCCAGATCCCTTTATAGACTTTTGGATCCATGCAAATATTATATCCTCCATTTCACTATTTTTCTTTTTACCTCCAAAGATCTGTCTACTTTGCAATTATGCAGGATTATATATCTAGTTCTACCAAATAACTAGGAGTAGATGTGTGTCCTTTTGGGTTGAAGCTGGTAAGAGATGGTGAATCTTCACTGCCCCTTGTTTCCTCTGCTGTGAAGAACTGGAATATTATAAATCTTTAATGTATATCTGTAAGATGTGAGGTCTGGGGAGGAGACCAACATAAATGTGATCGTCCTTAGTGCTATTTGCCAAGTACTTCCTACTTCTTTATCCTGAGCCCTTTACTTCCTGAAGCAATGTGACTGGTTCTAGTATCTGATCTGTGAGCAGAGGTTATGATTCAATTCTGAGTAAGGGCATTATTTCTAAGTGAGAGACTTTTCTGCTCCGTTTCTTGCTATTCCTGATGGTAGGCATCTGCTATCTTGGTTCCTGAGTAATTGAAAGAGCAGACTGTGATGAACATGTAACAGCAGCAGGAATAAATATTTTTTATGTCTCTGACTTTGAGATTATTTGTTATGAGGGGTAAGTCCTGATTTTATTAAGCCATTTAGAATCGGGCATTTCTGTTTGGGCTGCTATCCTTAGTTACCCAAATACTACAGGTATAAGCAGTTCTCACTTTGCACAGTTCTGATAGGTACAGATTTCAGTTACCATAAATAACACCATCTCCCAACATCACTCTTCACTGTTTCTGCTGTCAGGAATTGTGAGTAATTGCATAGAGTACAAACTGCTTCTAGCTCTTCAGTCTGCAAATCATTATGTAAATAACAGATATGCATCATGATTAATGACCGATTGATTATTTCTTTGAAAGCCAATCAGTGACTGGTTACTGCATAACCGCTCTTAATACTCATATGGACAGCAATGACACGGCACATACGTGTGTTGACTCCTCATGTTCCTGTGATAACCTGTAGTGTTTGTGAAAGTGGGCAAAAGAAAGAGAGTGACAAAGATAAAAATGTAGAAGAGAAATGAAGAGTGATAACAATCGAAGCAAAGCAAATTAAATGTAAGAGAAGTTATAGAAGATCTAGCTCACCCTGGGAATGGTGACACTGCCACCATTCAAAGCAGTCCAGATATGCAGCTGGGGGATCTTACAAGGTGAACTTATCAACATACATTTAGGAAACTGGTGGTGACAAAATGAAGATATCCCTGAGGACATCTGGTAAAATACTTGACATTGAAGGAATTCTCAGAGATCTTTCCTGACATTGAAAGTGTGAAGCATAAAATAGAGGAAGGTGATCCAGACTTAGAAGGAGTGTGACAATTCCCGAAGACATAGCAAAGTTGCCACTCCACATTGTAAGTTATATGATGAGAAAGCAACTCCTGCTTAAACTACTATTGATAAGTTTTTTTTACAAAGAAATAATACACTTCAATTCTCAATGTTTCTGGTAGTTTGGCCAAATTTTATTTATTTTTTTAAAGATTTATTTATTTATTTATACAAGAACCGAGGTACAAGCCAGATGTGCGGGATGGTGAGAGGACACACCAGAGACAGAGCGGGGAACAAAACAGGCAGACTGACGAAATACATTGCTTAAGGGAGCAGTGGACGAGATAGAAGAGGTCTGCCGTGCCATGTGGGACTCTCGCTGGCCAGCTGGGATCAAGCCGGCACTGCAGAGGCTGCAGACAGCTTCACAGCGCAGCACTCAACTGCCTGCACCACCAGGGAAGGCCCAGTTTGGCCAGATTTTAAAGATCCAAGAACATCGTGCGTTTTCCAATTGATATTTTAATTGTCTTCTATGGCTTCAGAGTGCATACTGTGGTCCCATGCTAACATGCAGAGCAAAGACTGCCTGCATGTGATTAGGAAGAGAATTTTAATAGCAGTATCATTAAATGCTTCTCCGATCATATTGGTCATCGAGTATCATCTACTTCAAGTTCAGCTAGCATTCTATAAAAGAATGGTTTCCTATTTACCTCTTCTGCCTTGTAATATTTCTCTGCTCTAATCAAAATGACCTCCTTTCATCTCATAGTCATCATATCTTTGTTCACCCCATGCTCATGCTTTCATGTCTTTTTTGCTCTCCACCTGTTACCTCCTCCTCACCTGCAGATATCAGCCGAGGTCCTCCTCAATGAAGCATTCTGGGTATTTCAGTGTCAACTTTCTCTCTGTTACAGTCTTGCATGGAATTTTTTGTTTGCAGTTTGATTTGCAGCAGTTACTATAGTTACATTACATCTAGTAAATAATTATTTCATCAATGTCTGTGTTACTCGTTTGTAAGTTTATTCATGACAAATTCCTGTCTCATGAGCAAAGTAGATGCTCACTAAATAATTGTTGCTTTTAAAAGTAAAAAATATGGAGTCATTGCTGCCTGCTCTCCCAATTTTCAATTTTTTTATCCTTATAATTCTGAGAAGTACTTTAAAAAAAATATATTTATTTTTATGCAAGAGCTGGGATACAGACCAGAGGTGCGGGAGGGTGAGACGATTCACCAGAGACAGAGCGGGGAGCAGAACAGGCAGACTGATGAAATACACTACTGAGGGGAGCAGCAGGCGTGACAGGAGAGGTCTGCTGCACTATGTGGGATTCCTGCCACCGGCAGGATTGAACCCACACTGAGGACAGCTTCACAATGTGGTGCTCAACCCGCTGCGCCACCGAGGAGGCCCAATTCTGAGAAGTACTTTAAGATTGAAAGGGAATTTTAATTTTATAAATCACACTCTCCAGATGTCTATGTTATATAGGGATTATTTCTATCCAGCTAATGGTTACTATTATTTTGGTCAGTATAAAAGAATTGTTACTAATTAAGGTTTTTCTTATTACCTCTTGTAATGGCTGGATTTAGGAAAATATAAGGGCATTTGTGGGTGTAAAAGTAAAAATATTTGTGAGTAGAAAAAAAGGAACTTTAAAAAATTCAAAGATCACACAAAAATTCACATAGAATAGGCAAGAGATCATTTTTTCTCTTCATTCTTATGAACTACATGCCAAACTTCTTACATTGTTTCTTTTAACGTTTATCCTGTTAGACAGGTGTTTTTTTCCAATTTACTTTGGTAGAAAATAGAATTCAGAGTTTAATTTGCTCAAGGTGATAGAAATAGTAGGTGCTTTATAAAAGGATTTGGACCCAGGTTGGTGTGCCTTCATAATCCAGCTCTGCATATCATACCAGGCTGAGCCACAAAGAAACATCCCAGTGAGCTCAATATTAGTCTCAGTATTAGGGAGAAGTTTGCCACATATTCTTTTCTTTTTCCTGTTTTAATCTTGGCTGATTTTAATTTTATGCTTTTTAAAACTTGTATCTCTTCCTTTCAAGTTTCTATTGATTATTTTCATCACAACAGGAAATTGAAACTAAGCTTCCAGTTTGGCGTGGCATTATAAGTAGCCTGTATTTTAATTGTTCCTATGCTGGTACTTCTCAGTATCTGAAAAATCAATCATCTGGAACATTCATTGTATTAGGACTTTTTTGTTGGGCTCTTAGGAAAGCTTGGTGTAGCTCATCTATGAGTGTGTCCACTTAAAGCACAGTATTATGCTAACAGCTCATCTAATAATACCTATTCCCATAGTAAATAGAGTTTATTCATCAGTCAAACCATGCCTGTTTGATGTTTCAGACACAGTTGGTATGGTCATGGAGAGTTTGCTGGCACTTAATTTTTTTTAATTATAAATATATTAAATCTTTATTTTTTTTAAAGATTTATTTATTTATTTATACAAGCACTGGGTACAGTCAGACGTGTGGGAGGGTGAGAGAATTCACCAGAGACCAAGTGGGGAACAGAACAGGAAGACTGACGAAACACACTGCTGAGGGGGAGCAGCGGGCACGGCAGGAGAGGTCTGCACACCATGTGGGACCCTCGCCGGCAGCATGGGATTGAACCGGCACTCCAGAGTCTGTGGGCAGCTTCACAGCCCAGCGCTCAAACTCTGCGCCACCAGGGGAGGCCCTGGCACTGAATTTTTAAAGAGAAATAATAAAATTAAATTAACCTTAAATCAAAATTTATCTCATGTTACATATTGCTTCAGAAATTGAAATAACCTAGAACCAAGGCCCAGTATTTGAGAGAAAAGGAAGAATTAAGTTTTGGTAGTCTGTACATTAAATATACTCTTATAAATGCCTCTCCTCCCCCTGCCACAACAGACATGTCCCATCATGTTGACTAAACCATTGCTGCTGGCCTAGTGCCTAGTGATCAATAGTGGAGTAACCTGTCCCTTCCTGCTGGATACCCCTCCCCCCAACCACACAAAGTCCTGGACTTCGTATCCGGTTCTGAGATCAACAAAGTCTATAATTGTTTTTCTTGATTCCTTTTTTTCTTTAATAGTAATAATCCTATTACCACTCACTTCATATGATTGTTGCAATGATTAATAGATATGATGCATATAGGGTTTAACAAAGATCCTAAGACTGTAGAAACTCCCAGTAAACATTAGTATTAGTCATTAAATTGCTTTGTGGCATTTTCGCTAAGATCAAGGGTACTATCTGCTCTTATCAGTTATATATTAAGATGATGCTATCTCTATTCTAGGTATCTCCTCCCATTTATTCTCCATCTCTGTCTAGATGTCTGATGTCTTCTGTTACTCTAAACAATTAGTCTTAATGGAAGCAAGCTGACAAGATGGCTGCTACCAAATGAATATTTCAGGATGATTAAACCTGGTCATTCTTGGGGTGCCAGGGCACAACAATAATTAAGCACAGTTTTTGGTGATGCACAATTATATATGTTTTAAGTGACTACCTGTAGACCAGTGCAACATATTGATGAAAGTTGTATATTGAGTCACTATACTCTATCTTAAGGTTGTTGTACTTATTATCCAAATTAATACAGATTTGGATCAAGTAGCTTTATAAATACTTAATTTATGTTCTAAGTTTGTACACTCATTAGAGTCAGGTTTATACAAGGTGAGTAGAAAAAGGAAGCCACATAATTGACCTTTAATCAGTAATTCCTAATAAAATTCCTGCTCTAACATTTCCCTTTTAACCTTGTGTACATATATCTCAATCTATACCAGAATCAGAAAACCAATATGCCCTGTTAGTAGAAATTAATTCTGCTCATTTATGTATTCATAATTTTCCAGGGAAAGAAGCTTTCTGTGTTTTGGTTTCCTATATTCTCATATTTATTTATTTATTTATTTAGATTTATTATTTATTTTTTGTTTATTTATTTATTTATACAAGCCTGGGTACAGTTAGAAGTGCGGAGGTTGAGAGAATTCACCAGAGAAAAAGGGGGAACAGAACAGGCAGAGTGACGAAATACACTGCTGAGAGGAGCAGCGGGTGCGGCAGGAGAGGTCTGCATTCCAGGTGGGACCCTCACCTGAGGCCGGGGATCAAACGGCATTCCAGAGGCTGTGGGCAGCTTCCCAGCCCAGCGCTCAACCACTGCACCACCAGGGGAGGCCCTGTTCTCATATTTAATGTACTTTTAAATTTTTTATTTTTTTAGTTTGTTTTTCTGATCAATATATGCATATGATAGAGATATATTCTGCCATTATTTGATATAGGAGAATATTAAATTGTCTTAAAGTTTTAAATGATGCTTCAGGCCAGAAGTAGGCAAACTTTTTCTGTTACATGCCAGATTGTAATTATTTAGATTTTGTGGGCCATATGGTCTCTGTCATAACTATTCAACTCTGCCATTGTCATATGCAAACAGCCACAGATAACATGCAAATAAACAGATGTAGCAGTATCTTAATAAAATTTTATTTATGCACTCTAAACTTTAATTTTCATATAATTTTTCATGTTATCAAATAGCAATTTTTGTTTGAATTTTTGCAACCATTTTAAAGATAAAGATACTTTTCTAAGCTTGTATAATGTAGCCAGATGGCTGGCTGGTTTAGGCCCATGGGTGATAGTTGGATAAATCCTACCATAGCTTTATAATTATTTTCTCTGGGATGTAAGGAATAAATTTAATTCATGAGCTACCAGAAATCTCATGTAGAAAGAGCTGCCCCATAACCTTCAAATGATAAAGCACACAGAACTTCCTGCAATAGAACCGCAATATTTTCCATCAGTATCCACTAATGCTTCAAAGGCATTTTTTCCCAGCATATATTCAAAAATGGTAAACGGTATACACATTTTCATTTTCTCTTAGAAGTGACAAAACTGTTGAGTTACTTATGAGTTAATAGTGATTAAGCCAGAGATTTGGGTAGCATATGAAAGAAATATGTTTTAAAAGTCCAAAATTGTGCACAACTAAGTATCTAGATAGCAACTTTCAGTTAACAATAAAATTAAATCTAATATTTGACATTTTAAACAAACTTGAGAAATGAAGTATCAGTCTTCTGTTTCAAATCAATCCAAATAAAGGACAGAATAAAATTCAATTTCAGTAGATTCCGGTTCTATCACTAACACAACAGGGAAAGAATGAAAAAGGGAATAGTTGGTTAAAAAAAGAAGGAACTCATATCTCTTGAGTTTCTAGAGCATGGCAAGCAAATAATAATATCAATAATAAATAGACCATAGACCTAGGGCCAAATATGTGGGAAAATGAGAAAAGATCTTTTTCAGTGGTCTACCCCCACTTGACACAATATATGCTCACTCCACCCCTCCCTGTTCCTACCTGAAATGACACAGTCTGCAAACTGAAACTGCTCTCCTTAGTCTTTTCCATCCAAGTATATTGTTTACATTATTATATCTCTACTTTATTACTAGTTACCAGGTGGAGGAAGCTGAGGCTCCGAGAAGTTAACTTACCTTTCTGTTCATGCATTAAAAGAAAGAGGTAAAGAAAGGATTTGCATTAGATCAGACTCCACTGTCTCCTAACGTGGATATTGCCAAATTAGTATTAATTTTATGACAAGAAATTAGAGTACAAAATTACTTTTTAGCATGAGACATGAAATTTATTTTTATTATAGCCATTTTATGTGTGATTTTATAATCACCATAGAAATGATATAGCATATCATATCTACAGAATTTTTTCTAGTACGTTCTTCAGAGCTTCTTAAGGAGAAAAAAAATCTATTATTGGAAATTCAGAAATGTCCACTAATATTTCAATAGTGAGAGCTTTGATATACAGTTCAGTATGTCTTTTTCCTCTAGCAAGCGAGGGGATCTAAGGGAAAGTTTAAGAGTGGTAATCAAAAGAACCTTAGAGTCAAACACTGATCCTATTATAGCAGATGATTAGTACAGGTGGACCTTTCTCCATTTTCAGTGACTGTTGGTAATCCTTAAATAATCAGACAGCTGCTAGATAGCAAGAAAATGTCAAGTCGAGCACCTGGGTGTTAAACATTTATACATGCTTGTAGGCCACTTTTGATCTAGCTGCCCAACATGGCAAATGTCAGTGGATTCACATAGACTAAGAGGAAAGTGCCTCATTAAGGCATGGCTAGAGTTTGCTTAGAGTCAAAGGCACAAAGAATCCTGTACCCTGAGATGCAGTGTAGTTATTTCCCTGCGCACTGGGCTTGCCAGTATTTTTGAGTAGCCCGCATCCTCTGTTGTCTATCTGTCTATAAATTACTCTTTTCCCTTTCTCTTTTAAAAGAACATTGCCATGCCTTTGTTTTTCCAAGCAGAACAATACAAATTACTGTTTAATGGCCTAGGATGCCATTATATGGAGGAGCAGCCTGCACAGGCAGCTCCAAATTACACTTGGAGTTCTTCAAGGAGTTAATGACTGGTGGCTACATGCTGTATACGGGAGTAATCAGCAAAGATAAGGCAGCATCCTGGCTCACACAGGATGTTGTGCAGACAGAAGCATGCTGTCTGATTGCCTTCCTTAACCTTCTGTTCAGTTCTATTCCCTCTTGCTATTGTACTGCAGATGCAGTAATTAGTTTGCAAAGGGCTTGGGGGAAAACGGGCTCAAAGGCGAACTTATTTTCTTTTTTTCAAAGAAGCTGCCCAAGTTCATAAGCTGTGGTGAGTGACTTACTAAAATCAATGTAGAGTTTATAAGTGAAAAAGGACAAAGAGCATAACACAAAATGAAACTTGATTTTTCCATCCAATTTAGAGGACAACAAATCTGATTTAAGAAATAGAATGTCAAGAGAAAGGAATGTAATGTCATGTATTAAGTGAAGCTCTGACAAAAAATAGCAAATCCACGAGGAACCTTTTAATTCTACCATAGCGCCCACGTTATATAATTCTCCTGGTTACACAAATTGAAACATGTCAGGGTAGTCTAAAGAGTGAATGGTTTTGGTCACATATAAACGATTGCTATTTCTGTGTTTTCTTTGATGATGATAAAGTTCAAACTAGAATTGAATCTTTATTTTGGCAACTGCTTATAAATAATCTGTAGTTTTAAAAAATTGTCAGTATACATTTTCAACTAAAATATGGGATTGACCTCAGATTGCCGCATCAAAATATCTCTCCATTCTGCAGATGAACAGAACTTGTTCAATCAAAGTTGAAGATGATTTCTAAAGAGATCATTTTCCTAATCCTCATCAGCATCCTGGAGCTATTTTTGGTAACTAAGACTTGAAGTGAGATAGTTTGACATTGTAGCCAATCTTTAGCCTTGAGAACAATTACAGGAATTTGCCCCCAGCCAAAGAAACTGGGGAGGGAGTTGCAACTTGCATTTTTAGAAAGCTTCACTATGTGCAAAGTCACTCCAAACACTCCTGTTCTATGTCCTTTCTAGTGGTGCTAATTTGACTACATTTATTCCTAATGTGTGAATGTGATGTCTCTAAAAGCAATCATAAAATCAGACTCAATAAATTCCTCTTCTACTAGCTTACTTCTTTCTATTCTGAATCTCTGTCTTGGCTCTGCCTGTTTTTTTTTTTTTTTCCTTCGCTGAATCCTGTTGTCCCAACTCCACTTGGAATAACAGACATTGATGTCATCATTTCTGAGCAGAACATGAATTAAGAGACATGGGGTCCTCATAAAGTGACTTGTATATTTTCTATATTTAGAAAGTGGTCCTTATTCAACCTTTTCTCTAGTCAGTCTGATTATTCCCTATATGGTAACTACAATCTAATCATTGACTCATTGACGCTGAGCTTCTAGGTGGAAGTTATGGAGATACTTGGGTTACTGCACCTATCTATGTGAACAGGCATGAATTCTGATTAGTGAACTAACAGAAATGAAAGATGATACCCATCCAGTGTTCTAAAACAAATCAGAACTTGCATAACAAGCTATGTTTTACTATAAAATAAATTTTCCATGCTGAGAACCTGATTTAGTGACATAAGTAAAAAATAAAAATGAATAATGTGCAGGATAAGTATATTTTTCATGGGGTTGTTTTGTGTAAAGTGAGGAAGATACAGTAAGGAATACATTTTGGCAAGGGTAGTATTCTAAATAAGAATAGAGAAAGAATACCCTCATTTTATTTATTTTGTTTAATATGGGTGATTTCACTTTACATAAAAACTTGTTGAAAATATATGTTGTTTTTAAATGGCCCCTAAATTGTGGTCCCACACATTCATATACACTTTTTCCAGTTTGAAAATATACCATTTTTTAAAAAATGTTAAGTTTAAATTAAGTCAAATTTCCTAATATGCTATTGTATTTTTCTTTAAAAATAACTTTTCTTCATAACTACCATTAAGATTTTCAATCTGGGGCCTCCCTTGTGACCTAGACTTTAAGTCTCAGCATTAGCACCCATATGGCTTGAGTCTGATCCCCAGCCAGTGAGTTAATCCACATATGGTGCAGCGGACCTCACCTGTCTTGCCTGGTATTATAGGTATTATATTTTAAGCTGAAAAAATATTACCTCTATCATTTTCCAAATTAAACATATATCACTATTTTAAAAGAAAATAATAATATATAAATAGATAATAAATGCAAAACTAAAAGAACATAATTATCAAACTGAAGCTGCCTTAACTATAGTTTTAAAAAAATAGATTAAAATGTGTGATACTTGTTAAAAATGTGTACTCCCATGACAAATAGTTCTTGGTTATTTCTATCCCTCCCACTTACTACTTGAGTGATCTTAGACAAGTTATGTTTCTTGAGTGTCTTCTTTAGTTAAAAGTAAACAGTATTACCTGAGATAAAATGTGTAAAAGGCAGAGAAAAGGATCATCCAATGTTAGGTTATCATAATCACAATAATTAATTATTTGATCAATAAAGGGGCAAAAGTTTACATTTCCCCAGTGTTATGATGAAAAACTTGCTAGAAATGTATCTTGTGAAGTAGTTTCAGTGATGTGAAATGTGGATTACATGAAAGAATAAGTACAAGTAGGGCCAAATATGGAAAAAGTTGGTGAAACTAAATTATAAATTGATAGACAAATATAATGGTATTACAGGTGGTAGGCAGTTTCCAAAATGTTCCCCAATTATCCATGCTCCCTGGATATTCACAGGCTTATGGAATGAAATCCTCTTCTACTTTGTACCAAAAACTCGATCTGTGTGACCAACGCAATATGGTACAAGCGAAGTGAAAGGATGTCACTTAGAAATTACGTTTAGGGCCTCCCTGGTGGCACAGGCGGTTGAGCGCCGCACTGTGAAGCTGTCCACAGCCTCTGCAGTGCCTGTTCGATCCCCATCAGCCTTGGAGCAACCCACATGGTGCGGCAGACCTCTCCTGTCTCGCCCGCTGCTGCCCTCAGCAGTGTATTTCATCAGTCTGCCTGTTCTGTTCCCCGCTCTGTCTCTAGAGAATCCTCTCACCCTCCCATGCATCTGGCCTGTACCCTGGTTCTTGTATAAATAAAATAAATCTTTAAAAAAAAAAGAAATTAGGTTTAAAAGTCATTGTTTCCCTCTGATGATACAAATGAACTTCTTGAAAGCTTGTGACAATGTTTAAACAGGGTGAGTGTTTAAAATAGAAAAAAAAGACAGTAAAATATGTGATGGATAAATATGCATAAATCATACCCATATAATGTAACTTCTTTTTTTTTTAAGATTTATTTATTTATTTATACAAGCACTGGGTACAGTCAGAAGCGCGGGAGGGTAAGAGAATTCACCAGAGCCAGAGCGGGGAGCAGAGCAGGCAGACTGTCGAAGTACACTGCTGAGGGGAGCAGTGGGCACAGCAGGAGAGGTCTATGCCATGAGGCACCCTTGCTGGCGTCAGGGGATGGAACTGGCACTGCAGAGGCTGCAGGCAGCTTCCCAGCCCAGCACTCAACTGCTGCGCCAAAGGGGAGGCCCTTAACTTTTTTTTTTTTTTGGGGGGTGGGACCCTCGCAGGTGGCCGGGGATCCAACCAGCGCTGCAGAGGCAGCAGGCAGCCTTGCAACCCAGCGCTCAACCGCTGCGCCACCACAGGAGGCCCCTTAACATTTTTTTTTTTAATATAAACTGAATACACCTGAAGAATTAGCACACAAATCAAGAAATAGAATTTAACTTGTGGGGCCTCCCCGGTGACGCAGGCAGTTGAGCACAGCGCTGTGAAGCTGTCCGCAGCCTCTGCAGTGCCGGTTCATCCCTATGGGCCTCGGAGCAGCCCACATGGCCACCAAACCTCTCCTATCTCCCCCGCTGCTCCCCTCAGCAGTGTATTTCATCAGTTTGCCTGTTCTGTTCCCTGTTCTGTTTCCGGTTAATCCTCTCACCCTCCCACGCATGTGGCCTTTACCCTGTTCTTGTATAAATAAAAAAAAATCTTTAAAAAAAAAAATTAACTTTTATCCATGAAGCACCAACCTACCCTCTCCCAGTCACTGCATCATCTCCAAAGTCCTCATTATCAAGATCAGTTTTGCAAATTTTTGTATTTTATATAAACGGAATCATGCACTTATAGTATTATTGGACCTTGTTCATTCAATGTAGTCTATATGAGATTCATCGATGTTGCATATTATAGTTCATTTATTGTCATTGCTATATGCATTTGCATTTTATGAATAAACTGCATTTTACTTATCCAATGATTTCTGTTGATGGATATTTGTATTGCTTCCTATTTTTTACTATTGTGAATCATGCTGCCAGGAGATATTTATTATTAAATTTTTGTGTAATTTTTCATTGACCTTTTAGCAGTCCACTTTTGTCTTTTTCAATCTGTACTCCCTCGCAATTGAGAAAAATAAAAGAAAAATATTGAAAAGAATCATGGAACTTTGGAGTAAACACATTTTGCCTTATACTAACTCTAAAAACTTTCTTTTTTAAAAAAAGATTTATTTATTTATGCATAGAAGAGCTGGGGTACAGGTCAGAGGTGTAAGAGGGTGGAAACATTCACCAGAGACAGAGTGGGCTGCAAAACAGGCGGATTGACTGAAATACACTGCTGAGGGGAGCAGCAGGCGAGTCAAGAGAGGTCTGTTGCGCCATGTGGGTAGTTCCCTGGCTTGGGATCAAACTCAGGATTCTGTGGCTGCAGATAGCTTCATAATGCTAATGTTTAACCCCTTATGCCACCAGGAAGGCCCCTAAATTCTAGAAACTTTTACCTTCAATTTTAACATTAATAACATTGATTCTAGCATGGACTTTTAAGTCACAGTTTTAAAATTAAAATTTATTCTAAATTTAGAAACTCTTGCATTTTATATTTGGTTATAATAACCCTCCAGTTCGTTTTGTAAGTAGGAATAATAAAGGCTGTGAACTTTCATTGGATTCCTAACTTTAAGGAAAAATCCTATAAATATACTATATGTGAAGGTAATATATCAAGTGCTTTGAAATTTGGGATAAAGCTGTAGATGGCTTATTATCATTAAAATGGTTTTCTATATTTGAACAATCCATATTATTCATTTCTATATATCATGTACTGATTGTGTTTTAAGCCATTTTTTGACCCTCCGGCAAATGGGTTTCATTAAAATTTATTACAGCTTTATTAAATACGGGTGGCAACATAAAATATATCCAGACTAAATCACTTGCAGCAGTTCCTGTGCCAATCTATTTAAAATAAAAGTAACACCTTACACTAACTTACTATACCTTTGTGAAAGTGTTTTCTCTAGTGTTTCTAATCTAACAAGTCAGTTTTGGTAAAGCTAATCATTCTTTCCAAGATAAATTTTTCTTGTTTGTATAATAGAAATAACAGCTATCTCACAAGATCATTTGTAAGAATTTTTTTTTATAGTTCAATACAAATATATTGTAGGCCATGATTATCCTGGGTATATAGTCATTTAATTTTCTTGCAAATCTTCTTATTAAATCAACCCTTCTTTAGTGTCTTGGTCTCACAACATCTTGGGATTCATGGTGTCCATCCCTGAGGTTTAAAGCTGTTGTAAGCCATTATCTACACAATAGTTTTTCTGGGCCTTAAAAAAAAAAATGTTTCTTTGAGATGATGAGTGTAGATGATAAAATAAATCTCCCTAATAATAATGTGAACACTATTTAGCCTAGTAAATATTTGGCCATAGACTATATGAGTGAAAGACAAATGATATTCAAGGCCAGTGGAGAAATAGAGTTCAGAAGTCTATGATGAAAGTTATCTGGATAGCTGTTTTCTTTATTTTTTTACAGAATAAACTTGATTCCCCGGCTAAATCCTCAAATTTAGAGATACTTTTTTTGACTTCTTTACATAGGTGTAAGAAAAACCAGGGCATAGAGTATTCTATGATAGATAATTTTTTAAAATATTAATTTATTTATGTATACAAGAACTGGGGTACAGGCCAGAGGTGCAGGGGGTGAGAGGATTCACCAGAGACAGAGTGGGGAGCAGAACAGGCAGACTGACAGAAATACACTGCTGAGGGGAGCAGCGGGTGAGGCAGCAGAGGTCTGCCAGGCCATGTGGGTAGCTCCCTGTCCAGCCAGGATCTAACCCATGCTGCAGTGGCTGTGGACAGTTTCACAGTGCAACATTCAACCCGCTGCTCCACCAGGAAGGCTCTGTAGATTATATTTTCTAGTTATGAGGTAAAATTAGTAGACATCATTGTATTGTTTTAGGGGTTACAGTTTCAAGTCTACAAATGTTCACAGCAGGCCCACCACCAAAGCCCCTGTAATCCTCCACCATGCTTCATTGGGCCGCCTCCTTCTCCACTTCCATCCCTCCACCCTCCCTTTTGGTTGTTTCAGCCTCACAGTCAAGGATTTGTTATTGGTTTGGTTTTGTCTCAGCCTTTGTTTTGTTTCTCTATATTCTACATATAAGTGAAACCACCAGTTACTTATCTTTCTCCTTCTGGTTTGTTTTGCTTAGAATTATCCTCTCTAGTTCCATTTCATGTTGTTGTAAATAACAAGAGTTCATCTTAAAAAAAAAAAAAAATAGGAGTCTCGCTTAATTAGCCTAGGTTTACTTCATTGTTCAATCCATTTTTTATGTGTTTCCCAAAAAATTGTATACTTATGCAGGACCATGTCTTATAATGCCGTGTGTATATGTTTCACAGGTTCAGCTCCAGTCTGGACACCTAAAGCACAACTTATAAGTGATTTTAACAATTTTCAAAAAAATGTTTGAATAAAATAACTAGAGGTACTGTAGTAAGCAGAGGTCACTTTTCACTAAGTCATGTAAGAATATGGTCCTTGATTTAAAAAAAAATGGCCTATTTAAGGGAACTTAGGAAAAATATGCATTTTCTTGAAATGCAGATTTCCTGTTCAAAATTATATGAGTGGGCGAGCAGAATGGTGAGCTAACATTTTGGTAGCAGCATATTCTAGGCATGTGGAAATGCCCTTGTCTATTCATTCAACAAATATTTACAGAGCTCCTATCTTGTATGGATACAGAGGTGAACAACAGTGCGTCCACATTTCCTTAGAGAGACAGTAAAAGTAAACAATTGAGAGCATGATGACAGCTGAATTGTGCTGGCTCCTGAGAAGGGGCTGTGCCAAGCAGTGGACCCAGGTGACATCAGATGGCGCTCCCAAGGGAAGATTCCCTGAAAGGACAATTTGAGATTTTGACTCAAATCTAAGGAAAGATTCACTCATGTGATGTTCTGAAAGGAGTAAAACATTCTTGACAGAGGGAATTGCAAAGAAAAAGGCTTTTAGGTAGACCAAAGCATGATATGTTTATAGAACAGAAAGCAAGCTGCTGATTTATAGCAGTCTGTGTCGTACAGGATAGTTGCACAGTGACGCGACATCATAGATAACAGATACTTGTATTAACAGTAGAAAAAACTCATATGGGGGGCGACTTTGTACTTCCAGGTTTTGCATAACTATACTGAAAGATAGCTACAATAGGCTGTTCAAGTTCAGTGTTTGAGGAGAGACAGCGCTTGGATTTGAATCTTGACTCGGCCAGTTATTAGATTTGCAATTACTGTTAAATTCCTTAATCTCTCTTCATTGTTTCTTCTTTTTTTTTTAAGTATAGGGATAATAGTAGTACTTACTTCCTATGATTGTACTGAGAATTAAATAACATAATAATAACTAACATTTACTGAGTATTTGCTATGAGCTGGTGCTTTAATATGAATTCATTTTGGCCCTGCCAAGATGAAATTTTGTTAGTCTAATGTCAGAGTCTATGTTCTTTGTAATGAGCATACTATAAAGCGTTCATATGATTTTTTAATATGTGTTTACTAGTAAAATACTATAGAGAAAAACATAAGACTCCAATGATTCACTCCGATGAAGATCAATGATGATAAATATTGCATTATCGTTACTGTCTTTTTGGGGGTAATCCCAAAATATGATCATTTTGAGAGGTGTGATTGTGATCTATTCATTTTCAAAACTCCATATAAAGATCTGACACATGGTAAGCTCATAATAAATGTTTGTTGAATGTGTAAATAAACTTTAGAATTTCTGTGCGTAGAACCTTTAGCTAACTTCCTATTTCCTCCTCTTGATTCTATCAATATAAACGTCTTTCCTTTGCACTTTCATTTCTGCTGTTTCTGCTCTACTTCACCTTTGATTATATTTTTCCAACTACATGTTCCACTGAACAATTCTACAGCTGGGAATATCTACTTTTCTCTTTAAAGTCTTTGATTTTACTCCTTCCCTTGAGTGTTTTCTTTATATCATTTTAAATATATCCTGTCACCAAGTTGTCTTGGAAAGGGGGCTAAGCATCTTTTCTCGTGAGGATTGCTTTAACCTCTATTTGTGTGTGTGAAATCATATATATATGAAATTAACTTTAACATGATTCAGAAAACAATATTATATATAAATTTATATTATTTCTTGATCATGAAGATTCTTAAATCTCTTGGCCTACTTCTATTTTGGGGTGTGTGTGTGTGTATGTGAAGTGTATTTCAGACAGTTAGCATTTATCTAAATAAGCATCCTTCATGTCTTACAGATTGAATGTAAATATTTGTCCTGTGGGTCATTTTTGTCTTCAGTTCACTTTTGTTTACTAAGATGCAATAAAAAGTGTGCCCTAACAAACCCATCTTTTGATATGCTGTAAGAAGGTTAAATTATATTTCCCCCTCATATTTCTTTAGAGGCGGTATTATACATTCATAAATCTAATCTTTTCTTCACTCACTTCTTGGCCAAACATCTTCAAACTCTGATCTTGCACATCTCCAAACATAGCTATTGGGTCCTAAATTAAAGCCCCTCTATATTTCTTTTCCATTTACAGACCAAAGAAAGAGCCCCAGTCCCTCCCTTGATGTGAAATCAATTTCCTTCTTTGTATTGAGGCTTGTTTCTCTTGTACTAAGATTACATCTAGTCTTCTTCCTCTAGCTGTCTGTGTTCTTAATGCATTACATGGTTCTGCTTGAGGTCTGCTTTCTCTATACTGGGTGATTTTAATTAGTCTTTTGAAGTTTCTTTTGAAATTCTCTTCTCTTTCCCTTTTGATTATTTACTGTCTACAATTTTCCTTATCTCCATCTCTATGTTAAATTATTTTCTGTATTATTATTTCTTTTGGAATTTTAATTCCATTTATCAAGGTATTGGTCAGCTTCTTTTCTGTGTGTGAATGCACAAAAATGAGGATACACTCATACATGCACAAATACCCTTTTAAAGTTCTTCTCCACCTTCCTCTGCCTAGAGTAAGAATCTGTCCTTATTCTTACACTGGGGTCCTAGTGGATATCTAGATGAGTAAACACATGTTCTCCAGATAATCAGATGAATTCTGTGATACAGAGGTCTATAAAAGTAGTAAGCTCTTTCTAGCCAAGTTTTTGAAATGAAAGCTTCTTGGATTTTTCCAGAAAACATGAATAAAAATGAAACATTTTAAAACTTGTCACCTGCATCATCTGAAAGAGAGCACTCAGGTTCTCAAAATGCCAGCCAACATGCTTGGCACCTCCACCATTCAAAACTGCACAATAGGGAAAAATAAATAAATAAAATTGTGTGGTTACCTCACAGCATGTTAATGGGGAAGAACTTTACAATACAAAGAGTTGTGTTTAAGGTACCACATCTGGTGATCACAAGATAAACATCTAGCATGCAAATGATAAACGTTTGTGATTTAGCACTATAAGTTAATATATGTATATAACATCACATATATATGCAAAACCATTTGCCCTACTTACTATATTTATTGTATATTGTCATTATCAATTTATATATTAATATAAATTGTACTATTTATATAGTTCAATGTATAAATGTTAATATAGTATATATAATATATAAGATTAGATAACATTATAAATTTGCCCTACTTAATGCACATGATAAATTTGTGATTTGTACAAATGATAAGGAAACATATCATTAGCTCTTGTGTTTCATTATCACACTTTGGACTCAAATTGGGAGCTGCACAATCATACTTAGAATTGAATAGCAACTGACTTTTGATTTGTGAACTTGTTTTTTGAAATATTCATGCTAAATTAGAATCAGTATAATGGTACTATTTTGCTATACATTAAAAATTGTGGAATATTTTTGAACTTCTGGTTACAAAGGAATTATACTGGCTTATTTCATTTTTTAATTCTGGTTTTATATGTGATATATATGAAATAGTTGTGTGTTTATCATAGAATGATATATCTGAATTCTCTGTAAATGATTATTTATTAGTTTATTCTTTCTCAAGATACCAGGAATCAAATCCTTTATATAAAGCTTAACTTGACAGATTTTCACTTGTAATTGAAGCTTCAATTGAGGTTCCTGCAACAAATTAGTTTTCAGCTTCAGAATTTGTAGTCCCTACTGTGTTCATTCCTGAAAAATAAGCTGTATAAATATCCGTTTTAGATGCCTATTTTCTATTTAATGAAAATTTTCAGCTATCTTCATTTTTGACAGGCCAGAACATGGAAGACTCCCTACAGATATGATCATTGATAAGAACACCTACTAATGGATTTTATTAGCCACCTACTTAGAAACTTATTAACTAATTAAAAATTGAACATTTCTTCCTCATCTTTTGGGTTCTAACAATTTATTTTGCCCCGAGTACTAATTTATTGGAATAGAGTGAGCTATGTGTCTGTTTACATTCTTTTAAATAACATCACAGTGAATTATGTTAATAACAAATAGGTAGTATGACTTCAGTATTATTGTAAAGATGTGTGCATGGTATTTTCAATATCTCTCATATGGTTTGGAATAAATCACAAATGAAAACCAAAAATATGTTTTTGAAGAAATGCTACCTATTTTAAAACAATCAACATGTTGAAAACAGCTGGTTATATAAAATGGTGAAGTTTTATCACTAAAACTCTTAATATTTAGGACCATTGATGACTAAAGGATTAAATTACTATTTTTCCATATCATTAAATTACCTGACACCCTCACACACACACAAAAGCTACCGAAGTAGCATAACCATTAAAACATTGCAAGCCATTATTAAAAATATTATAAGGCCATAGAAAATCAATAAAATATAGTAAAAATCATATTTGAAATCATTAAAATATAAGTTATTTGAATGAAACTTTATAGAGTATGCTACATATATAGCATTATTTATAATTAAAACACAAAAGTATAATGTCCAATTTTTTTCTATTTGTTCAAAAGATATATGCAGTATTACTTATGCTCCATTGGCCTCATTTGGAAACACAGGGCAATTAACAAAGAATCCCCATCCTCAATTAGGTTGAGGATAAAATGTGTGCATCCATAAATTAAATGATAATAAACATGAGATTAGGCATAGCTTTATACAATAGATTTAATACTAAATAAGTAATGCTCATAATAGTATTATTAGTTTATTCAGAAAATATTCTTTGATCATGTCTTCTGGGTCAGGTGCTGTTTTAGGTTCTAGGTATGGTCTGGTAAAGTAAATATAAATATCCCAGGTTGCCGGGGTCTTACAGAGAGGAGACAATTAAAAAGATAAATATATAAAATACATAATATACTTGATGGTGGCTAACCTTGCTGGCTTCTTGGTAAGAAAAGATCACTGAGCTTTAAACTAATTTCAATTGTGATCAAGACTCATTATAATAAGGAAGACTGAGAATATCTAAGGGGGACAATAGGAGGTGCTGAACATGGGTATTAGAGTGGTTTGTGCACAGGACAGTGAACAGGTGACAATGATGGGAGATATGTGTATTAAAAAAAAAAAGCAATGACTAATGAGACTATATATGGAAGACAGAGCCAGAGTAACCAGTTATGGTCATTACAGTGTCAATGATTAGAGAATAAAAGAAATTAGTAAAGGAGTGTGGTAAAAAGAGTGATTTGGTAGTGATAGATAAAGGGAGGCACTTATGTTTTGGAAAAAGAGGAATTAAACTCAAAATTAGTGTATTTCCCAGAGGGTTTCTAACTTTCCCAATTATCACCTTATAGGAGTGGAAACATTAACCCTCTAAAGAACAAGCTGTAAGAATAATATAAATTATTACATATTGAGTGGATTGAAGCAAAATCCATTTATTCTCTCAAACTTCATTTGTGTCTTCTTTTTATTATACACTTGTGCTTTTCATTCTTCCTGTTTAAAAAAATGAGGGGAAGAAGTATTCTTTTTGACATACCTTAGATCATTTTGGTGACAAAGAAAATATAAAGGAAAGAATTAAGGGAAAAGGAGAAATGTCAGTTTAGGAAAGGAGAGGAAAAGAATCAGAAAATAGAAAACAGAGACCAGTAAATAGTTTTTTTACATTATGTCAAGGGGAAGGTAATACAAATCTAGATCATGGAGAATGCTTTAGATGTATGAAGGAAAGAAGGGGTGTACTGAGGGATGTTTTAATGTGAAAATAAACGTTAAGTGTGATTCACCTATACATTTTCACTGGCAGGATTTAGAATGTTAAATAACAGATTTTTTTTTTTAGATTTATTTATTTATTTATACAAGCACTGGGAATTCATTTATACAAGCACTGAGAATTCACCAGAGCCAGAGCAGGGAACAGAACAGGCAGACATACGAAATACACTGCCGAGGGGAGCAGCGGGCACAGCAGGAGAGGTCTGTTGAGCTATATGGGACCCTCGCTGGCAACTGGGGATCGAACCAGTGCTGCAGAGGCTGCGGGCAGCTTCGCAGCCCAGCGCCTAACCGCTGGTATGCATGGGTATCCCACCAAGGGAGGCCCATAAATACCAGATTTTTAAGATGATTCCTGGAGCCCAGGTAAGGAGAAGAATATGGATAGAAATCATAGAAATTGAGAGTCATGGATAGCAAAAAGACTGTTTAGTTTTATTCATAAAATGACATTGTGTTTGAGAGTAAGGAAATGAAATTCTATTCTAACATTCACAACCTAGAAACCAGACAGGTATTCAGTGACTCTGATGATGGTCATGAAATCTCATTCTTATGACCCCAATGCAACACTTTTGATTATAGTCTAATATGCTTTTTTATTAGGCAACTGTTACTTTCCAATATAGAGCTTGAAGTGAAGGAAGACTATCTGATAGATATTACAAATAAAGGATTAGAGGTGACACAGATGATATTTGAGAAGGTAACTGCACTATAGCAAAAAATGCAGGTGTCATTGAATAGAGATAATCTTTTGGAAGTTGAGCTCTACAAGAGGAAATAGTGAAAGATAATCAACAAAAGAAAAATCTTAGATAACATATATTAGAAATAGAAGGAGGAAGAATGAATGTTTATCACAGGCACAATTCAAAGGGATTGAAGTCTTGATTATTATCATCTAGCTGAGTGTTTAACATGCAGTATTTAAGTGTAATGTTTTATGCAACTTAACCCAGGAATGGTAAAATATTCACCTTAAGACAAAGTTAATCTAATTTAGCTTTTAAACTTCCATTTTATAAGTATACTGAGACTAGCATTCTAAAATTAGGAAAGATGTTAAGAAATGAAACATTACTATTTGAATAAGACAGAAATTTCTTCTAAGACTAAACTATTTAATGACAGTTTTTAGATGAAGATAATTTGGTTGTTTATTAATAAGATGCAAGTTACTTCCCTAATGAACCATTTTAATCAGTGATCTATCAGTTAATCAGTGTTAATCAGCGTTTCATTACTAAATAAGGACTTCATGATGAGGTGGACAAACTCATAGTGTTGCATAACTAATAAGTAGACATAATTTTTTCAAAATGATTTTCATTATTTAAGTCTATAATACTTGAAATTTGGGGAAAGACCATCTTGAAGTCAGCAGAATCTAGTGGCTTTATGAGAGGAGTCCAGCATTTATAATCAGTTGCTTCTGAGATGTATGTAGTTATTGATAATCACACAGCTTCTCCAAATAAAACAACCTGGAATAAATGGTGGTATTGCTTATTAGCGGTAACAAGACAGAACTGTCTCAGAGAATTTTTTTCTTATATTTCTTCATATGCCATTTTCTTACCAATAAAATAATATTGCTTAACTAAGATCTTAAAAATGATTAGATTCTGGGATTTTTTAAACTGGAAATTTTCTGTGTTTTTTTTTAAGATTTATGTATTTTTATACAAGAGCTGGGGTACAGGCCGGTGGGATTGAACCCACACTGCAGAGGCTGCAGACAACTTCACAGTGGGGCGCTCAACCTGCTGCGCCATCGGGGAGGCCCCGGAAATTTTCTGTTTCTTTAAAGATTGATTGAAGCAACATTGCATCATAAAACATTATTTTAATTGTTCATTGTTGAATCAACACATATATGTATTACCTAAAGGTCACCACTAAAAGTCCAAATCTAGGACCTCCCTTGGTGGCGCAGCGGTTGAACGCTGGGCTGCTGGGCTGCCCGCAGCCTCTGCAGCGCCAGTCCGTTTCCCAGCCGCGGCGAGGGTCCCACCAAAAAAAAAAAAAAAAAAAAAAATCCAAATCTATTCTTCATTATATTGAGATAAAATGAAACAGCTCTTGTAAATCGGTCCTTCATTTCTTCCCTTTGTCTGTCTGAGCACGTCTGGAACATGGATTTGGTTTTCAGCTTTGTGTTGTAAACACTGGGTAGGTTATACCCCAACAGGATTCTAACAAACTTGCCTAAAACTACCAGTTTGGTGAATCGTCCTATCGACACTCAGTCCCAGCCCTTCCAACCTGGAAAACCCTGTCACATTAGGAAGGCATGTAAGAGGCAGCTTGTGCTGCAATTTCAAGACAAGTCACTGTATCTCTTCTGTATGCTTGACTGACTTTCTCCTTGATTACTTGTTTTTCATTTATTTTTTCTCAGGGATCCTGACAGTTTTCAAAGATTTTTCCTATATTGTCCAGTGTATTTTATGTTAAGTGATTTGCAAAGTTATTTCTTATACCGAATGTAATATATTACACGCTAAAATTTTAAAAGTTCTTATTAACTTAGTGATAAAAGATCTTCCAAAGAAGTAACATATTTGCCATAGGTTTTTTTCACACCCAAAGATCATGGGCATTTGAATATTTTAGCCCTTCATTCTCAGAGATATTCTGAAAAGGTTTTGGGGAGATTGGAGTGAACAGAAGTATTTTTCCTGAATTTCAAAGAGGAAAAATTGAAATAAAATAAGAACAGCAGAAAAGAGCTAACCATCTATGAACTTTTACTAACTTCCTGTAACAGAGCATCAATTATGAATGTTGAAGACTACTTTTCTTTCTAACAGATACTGTTCAGTTCCCCACAGAATCAAAATACTAGTTCTCTAATGAAGATAGTCATAAATAAAAGTGAAGCACTGGATTATTTCTATAAAATAGACTCATAAAATATCCATAGATACCAGTCAACCATTTTTAAATATGTGAATGGAAAACATTCGGGACAAAATATGACAGAAAAAAATTTGCACAAGTTTTTTAGTGGCATAATAACAATCAGAAATACAATTAATTATAACTTGTTCTCCACCATTAAAATGCCCCAGCATAGACGTATACTTTTTCCCTTTGTAAATACCATGTAATACACAAATCAAAGAGACACTTGCTTAGGACACTCCTCAAAGAGCAGAATAAATAAATAAATCTCATTGTTTGTACTGGCTGCCTTACCAGGCAAACTTCAGACCTTGGAAGAATATTAAAACAATTCCTATCAGGAAATTTGAATTAGGGCAGCACACAGACGCTTTTGAGCATCGTCATAGCTCATTAAGAAAATTGTGCCTGGAGCTCTTCTCTCCAAGTACATATACATATGCAAGACTAAAATAATTATATTTTAAGATATTTCCATGTTTAAATAACATTACTTTTTGAAACTTTAACTTTGATTGATCTTTAGCCAAAAGAACCTGAAATTAAAATACCACAAAAATTTACTAATCTGAAGATAATATAAACCTGAGACTTAGTACATATTTCTTTAAGTTTGTATTGGTGCCCTTACGTTTACTCATTAGATAATTTTATATATTTTATTCACTTTGTCAAAAGACTTAAAGCGTCCTTTGAAAATAATTTTGTGTACAAATGAGTACAATTCCCTTCATTGCTTCATTGTTAGAAGATGTTATCTTTATATGTTAAGAAAATGTAAAAATTCTGGGTAGTGACAAATGATGCTGTGATTTATAACTTGTACTTGTTAAGAGATGTTGTGAGGTAGTCATTATGAACTTGTGAAATTAATGTGATGAGACAAAGCTTTTAAATATTCTATTTAATTCCTTACTCAATGCTCTAATAAAATGGCCCAATATTTGTGTTCATTGTGGTAGATTTTATAACAATCTGGAGAAATTCACCATTATACTTAAAATATTTTTGGTATTCTCTTAGTGATAACACTATCTCCAATGGAGATAGTTAAAGATGAAAATTAACTAATGTATTCTGATCTTGAAAAATCTGCTTGTCCTGATATAAGAACAGTGAAATATAACACAAATTTACTTAAAAGCTATATGAGAATCTATAAAATTATAGTACCTTTCCAATAGAAATGATAATCTTCCCAATAAATCATTTTTAAATGATGACATAATTGTAATGTGGGCAAAGGATGAGAAAGTCATTCCCAAAAGAAATATAAATGCCTAGTAAACAAAAGCATTAAATCCCATTACTAATCAGAAAGACAAACATTAACTGAGATATTTTCCAAACTGTATTGGCAAAATAAAAGTAAAGTATTAGTGGGCCTCCCTGGTAGCACAACAGGTTGAGCACCACACTGTGAAGCTGTCCGCAGCATCTGCAGCGCGGGTTTGATTCCCAGCAGGCCAGGGAGAGACTCACACGACATGACAGACCTCTCCTGCCTCACCCACTGCTCCCCTCAGCAGTGTCTTTGGTCCATCTGCCTGTTCTTCTCCCTGCTCTGTCTCTGGTGAATTCTCTCATCCTCCCACGCTTCTGACCTGTACCCCAGTTCTTGTATAAATAAATAAATCTTTAAAAAAAAAGTAAAGTATTAATGTAGTTATTAGATGATAAAATGAACTTGCAATGCTGATACAAGTATGTATTCATTTAAATAAGAAGGTATTGACACTTCCAGACTTGGGCCACACACATATGAATGAAAAGACTGGATGACTATGATGATAGATTAAGTTAGGAACTCTGTGGTCAGAGGTGGTGCAGAGAGTATGCTAGAGGTAAGTGAAGAGAAAGTTTGAATGAAACTGAGAATTTGAAGGACCTTTTCCTTTTCTCTTCTCTAATTTTTTGTCTTTTTTTAAGATTTATTTATTTATTTATACAAGCGTTGGGTACAGTCAGAAGCACGGGAGGATAAGAGAATTCACCAGAGCCAGAACGGGGAACAAAACAGGCAGACTGATGAAATACACTGCTGAGAGGAGCAGTGGGCATGGCAGGAGAGGTCTGTCGCGCCCTGTGGGACCCTCGCCAGCTGGCCAGGGATCGAACCGGCGCTGCAGAGGCTGTGGGTAGCTTCGCAGCCCGCGCTCAACTGCTGCTCCACCAGGAAGGCCCTTTTTTTTTTTGTCTTCACCACAAAAAAAAAGAACAAGAAACTCAGCAGCTGCCATCATGACGAGTAAATACAGTGCATGTTAATCTGTTTGTTGTATTGGAAATATCCATTTCTGTAAGTTAAAATGAACCTCTTTGACTAATAGGAAGCAGTTAAACATGGTTTGGACAAAATAATTATTTTTTAGTTAAATAAATCGGCACAATAGAATGAAAAATATAGAAAACCTAGTTTTTTCCCCATCAATCAATTCTTTTTTTTTTTTTTGTAAAATATGAGCTCTGCATGTCTTCTTATATTTCAGAATCTCCATTAAGAAGCGAGTCTAAAAACCACTTCATTCAAATTTCATGTGGTAGCTATCTTCACAATTTTACATTGTGCCAAAAGAGATGATGGATACAACTAGCAAAGAAGAAAATTTTCTGGAAAAATATAAGTACTTTTAAATAAAGTAGTTTACTATTTTCTCGACCAGTCCACTAATCAAAAATGAAAAACAAAAATCTCACTTGCTGGGGCTCTGTTAGTGCTAAAAATTCAGAGAAGAAAACGTGCAGTGCTACACTTGTGGGATTTATCATCAAGTTTTCTCTTCACTTATAATTTCTAAGCATGAGTTGTCTGGTGGCTCCAAAGTTAGGAGCAGAAAAATATTCTGCTTATTAATTTCTACCCATTTGATAGGGTAACCAAGCTAATGATCTGATCGTCTGAATATACCATGTATACTGAAGGATTTGTGCACTGAAGAAACCCAGTATATAATTTGTTTTTTTTAATAAAAGAGCCAACAGGATTGTTTTTAATATCAAATGTGTTAGTGGTTTAGAAATAATAGGATTGCTGATATCACCTCTTCTCTAGTAGACATTTTGAGTCATCAATATTTATCTCCATGGGATTTATGCATATTATTCTAAAGGTTTTTGAGCTCATTATATGGAACTGTTTTAAACTTAAATATGCAAATAAATTCTTGCAACCTCTCCTCAGTCAGTAGAATTAAATGATGTCCAATAAAATGTTTGACGTGTTCATGAAATCAACAATAAGAAGCTTGCAACTTGTCTTATAAATATTAGAGGTGATTCATGATAATCCCAGATGGGTATTGTGCTCTTAACTATTTTCTGTAAACTTCTAAAATTGTAGCCACAGTACTATTTTCTTCTTTTCCTTCTTCTTTGGTTCTTTTTTTTTTTCAATTTCAAGCAGAATCATCCTGTAAGGGCTAGAGAAAAATGGCCTATCTTCTAGGTACTTAAATTACATGTCAAACATTTCAGAGTTTAGAAGCAGCTAATGAGGATGTGATATTAAAATGTCAAACATGTACATACCATTTTCTTCCACTTCTTGACTCGGAAACCCTCTGGTAACAACTATAATGACCTGTTGAGGTATCAGCCCATCGTCCCCTTTCCTCAGTTGTATTTAGTAATTACTTTCTCCTTAAGTCTCCACTTTTCTTGAGGAAAGTAAATTTCCAAAGTAGTGTTAAGTTTGAATTAAATCCTGCTTATATTAGAGCAAAGATACATTAGCGGAGTGAATCTGACAGCTTATAGCTTTTCCCATTTATTTCCATCTCTACAAAGAGCTTCACAAAACATTCAAGTATATTTTTTGTTTTCAGGAGGGTTTTTCCTTAGAATACATTCTGACTGCCTTTGCATAACACCAGAGATGATTTTCAACTGTCTGACATGTGTTATCCTTTTTGTTACACAAATAGGAGTGAAAGAAGAAAAGATCTGTGTAAGCCAGTGCTGAGTAATTGAAAACAAAGTCCCTAATGCAGTGATAGAATGTTGAGATTTGAAGATCAAATGTGATTTGGAAATTTTGTTATCAGTGACACTCCAAAGAAGAATGTAATATGATGTAATGTTTATAAAAAAAAATTCTTTCCAAGTCTAGTTTATGTTCAAAGTGAATTTACATAACTAATTTTGCTGTCATAAGGTATTCAATAGATTGCATACAGATTCATCATCAGGAAATGCTCCCTGAGTAAGTGTAATCATTGAGTGAGCCAAAGTACATTATTTAGCATCTTACAGTGACCATAATTGCTTTGCTATTGTTTTTAAGTGCAAGGTCAGTCTAGCATATGAGATAGTTATGATGTTAACAACAGTTTTGATAGGATGCTTGTCATCCTAAAGTATATGTGGGTTGTTCTAAGGTCAGCCATTAGCTTCATTAAAAATAATCTGAAATTACTGTCAATACATGGAGTTTCTAAATGAGGAAAAGATTCACATGGCTAGTGTATGTTCCATTCATTATGTTGGTGAAACTGTGGCATTGTCAAATGTGTACTGTAGAGGCATCATTGGGATAACAGTATTCCTTTTTTTTTTTTCCCCAAAGATTTATTTATTTATTTATAGAAGCACTGGGTACAGTCAGAAACACCGGAGGGTGAGAGAATTCACCAGGGCCAGAGCGGGGAAGAGAACAGGCAGACTGAAGAAATACACTGCTGAGGAGAGCAGTGGGCGCAGCAGGAGAGGTCTGTGCGCCATGTGGGACCCTCGCCGGTGGCGGAGGATCTAACAGGCGGCGCTGCAGAAGCTGCGGGCAGCTTCACAGCCCAGTGCTCTTCTGCTGCGCCACCAGGGAGGCCCGGCATAACAGAATTTTTTATGCTAAAATGAACAGAGCTGTGACTTCAAACCAAAGGAAGTAATTATCAAAGAATGATAGTGAACTAGGTTCAGTACCAACTCTTCAACCATTAAACTGCCAATCTTTAATTTTCTCTCTTAAAGCACAGTATAATATATAATGGCTTTCACTGATGTCAACTATTCATTCATTCTTTTAAAAAATATTTTTGAGAGACTCTGATGAGCAAGGCACTGGGGATTTAGGGCAAAATTAGATAAACATAGCTCTAACAACTAACAATGAATTATACAAAGAAGTGGAGAGTGCTCTGAGTGTATCAGGAAGTTGTTTAACTTAGTCAAGGGGTCAAGGAGGACATCTCTGTCTAAATTATATTTAACTTGAGATCTGAACAATGAGTAACAGTTAGTGAAGAGAAATGGAGAGTGGGGATTAAGTAGATTAGGCCATGTGTGAGTCTGTTGTCTCCTTAGATACTTTCTTCTAGACAAATATTGTCTCTGATCCCTTGTTAAACTAAATCTTCTGTTATACTACTGGGCTCTATTTGGATTTTGTACTTCATTCCAATTCATACCTTACTCCTATAAAGCATCAGACCCTCTGGAAACCACTGTCCTCATTCTAAGATTCTGAAACATCACTAAGAACTAGTGTCTTGAGGAAAGGAGGGGAGAGCATCTCCATTGAACCTAACCAGAGAGAAATATGGAACTCTCCTCCTGAAATCATTTATGTTGGAGTTTAGAAGACTCTTTTCAAACAGTTAGGCTAGTAGATCCAGTTCTTCAATAGAGAAAAATGATAAATGTGTTAATTGGTCATTACTTTTATGAATAAGCATAGATTATACAAAAGAAAAAGTAGAAAAGGAAATAATCTAATAAAATGTGTATATATATATATATATATATATATGAAATCTACATAGGTAACATTATAAACTAATGTTACCTCAAAAAATTAAATGTATGGGGCCTCCCTGTTGACACAAGGGGTTAAGACACAACCTATGAATCTGAATCTATCCACAGCCACTGCAGCATGAGTTCGATCCCCGGCCAGGTAACTACCCACATGGCACAGCAGACCTCTCCTGACTTGCCTGCTGCTCCCCTCAGCAATGTATTTCCATTATTCTGCCTGTTCTGTTCCCTGCACTGTCTCTAGTGAATCCCCTCACTTCCCACACCTCTGGCCTGTACCCCAGTTCTTGTATGCATAAATAAATGAATCTTTTAAAAAATTAAATATATGGTGAAAGATAGAATTGGATTCTTAGTGAACCTAATACAGAACATGCGTGTGTGTATATATATAGCAACATATAAACATCAATATATATTTATAGAGGGTTGTTGATTTATGAGGATGCACACTTAAAACATATAATGTAATGTTTCAAAAATATTTTAAAAGTATATTCAGAACAACAGCAAAGGCTCTACTATTATTATTTCACAGCAGCTTCAATTGAGACCTATGTCATGTGTACCTATGTTAGAAGAATGAGGATAAATACTGGCTTTGGTTCAATAGAAGTTGTTTTGTTTTTTTTTAACAAGTCAATCCCTATTCTGTCTGTCTGTTGACTCTATTTTTCCTGTATGTTCTAATCAAAGACATAACTCACTTTCATTCAAACAAAATGCTCCACCAGGTAAATCATGAGTGACAGCTTGACTTGAGATCAGTCCTGGTTCAATATTGCTCCACTAACATGTCAATTATTAGAGAAGTCCTGTTGATTGATTTGTTTCATGTACACATTATTTTGATTCACAGTGATTTTAAGCATCAGAATTTCAAGTGCAATTATATTCTGCCTAAGTCAACATCTCTAGTATTCTCAATAGCCCACTTTTTCTCCCATTGCCTAATACAAGGACATGCATATTCCTTATCATTAAAAGATTTTACTGATAAAATTTTCCCTAATGTGATCTGAGTTTCAATAAAAAATAATTTATCCACTTGAATCAATATGAAAATTGTCCTCTTACACAAAACCCATTACATATTCATCTGTGATAATCTACTCTTTTTCACATAATTTTAATTAAATAATTAAAATATAGCATATAATTTAAAAATCTTATGATTAATTTTATGTATTATCATCATGGTAGGACCATATTTATGACAAAGAATAGTGTTGTTATATGTTCAGTTTTCCCTTAAAAATCTGAAAATGGAAAACTTTAACTATAGCCAAATGAATTATACAAAATAATAGTAATTGCTTGGTCTGCTTTAATTTATATCAGGAAATTCCAATGTTTAGTGGACAAAATTCCCTGCATGCATGTGCTTTGAAAGTAGTGTTTCTTGAAGTGGACTGAATTATAAGTGTCCAGAAATTTGCAGTTATTGTTTATACTATGCAGTGCAGATCATTGTGTATCAGTTTCATTATGAGTAATTACCACCAACTAGATCTATTAAAAATTATGCCATAGACTTTCCTACTATCCAACAATATTTTTAGTTAAAATTATGACAAATATGTTAGTGGGAATATGTAAAGAGCAAATGTTTTTTAACTTATAAAAATGTACACCTGCATACTGGTGAAAATTTTAAGTTCTTAAGCACACTGAAATCATTCAATTATTTGTTTGAAGGTATAATCATATTAACATAATCTGTTATAATTTTTTTAAATTCAGGAAATGTTCCTCTGTGTATTGTCAAAACAACCCAATTAACAAACACTTACATATAGTTAAGTGTAATATGCTTTCTCTATATTGGTCTTATTTTGTTCTTATATGTGAGACAGAATAAAAGTGATTGTTACCCTTTAATGATTTAGTTAAACAAATGGTTTTTATCATTTTATCAAGGCTATGGATTTTATATTTCCTTTACATAGCTCAACAATGCAAATATTGGGTTTTGTAGATAAGAATTCAATTAGCATTTCAAAGAGGTCAAATTAATTCTCTCTCAGACAGCTGCTTCTATTTCAGTCTACAAAGTAAAACTCAATTCTAAAGTACAAAACAATACTTAAATCTTGCCAATCACTTTCCTCATAGTAAAATAGATCTGATCTTTTAAGCTGGAAGGTTGTTGAGCTAAACTACTTAATTTTTTTTTTCAGTAATTCTACTTTCTTTTAAAAGTTGTTATGAGGGATTTTGAAGTTAATATTTTGGAGTACTTGAGACCGTGCCTGGATAAATAATAAATACTGTATAAATAAAATAAGAATTAGAAAATACACACATTTTGTTGAATCATTGTGATTATACATGATTCTAGAATCATTGCAGAGAAACAGTGGGATAACAGTGGGGAATGAGTAGGTGAGGTCATTCCCAGGTACTTTCAATATCTGGTGCTTCTAAAAACTGTAATGGTCAGTTTTAAACTGTAATAAAAATGGATGAAAGTTGGTCAACTTTTTTTTTTTTAGTTTTTTTTTTAAGATTTATTTATTTATTTATAGAAGTACTGGGTACAGTCAGAAGCACGGGAGGGTGAGAGGATTCACCAGAGCCAGAGCAGGGAACAGAACAGGCAGACTGACGAAATACACTGTTGAGGGGAGCAGCAGGTGGCAGGAGAGGTCTGCACGCCATGTGGGACCCTAGCCCGGATGCAGGGGATTGAACCAGCGCTGCAGAGGCTGCAGGCAGCTTCACAACCCAGTGCTCAACCATTGCGCCACCGGGGGGGCCCAAACGTTGGTCAACTTTTTAACTATGACCTATACATTGACTATTCTAAATAATAGACATGATATATAATATGATGTGAAGTGATAAAATACTCCTCTCAGCCCTGTTCAGTCACTCCCCAGTCTTGCCCCCTTTGGTATACATTTTCAAAAAATAATGATTGAAAAATTATATTTTTTAATTTTTTTTAAGATTTATTTATTTATTTTATTCAAGAACCGGGGTATAGCCCAGATGCTCGGGAGGGTGAGTGGATTCACCAGAGCCAGAGCAGGGAACAGAACAGGCAGACTGACAAAATACATTGCTGAGGGGAGCAGCAAGTGAGACAGGAGATATCTGCCACGCCATGTTTGATTCTTATTAGTTGGTGAGGGATTCGAACCGGCTCTGCAGAGGCTGCGGACAGCTTCACAGCATGGTGCTCAACCGCTTGCGCCACCAGGGGAGGCCCTATTTTTTAATTCTTAAAGGATGAAACTATTTCCAAGTGTCCAACATGCTTATAAGTCAATGTTTGATGGCATTTATGAGATCAATCATTCCCCAGATATATTTAAAAAATATAAAACAAGCAGGATAAAGCTATTTATTAGTAAATTAGAATTAATAATTCAGAATAATTAGACCCCCTGGGTTTTATTTTTTAATATAACCCTTCTAATTGCTTGTTTAATATCTTTCCCTTTAAACTGTAAGACTCATGAGGGCAGTGGTCTGCCTTGTTCAGTGAAATCCTAGTTCCTGGCATATGATAAATGCCAGGATAAATTTTTCTTGAATGTCAAAGTTAATTGCTAGTGAGGCTTAAAAATTTCTTCTTTCTTGGGCCTCCCTGATGGCACAGGTGGTTGAGCGGGTTTGATCCCGTCCGGCTGGCCAGCCTGGGAGAATCCCATATGGCTTAACAGACCTCTCCAGTCCCACCTGCTGCTCCCCTCAGCAGTGTATTTCATCAGTTTGCCTGTTCTATTCCCCACTCTGTCTCTGGTAGGTCCTCTTCTTTCTTCATATATATAGACTTTATTTTCTTAATGATACAGACTTTATTTTCTTAATATAAGATGGAAATAACTTTCCATTTTTTTAGTTTATGTGCTATTGATATGTGGAATGCAGTGGAATTAACAGCAATAATAATAATAACTAACACTTGTTGAGTTCGTACTATTTCTAGGCAGTATTTCATGCACTTTACATGTCTAAACTTATTTAATCACAGCTGTTATCCTGATTTACAAAAAAAAAAACTCTTATGAATGAGCAATATTTTCATTGATGAAACATTATAAATAAGATAATAGGAGAATATAAATGTATGTGATGCAGTGGTAAGATGTGCAGCAGACTATGTTAAAGATAAAAGAAATGAGTATAGATCAAAAGAAGAAACTTCCATAAATAGTCATGGACACTTAATGATTAAGAAGAAAAGCTGTGTTACCCTGTCTTTTTAAATTCAGTTATTATTTTGCTACTATATTTCCTTGTCTTTTTCTTCTATTTCCCAAAATATAACAATAATATTATTGTTTCCATTATATATTATTATTATTTCCTGAATCCATTATTACTGAAGCCATTTATTTCTTAGAAAAAGTACAGAAAAATACTTTTCTAATGGCTCTGCACTGATCTTATAAAACTGGACTGGTGGTTAAATTAGAATATACAAACTGCAAGATCTTGGACAAGCTACTTTCTTTGCAGTACATGCCTAAACTTTTTTTAGTCTATAAACTGGAGAGAAAAAATAAGTGTATTAAATGTGAGTATCAGTTCATTGCAAATTATGCTTATTAACCACCTTTGGTTAGTAAGATCCTTTTCAAATTTGTTTCTTTTCACATATTGCTAGCAATATTTGATGGCTTCCTTGTTTTCTACTATGACAAGTTCCAGGCTGGTCATTTATATTTCTTGACTCACAAATGAATCTTTTATATGTCTTTACTCACACAATGAACCATAGATTCTGGTTCCTTTTGGTGGAGAATAAAAATTGAACCAGCAAGCTTTTATTATTTCCTGTATTTAAGACATCTAGTAAGAATTTATAAATATTACAAAGCTGTTCATTTTCAAAGAATTTATAATTATTTGATGAGATTGAAATTAAATTTAACAAGGATTATGTTATAAAATAAATGCATATTTTGAGTGTTCTAGACAGGAGGGATTTCATTTTGGGAATACTTCTAACATGCTCAGAAAATAATTGCAGCTATAGTTAGAAAAAATAGAGGTCGCTTTAAATTAGGCTGGTCAAAAAAAATCTTATGGATGAAAAGAAATCATTCTTGAAGGATGAGAGGTATTAAGAATGGGAGCAATAGGGAAAATCAAAATATTCTAGGCATATATAATGGCAAAGAAGACCAGGACCATGTTCTAGAGATTGGAAATAAATTGATGCGTAAAGGAGAAGATTGTACAGACATTGGATATAAGAATAGAGGAATAATGGTTTAATGTGTCTGATCACATATCGCTAGATAATGATATTTAAGTTGGATAGTGCCATTAAAATAAAGAATGATAGTGACTTTTCCAAATTGATGGTTACATTGGTTAGGACAGTTTCTTTTTTTCTCTGAAAAAGTTTTTTTGTGAACTGTCCAGGTTCCAGGACAGTTCCCAGGTTCCAGGACTGTCCCATTCCTCCAGGTTAATCAGGGACCTGTTACTTCTACATCATTGTTCCACCATTGTTAGGCCATTGTTGTTATCTCCCTGGTTAAAGTTTACTCCACATTTAGGTGACAATCAGCAGAAGGCAAAGAATATGGTGGAGACATTCATGATCTCTCAAGTCCCAAAGATGTGACTGAAATTTCTCCCACTCATACTTTATTGGTGAGATGATGGTGATATGGCCATGCATGACTATAAAACAGCAATTCTTTATAGACATACTGGGTATTCATGTGCCTGGTAATCATTCTGTTAATATCAAAGAGTCAAGGGGTAGAATTTAGTGGAGAGCTAATCCCTATCACAATGCTCAAGACCATGATACCATCCTTTCATACCGTCCTGCTTTGTACATTTCATATTTTTCCAAACTTCATTACTATCAGCTGCTCCATTCATTTCCTTAATTAAAATGTCTCATTATCCTTCCTGCCCTGAATATTTTAACTGAGTATATCAGTCAGGGGCCAGAAGCCACATCAGTAGTTTGAACGTAGATATTTTAATATAATGAATAACTGGTAGCAGAATATTAACCACTAAGACATAAAGATAATTTCAAAGCATTCAGAAAATGGCAAATACAAAAAAAAAAAAAAAAAAAAAAAAAACAGCTAATACCTCCAGAGTTGAGACAGAGTACTCAAGGAAGAAACACAGTTGGACGAAACTTTACTACCTACTTCTTATCCTGTCTTCCCAAACTAGATTCAGAATTTGTTGGGGAAAGTGTGACAGTGACCACTGGTTGGTAGGTTGTGGTGACACAAATCAGGAAAAGCTAACATGAAACCACCCACTAAAATTTACTGTACCCAGAAACTTATAAAACTCACTAGGATACTTGTCTTGGGGATGCTGGTGAAAATTGGGTACTGCTGGAAGACTTTCATTTCTTCAGGAGTCATACTCCAGAGAATTTTAAATCACACTCAAAGCCAGACAATAATCCCTTCCTCCTATAGTGTTTCTCTAAGACCTTCTATCAAAAAGGCTTAATGTCTTGCCAACGGGCAAAGGAGATATGTCTATGGGCTAGAGCTTCGGTGTTATAAACCAGGACAAAGAAAGGTGGATTTGAAGAGGGAAGGCTATATGTTCATGACTGGTGCAAAGAGTGTGCCATGAAATCATTATACAGTGTGCTTGTGACATTAAGATCCCTCATTTTAGAAATGAATGAAATGAAAAATGTCATAATTTTCCTCTTCGTATACACAAATAACACCCTCTCAAAAGTAGAGTTGCCTTTAACTCATTAATAATCTTCAAGATGCAAATTTCATCTCCTCGTTAATCCAATGTTGTAATGACCTTCAACAAGTTCCTCCCCACTACATACAGTAACCATGAATGAAGATTTGTCAATTGACTAAACAATAATGGAAGTCTTAAAGTCTTATTTATTTTTTTTTAAAAAATAATCATTTTTCCTCATTTTCATGCAACACAGGGTCTGTTTCATAGGATTGTGTGTGACCATCTCCTCCATGACCCTGTCATTATCAGTGTGAGTAGTGAGAAAACGAAAAACCAAAGCTGCAGATGTGTTCCTACAGCCATCTGGCTCCTTTGGAAGGTAATTTATTTGCCTAAAAATAATCACATGCATATGGCCTCCCTCCTCCCTTACCGAAACATACTCCTAAAACTGTTAACATTCGTTCCATTGAGTTTACTAAAAAAGCATTTCTCCTGTGATACTGTTCTTTTGTTAATATTCATATGTGATATCTGAGGAAAAGAAGCAACACTCATGCATCCTAGGAAGCAGGAAAAATCTGTTGATGAGATTTTTTTTTTTAAAATCAAAAGTGTTCTTTTGGGCACATTCAATCAGCGAGTTTGTGTTTTTTCTTTTAAGTAGCTGTAATAGTGTCACATTTTCAGTAGCAATTTAGGTTTTGATTCCAAACTAATTTCTTCATATGCAGAGTTCTGAAAGGGAGATTTCCAATAGGTTATGATCATCCTGGAAATTTTCTGTCTGTGCTTAGCCCTGCAGCACTGGAAATTTGAATTCTTCAAGCATGGCATTACCACCAGCTATGTAGAGAATAGTGCAAAGCACACACCATTCTTTCGTTATTTGGGTGAATAGCAGTGAAGACATTTTAAGGACGTGAGCAGGAGGTTGACCACCTCTACAGTGATAAAATTGTAGCAGTCATGTCAATCGAGAATTTCACACCAAAAATCAGAGGGCAAGTTAATTTGTGATCATAATAGAACATTTTAATACTATGAAATGATGATAGTGAACATGGAGTTAATAACCATGCACATTAGCTGATGATCTTCAGTTAATGGAGAGCTTGAGTGGTCTTGCCCATAACACAAATATGCTTCATAGTATGTGGAATCACTCATGAGCCAGGTTCTGTTCTTGGATAGGTTATTTCTCCAGTCTCCTAAGTCTGAGGATGTCTGAAATATTAACTACCTAGCACATTATCTGAAATATTAACTACCTAGCACATTACCTAGGTAACTAGCTTAAGTATAAGCTAGTTCTCTGTTAGTAAAATTGGTTTAAAAAGGGAGCTATTGATTTTATGCTAGTCTTCATAATTTTACCTGGCTTACTCATACCCTAAATTATAACGATGATGCTCTTTTTACATTTTTAACTTGTCAAAGTGGTTTCAAATAGCCTAGAAGTAAGAGCAAAGTGGAGAAACAGCTGTCCCTTGTTATTTTGTTTCCTGAATACAAATAGTCTTAAATTGCTGTAAATGGAAAGGCTGGAATGAATTCAAACAGAGCTTGTTTAAATACACTCAGTCTGATGTTTGTGTGTTGGAACCTTTGGAGAGGGCAGACGTAGAAAATGCTACACATTAACTTGTCGCACATGACAATATACGGTTATGGCTTCTCTTTTGTTTGCTTGGTAGAGTTGCTTTGGTATCATTCAGGAATTTTTGTGACAGTAAATCACAAGAGATTTGAACTGAGATAGCTGAACAGCAGTATTAACTCCTTGGGCATTTGGTGTGAATTTTCTTTAACTCCTCTTAGGAAAACAAAAGCCCTTTTGGACTTCCACAGTGAACTGAATTCAGGCATGTATTTCTGATTTTTAGAATATGGCAGGAAAGAATTGAATGAATACATGTAGTCTTTGTTCTTGGCTTTTGAATTCTTGCCATTTGAGAAGTGAGTCTATATACAGAGGCCAAAAGACGGTGGTTTGTTTGTTTTTCTTCCATAACCCATTAATTTAAGGTAAAACCCTATTCCCGAAATGTTCCTAAATAGAGCTTTACTCCACACTTTTATTGACTATGTGGGATCAGAAAGACTGTCTAATGAATTCCTTCTTTTGTGTAGGAGGAAACATCACAAAATGTTTAAGAAACTTGGCCAAGGTCACAGAGCTCACGTTTAGTGGCACACTCATAAATAAATCCTTGGTGTTCGGAGTGTTGTTATAATAAAGCCACTTTCACAATTAGCTTAAGGATTTTTCTCTAACTACAGTGTACCACTCCACAGAGCAAGGGGAGTGGATTGACTGTATGCTATACCATTCATCAACTACCTCCACAGTCCTTACTACACTTTTGCATCACATGGCAGATTTCCCACAAGCTCACTGCCTAGATTATAAAATAGGAACTCAGTAAAAAAACTTGTTATGTTTTGAAGTTAAAGCTGCTGTGATTTTACTACTTCACATATTACTGAAAGATTATAAAGTGACAGTGCTAATCAAGCAGAAAAGAGGTAAAAGACTGAAGGCTATTAAGAAGTTAAACTTTTTTATTGGGGAAAGTGGTAATAAACTGTGATTTAAAGATCTTAAAGAGTTGTAGATAGTAGATAAGAATCAACTGTTCTCTACCCCCTGCACAGCTCTGGATTGGGAGATAAAGTAAAAGTATGTTATTAGAAGTGGTAAAGGGCTCTATTGAAAGCAACAAGCTGAATGCAGAATTGAACCATCTAACCTCATAGAGTTGCTTTGGGTGAATGGGTGAATCTCTGAGTCTCAGTTTCAATTTCATTATGTGGCAATGATGATTAAATGAAATAATATGTAAAATCACTATCTAGTAGAAGACTGCCCCATCGTAGGTACTCAATAAATGATTTTCATTTTTATTTTATTAACATATATTATCACAAGCTATATTGTTATAATATGTAAATATTGAATTAATTTATTATTTGTTTAAGTTAAATAATGTAAATTATGTATTTCATAGAGCTCTCCCAACTAGAATATATATGAAATATATTTATTGTGTATATATATAATTTGTATTTACATACTATATATAATAATTTATATATAGTTGTATATGTTACATATGTATTTTATATTTATCACAAATTAATGGTCATTGCACAATATAGAAAAGGATAAAAACATTAAAACTCAATGAGTCCAAATGTATAAATCATAAGGTATGTATTAGTGAACTGTATGAACCATGTTTAATAATTAATTTATAAGTATTAGTTAAGTAATAATTTTCTAGAAACTTTTAAGCATTATAAAACACTCACGCTTACAGTAAAAAAAATCTACATGAAGGGACATCTGTTCCCATGCATCTGACATAAAATATATCTAAATACATCTAGTTACCTTGATACTCTTCTCATCAATGACCCTATATTATTCAGTTGTTTCCTGATAAAACTCATATTACCATTTGTTTCAAAATATAGAGCTATTTGTATCTTTTTGTCAACAAATATTCAGAACATTTTTTTTTTTTGTACAGAAGAAACACTGATCTTTCCCCTTTAACATTCCCATAGAGTTTGCCTGCCCTTGTCTTCTTTTTTTTTTTTTTTACTACATTCCAGTTTACCTTTCTGTCCTAAGCACATTTTATACTTGAGCATCATCCCTTTCTCTGTCCTCTGAGTCCAAAAAAACTGAATTCTTTTCTTCCTATTAACACTCGCCTTAATCCTATCTGTCCTAAATCACCTATTTTGCTTTCTTCCCCTAACTCCACAAACTTATATGGTCTATGTTTTCAGTTTCTTCTTCTTTACCATTAATGGGACCCTGATCTAATCTTCTTTTCCAATAGTACAGTACTGGATACATTCTCTCAAAAATCTGCAATACTGCTAAACTCAAATTATTTTTTCAGGTTTTATTTCAGTTGATCCCCCTGAAGTATTTAATGGCACTTCTTCCTTCCTTCTACAATGTCCTCCTTAACAAAAATTACTCAAAATATTCCCCCCCATTCTCCTACTGTGTCAGATTCCTGAGTTCTTAGACTCCTTCCCTCCCCCCCCACCATTCTCAGACATCATCATTTTCATGTATAACTAGCAACTTTAACAGATACAATTACTGCTCTGGTCCTGGCTTCTCTCTCAGCAAGTCCCATCTAGACATCCCAACAGCTTGCAGAACATTCTGTCCCCTTCTGCATGCTCTTCTTAATGCATTTGCTTTCGTCATTATAGCAAGAGATATCTGTGTATTTGAGGACCTGGGTCATTGTAACATTGATTTCTCTCTCATCCTCATAATGGATTAGCCTCTATCAATTCTATCATTACCTCACATTATCTGTTATATGCATTCCCTAGTTACCAATTTTGCCATGTTTACCTCGGACTGTTATGTGTATTCCCTAGTTTCCAAGTTTGCCAGAATTGTTCTAATCTCTTTGCAAAGGGCTCTCCTATATCTAATTGCATTTTTTCTTTTCAAACCTAGCTTCCAAAAGTCCACAGAAGATCCTCTATAAAGAAAAAATCTAATAGTATCTCCCACTCAAAACATTTGCTCCATACTGCTTACATAATAAAATATAATGTTTAGCGTTTTCCACAATCTGGATTTAGTCACATCCAAAAACCTGTAAGCAGTCCAAAAATTTTCAAGAATTTTCTCTCCTCCATTACTTTTTCATACTGTTTCTCTTTTCCTCTTATTAATTCTACTCATAGTTCACAGTATATAAAAGTCACACTCCAATTAGATTTACTTTCATTATCTTAAAGCCATTCTTCTTCCTAGCATTCATCACAGTCCACCTGGGTCTTTGTCTTAGATACGGAACCCAATTGTTATAAAGTGTGTATAGAATAACACTAAAGATATAGCATCTATAGCAACACATTATACTTGAATTAACTTTACAACTTATCAATTATACCTCAGTAAAACCAATATTAAAAAGAAAAAAATCCTAGCAGGTCAATAAGAATTCGGGCGTGTTTTATTAATCATGGAGTTTTTTCTTCCTGCTATGGGATATAAAATAAAATGAATATTTTCAAATAAAATATGCAATGTTGTAATCTTATCAGTCCAATTAGCTATTTAAAGAACATTGAAAACACATTTGCTGATTTTAACAATTCTACAAGCCAGGCTTAGCATATAAACAATATGGATTATTGTGAAAAATCTAGAATATCTAAAGGTGTGAATTTGTATAGGATTGTATTTTTAGGCATAACATAAAGTGTTTCTTTTAAAGTGAGAAAATGAGACACACTTTTAAGTTCCTCTAAAATTATCTGTGATATTAAATGCATCAGCTTTTCAACAAGGCTCAATTTGTAGGAGACCATTGCAGACATTTGTGCCTGGTTTCACATTTATAAATTTGTGTGATCTATATCCAGTCTCTCTTTTTTTAGCATGCATTTATATGTGAGGTAAAAATGATTAATGTGGGCCTCCCCAGTGGCGCAGCGGTTGAGCGCTGGGTTGCGAAGCTGCCTGCAGCCTCTGCAGCGCCGGTTCGATCCCCGGCTGCTCCCCGGCCACCAGAGGAGGGTCCCACATGGCGCGCAGACCTCTCCTGCCGCCCGCTGCTCCCCTCAGCAGTGTACTTCGGTCCTTCTGCCTGCTCTGCTCCCCGCTCTGGCTCTGGTGAATTCTCTCACCCTCCCGCGCTTCTGACTGTGCCCAGTGCTTGTATAAATAAATTAAAAAAAAAATAAAATAAAAAAAAAAATGATTAATGTATTTTCAAATTATTCTCTTAAAGCATCACAAATAAGAAGAACTATTGTTAGTATGTTTTTAGTTATATTTAATAGAAATTCCAATATAAAATGCCCTAAAACTTTTAGAGGATTTATTAGGTCATATTGGCAAAAATAGCTGAACTTTGTGCTTAACTCTGCATCAGCTTTGCATCCAGGAAAAAATCATGTGCTGACTGACAGAGGTCAGAAATACAGAAATTTACCAGAATAGAAAATAGTACTTATTTGTTCAGCAGTCAAAGCAGTCTATGAAACGGAGGGAGAAAGGAAAAATCAATCCCTTCCAAATTGCATAATTGCTACATGTGAGGGAAGGCTAAAATGGATAAAGTGAATGTTGGGAAGACAAGCACAATGGCCACCAGTAAGATTAATTAATAACTTTGACTTCGCTTAATGCTTTCACTCTGAAATGTTCTACATAAGACTGTAAAGAAATTTCAAACAAATCAATGAATTAATTAAAGTACTTCCATGCTCTGTCCAAAGAAAGTAAAGGCTTATTGAACTAATTTTCAATTTAATGTGTCTCTAAATAAGCATAGATTTTTGAGGATTGTTGGATATTATACCAGACTATTTCCTGCTCTCTGCGAAAATCAATATGAAGTTATAGAGCAGTTATTAATGACAAGGATTACAGAATTTATATAAGCCTTGGTCTATGCCCTTAAAAATTAGCAACTTTGGCTGTGGAAACAACACTTAAACACATAAAAAGTTGAAGAATGACATTTAATGCATAGCAAGGTGCTCTATACAAGGTAGATGCTGCCTCAAAAAAGGAAAGATTTTGACCAGAAATAATGGAGATACACTTCTAGAGACAGTTGGGAACTGAGATGACCCAAAAAAGGGTTTTACAATTGCAATAATTAGAAAAAGGCAGAATAATCCATTCAATAAGGAAAATAAAAAGGAAAAAGAGCAAGTACAGATGATTTGGGGAGGTATTCACAGTCTTGAGCATGACACAAGTATGTATCAAAGACCAAGAAAATGGAATGCTATTGTTCAATGTTAAGATTTTATAATTGAAGTGAAGATATATCTAAAATTCTTTAATGAGGACAGCTTTCAGAAGTAAACAAATTCAGTCTTCATCTGATCATTTAGTAGTCTTTCAAAAACTTATTTTAGATTCATACAAATTTAGACACAGTAAAAAACAAAAAGATAGGCTAAGGTTCAGTTTTCTGGAGAAAGCACATGTACATTAAATCCAGTGTTTCTGAGCAGGGTAAATGCCAGGGTCTTAGAAAAAAATCTGTTTCAGGGTACCCTCCCTGCTGGCCTAAGGGTTAATTTTTAAGTCTTAGCGCTTCTACCATGACAGCCTACCGCTGAGGACTTAGTTCAATCTCTGGCCAGGGAGCTAACCCATATAGTGCAGCAGACCTCTCCTGTCTTGCCCGCTGCTCTCCTCAGCAGTGTATTTCAGTAGATGTGCCTTTTGCACCCCACTCTGTCTTTGGTGAATCCCGTCACACCCCGCATCTCTGGCCTGCACCTTAGCTCTTATATGCATAAATAAATAAATATTTAAAAAACAAACAAATCCTCTTCCACCATCACCATCTTGGGTCCTTAAGATTCTTGATTTTGACACTTTTATGAGTGAACTGTTATTCTCTTATCTGGGCATTTTTATCATTTTAAACTATGTGTTAATTTGTTAGTTTGTTTAGAATCTAACTTGAGGGAAAAATTGGGAGGTATAAAATATATATATATTTTTTTTATTTTAATAGCTTAATTTTGTTGCCTTCCCCTTAGTGTTCTATAATTTGAAGCATTTCCCCAGACTACATATGCAGTGTTCTTAAGAATAAAGAGGTAGCAGTCTTTATCTAATGAACTGTTTTGTTAAACTATATAATAAGCAATATCTTAGCTAGAAATCAAGAAATCTAATTTTGAGATTTGGCGTGAAAAATTCATATAAATAGTTAGAATATGTTTTGAAAAGACAAGTTCTAGTATCTTTTATAGCAGTTGACTATGGGCCAGACAGACCTGTTATCTTAAAAACAGTCAGTTATAGCTCCTCTCAAAATCACATGTATAGGTATACACATTAATTACGTCATTCTGTAATCGTCGGGGTATTTTTAAATGACCCTGTTTGTGTGTGTGTGTGTGTGTGAAGTTTCTTTTGCTGCTCTAGAAATTGCTGTATCTAGAAATTGCAACAATGCTGTTAGGACAAATTTGTTCAGTGTTATATTTCTGGAGGGGAATTCTTTTTTTTTTTTTTTTTTTGAGGGGAATTCTTTTTAACTCTTACATTACTCCTTATCAGCTGGGGTATACTGAAGAAGTTCATTAATTCAGTTTCTTCATGTGTAAAATATGGTAGATAAAAATGGTACTTTCCAATTGAAATGTAGTGAGAATTTTATTTCACAATTAGTTCATATGAAAGAGGTAGCACTGTCAGTTGGTATATGCAAACTAATTCTGAGCTATTATCAGTTTATAAAAACACTAAGCTAAGATTATTTCTTAAATCTTGAATATTCTGCTTTACTGCTACTGGAAACCACCATGTACACAATCTAGATATCCTTTAAAGTAGAGTCCTTTACAAAGACATATGACATCATTAATACACAGAAATTGCAGAGCACAGGAAAGTAGCTATTCATATTAATACTTTCTAAAATAGAAAAATGGGGGGGCTCTCATAAGAAATCTGCAAAAGCAAAGAGGATTTAACTATGGAGAATTAAAATGCAAATTGCACAATAAAATTTTTTTATGAGACAATATAATAAGCACTGTAGAAAATCAGTGAGATATAAGCCTTGCACCCATCCAGGAGAGAGATTCAAGTCTAGGTGAAATAAGGCACACAGGAGCAGAAAACTAAGCATTCATTGTGTTAACAGTGCATAGTCACTGTGTTAACAGAATATAGTCAAAGCACTATACATCAATAATTATTATAAAATTTGATCAGAGGAGATGCCACCATAGACTGAATATAGCAAAAGGGCACAGCAGAGTATCTGAAGAATTAATTTGGGTTTGAAAATAGGTAAGATTCCAGTAAGAGGGGAAAGGAGGTCGTTAGGAAGAGATGGGTACTGGTATTCCATCCAGGGGAGAGAAAATAAGCAAATCTAAACACACCCAACCCAGGGAACCTATCACCCTAAATCATTTACTGTTTTGTAAAGCAATGTCAGCTCAAAAAAAAAAGTTACAGAAAAAAATATTAAGTGCTACCTACTGAAAAAAAAAAATCAGTACTCTTAAAACACACATCCAAACAAACAAGAATAACGGTGTCTAGCTTGAAGGAAGCATTTGTAGCTGGCAATGCTGGAGAATAGCTCTGAGCTACATTCTAAGGGATTGTTACTTTGTTCTGTAGACAAGCACTCTAATTAATTTAATGTAGTATATACACATGTTGATAGTTAATGACATACACCTGAATCTTAAAAATATTATATGCAGTTATTTCAATAAAAAAATAACTTTTGAAGTAGGACAAAGCCATTACACAGAGTCTCTGAGTTGCGAGCATACAGAGTTCTTATTAATGTCTTGTTACAATAAACAAGTTAGAGCTCAAATATTTCAAGGAGATGAGGGGGCAGGATTTTGGCTTCCCCAGGTAAAGGAGGGGTGGGACTTGTAGAACAGTAATCATAATGAAATTGCTTGTTGCAATCTTCCATTGGTTTGGGGGCTCTCTAATTAACAAACTCCAAATATTTTCTTTTTACCCATGTGACACTCCCTCAAGTTTCTAAGTCCCTCAACAGAATAAAATATCTGATGGACCAAACACAAGCCACATGTCCCCTTCCTGACTATAATCTGAGAGGTAAGTAGAAGTTCTGATCCTTTTTGTTATAGCAGTGATAGGATTCCCACAATACCAAGACTACACTGGTGAGGCAGAGATAATGCTCCAAAGAGAAATGTGTGATTTGAAACAGCAGAGAGGTGGACCTCCCCGGTGGCACAGCGGTTGCAGCGCTGGGTTGTGAAGCTGCCCGCAGCCTCTGCAGTGCCTGTTCGATCCCCGGCTGCTCCCCGGCCACCGGAGGAGGGTCCCGCATGGCGCGCAGACCTCTCCTGCCGCCCGCTGCTCCCCTCAGCAGTGTACTTCGTCCGTCTGCCTGTTCTGTTCCCCACTCTGGCTCTGGTGAGTTCTCTCACCCTCCCACATTTCTGTCTGTACCCAGTGCTTGTATAAATAAAATAAGTAAATCTTAAAAAAAAGAAAAACATTAAAAAAAGAAAAAAAGAAACAGCAGAGAGGTGATATAGAACATATCATCAGACAAATAAAATGTCTGTAGGGCCTTCCTAGTGGTGCAGGGGCTAAAGTGTCAGTGCTGTCAAGCTATCTCCAGCACAGCTCTCCTGTCTCACCCACTGCTCCCCTCAGCAGTGTATTTCATCAGATCTGCCTGTCCTGCTCCCCACTCTGTCTGTGAATCCTCTCATCCCCCATACCTCTGGCCTGTACCCGGTTCTTGTGAGCAAAAATAAATAAAATAAATCTTTAGAAAAGAAAAGAAAATGTCTACAACATAATACAAATGAGTTGTTCAAAAAATAAGATCCATTAGCTCATCCAAGAGTCATTGAATCAGAGAAGAACCATAGATAGGTAATTCCAGACAGACTAGCCTGGATATGCGCTGAGGACCCAAGGACACATGTGACCCCAGAAGACCAACAGAGCATCTGATTCCATACACAGATTTTAGGCATTCTTCTGTGCATCTGAAAAGAGTTCTCTGCATTTTTAATGTCCCTAAAATTTGGTCTTTGCCTATAAGCCCAAACCACAGCTATAAAAGAGGGAGCAAGATTGAAGTTATGGAATGTGTAGTTGTTGAAAAACTGCTCAGCAAACTGGACAGCATTCATGAAATTTGTTTGGGTGAGGGCTGGCAAATTGCTTTTTTGAAAGAGAGAGTACATTAACAATTCTGGCATTCCTGTCTTCTCTTTTTACTGTACATGTAATAAATCCAATTCTATCATTCATAAAAGTGCTAATAAAAGATAAATGGTAGTTTTATAAAATGCACCACTATTAGTAACAAATGACAGAAAGGGCCATGGGTGTTTTTTTTCACGCCATCTAATTCAGCATAAATGAGCAAAGGGAAGATTTATTAGCCATTTCTAAATACTCAGAAGGAAGGACATTATACATAAACCTAAAAATATTTTCTTAAGGAGAATTAAAAGTACAATTCAATACATATTTGTGTCTGGCAGCTAGCTGAAGCAGAAGTTGTCTTCTTGCTGCAGCTGATGCCTCTCAGACTCCAAGGCGCAGGCTGTACCAGCTGAAGTCTGTCAACAGGGAGACCAGCATAAGGGCAACATGATAGTCAAAACAGGATGAAACCATAGTCTAAACAAGATGACATGAGCATTTGTGCAATTAACAGCATCAGCAAAAGGAGAGTTGTATTTGGAATAGTCTGCCAGGAATCCAAAAAAGGCAGAATGCTTATTTTGCCACAATAATGTTATGTATATCTGGTTAAATAGAATCAATGGCATGACAGAAAACACTGGGAATGGAGCAGTAAGGAAACTGAGGACAAAGACAAAAGATTGCAAAGCTGATGGTGGCTCTTGCTGTTATACGCAGAACTGACCTCAAACCTAATATTCAGCCTGTCACTCATCTGTGGGTACAGGCAGAGACTGCCTAATGTTACTTGGGTCATGCATCATACTGTTTTTTCAATATTCATTATTTAATTTAATTTATTTTTTTTTAATATTTATTTATTTATGCATATAAGAACTGGGGTAAAGGCCAGAGGTGTGCAGGGTTGGTGGATGAGAGGATTCACAAGAGACAGAACAGGCAAATCTACTGAAATAAACTGCTGAGGGGAGCAGCAGGCGAGACAGGAGAGGTCTGCTGAGCCATGTGGGTCACCTCCCTGGCCAGGTATAGAACTCATGCTGCAGTGGCTGCAGATAGCTTCATAGTGCTGTGCTTAACTCCTTGCACCACCTGGGAGGCCCTGGTTTAATTTTAAAATATGTGTAGGCTCCACATTCTTAATCTCATTTCACAGATGACAAAACTCCAGGGGATAGTTTTGAACATATAGAGAACATTTTTGAATCTTACATTAGTGAAAGAGCAAGAACTGTGAGGTTACATAAATCTAAATCTGAGGTTACATAAAATCTAAGGACTTTCTTTTGAAGATGACTTAATTTGTTCTATAATTAATTATCCTTATATAAAACATAAACTTGGGCTATATATGAGGAATAAGTAAGAGTATTTATGCTTCTCCATAATAGTTTGAGTCAAAATTGGTATCCAATAGATGGGAGACTCAATATTATTGTTATTAGTAGTAATATCAAAAGTTATCTTGTAATATTTTCTTTCATGTAATTTTCACAAAATCTTTGATTTTTAAGAGTACTAATAATTTCAACTAATAAATATAGGTAGTTAATGACAGGCCGACAAAGCCCTAAGGATCTTCTGTGGGTTATCTCATTTTGTTGTCCCAGCTTATATGAGTGAATTATTCCATTTAACTACTCAAGGAGGAGAGGCTCATAGAGGACTTAATCACACAGGTAATTTTATCTCAGAGCTTCTCATTCTTTAATATAATGCCCGTTCCACTACTTCATCCTTTCCAGAGATTTTAAGATTACAAAAGAAAATAGCATTGTTTACTTCTAATCTAACAAGCTGAAGGTGAGTCGATCTTTATGGCATTTTCATGTGAGTCATGTAGAAGTATCTTACAATCATTCTATTTGTTTTTTTAATATCATTAATCACAATCTTTGCTCATAGTTCTGTCCTTAGTGATGATTTGTTAACAGTTTTATATATATTTTAAGAATAATATTTTTATTATAGGAGGTATTCGAAATCTTCCAGAAGAAGCTCTGAGAAGAGTTATATTACTCAAAAATAGAGCTAGCATAGCTCAATACATCACTAGTATAGCAAACACTCTATCTAGAGCATTATTATCTCTTTTTTTAAGATTTATTTATTTATGCATACAAGAACTGGGGGTACAGGCCAGAGGTATAGGGGGTGAGAGGATTCACCAGAGACAGAGCAGGGAAAAAAACAGGCAGACTGACTGAAATACACTGCTGAGGGGAGCAGTGGGCTAGGCAGGAGAGGTCTGCTGCACCATGTGGGTTGCTCCATGGCCTGCCGAGGATCAAACTCTTGCTGCAGAGGCTTCGGATAGCTTCATAGCGCTGTGCTTTACCCCTTTGCACTGCCAGGGAGGCCCTAGGGCATTACTATCTCTTAGCAGAATTCAGGGCCACTGACATCTGTATTTGGTGCCTCTTCTCTTAGCTCAGTTTCCTTAACTACTTCTGGAAGATACAATCATAATTCCTGCCACATGGAATTTGCAAGATTTTTACATCAAAACTTTTGTGAGTTTAAAGATTGGGTGCAGTCCCCTATGTTTACAGCAGCAGTATTTACCATAGCTAAGCTATGGAAACAACCCAAATGCCCAAAAATAGATGACTGGATCAAGAAGATGTGGTACATATACACCATGGAATATTACTCAGCATTCAAAAAAGATAAACACATGCAATTTGCAGCAACATAGATGGAGCTGGAAGGGATCATGCTCAGCAAAATAAGCCAGAAAGAAAAAGAAAAATACCGGATGGTCTCACTCATAGCAGGAATCTAGAAACCTAAATAAGGGACCAGGAAAAAAGAATAACTATAAGAAAGAAAAAATCAAAATCAACAAAAAACTATGAACCAGAGACACACTATGGGGAGGTGGGGAAAGGAGGGATTGGGGTCAAAATAAGGGGGTTGCAATTGTATGAGGAATATAAAAATGAAAAAAAATTAAAAAAAGATTGGGTGCAGTATTTTTCCTCTGTATATTCCTAAACCTTGTTGCTACTCAAGAATGCACATCATTCTGGTGGCTTATTAGCAATGCAGAATCTGGAGCTCCACCCCATACCCACTGAATTAAAATCTGCATTTTAATCAAAGATCACCAGGCGATTTGTCTGTACATGAATGTTTCGAAAGCATTGTTCTAAAAACCACAAAAATTGATAAGCTCTGATTTTGCTGAACACGCATTTCATATGTGATAAAATTGGAAGATACTACCCTGATTTTGTAGCAAGAAAAGTCTCTGATTGCAGGGAAAAAAAAAGAACTAGTACCCTTGTAGATACAGAAAATAAGGTAGACTGTTGAATTATCATATCATTAAATATCAGGATTCTAAATTTAATGATTTTAAATTTAATGACTTTGTGATGTTAATCCCCTTAGTTGGTTCCTTGTTGCTAAGGGACCTAGGCATCAGATTTTTTGTTTCCCCAACAGTTACATTATTTAAATAAATAGCATGTTTATTTGGGGTTAAAATGCTTCATGCAACATTGTTACAATTGAGTAAATATGAGTTGGTTTTGATGCCACTGCTTGAATGATAGTATAATCTATTGGGAATAGAATATGGTTTTCTAATCTTCCTGAACAGATTTCACATTACTGAGCAATCTTAATATACATTCTTCTGGATCAGCGAGAGTTTCACACCAATAAATTAGAATATATAGAGATGTACGTAGTAAACCACATATGCAAATTAAACTATTTAATCAGGAGCGATGCTTTCTCACATCAAGCTGTGAGTTTCAGATCATGGAGCACTAGAAAGTGAAAACCATGAATAGTTTTTTTTTTTTTTTTTTTTAAGAAAAAGTGCTTATATTATCTATTTTAACATTATATAATAATCGCACGCCTTTTCAGTGATTTTTCTCTAATCCAACCTTACCTTACTGAAATTCAATTCCTTAAGTGTGTATTCAAAATATTACTTGGGATTCTATTTGTATTTACCTCGTAAATCCAATTATCTATATTTCTGGAAAGTAGTGGTCACCATTAATTTGTACAGGATTCTATTTTCCTATCTCAGCATTCAGTCCAGCAGTTTGTCTTTTCCACCGTCAACTAATTTCTATTTCTAAGGAAGAAATAATCACTTCTTTATAAAATAACTTCAAAATAAAGATTTACTTACTACATTAGAAAAACAGAGTAGTGACTTCAAGCTAGTGAAAACAATGAATTGGGGGAAGCAGATAATAAAAAGAGAAAGAGACCTACTACTAAACCAGGGATGCTTTTGAAAAAATCTTTTAGACAATATCCAAACTATTTTCAGCCTGGACCTTGTCTAAACATTCTCAAGTTGATAAAAATGTGGTATTTTTCTTTCAGCTTACAAAATCAAAAATTTCATAACCTGCCACAACCTAATAACCTCGAATTGAAACAAAAGTTAAATGTCCATAGTTAACAAATACACACTTTGGATAGCAATTTTAAAACATGTACTTCTCATTTTTGTGCCAGAAAGTCATTTCCTTTTTGAGTAGGGTTTTTTTTTTAATTCAGGTATAATTTATCATCTTAAAGAGTTTGTTGTCTAAGATCTTTAAATTTTTAAACCCTCCCAAATTCTAAAAAATGTGAATAAACTATCTGTAATTTGAAAAACTGTTTTTACCTTTATAAATTTATTTCAACACCAATGTTAGTATAATTGTTTTAAAATGTCCTTGTATTTTTAAATAAATTATCCCAATTATTTGTATTTAAATGAACAAAGACGATTATCATTCCAGCTTTCTAGTGAGATTCATAGATACAGGATGGCTAACTTGGGATCTCCAAGTTAGTCAGTATGGACCTTGGATTCAGTGCCCGATCCCTTGTCCTAAATCTTTTGTTCATAGCACCATACTGATGTTAGCTCATTCAAATACTACATCTTCTGTTCCCTTTAGGCCTTCCAGTACATATTTTACTTTTTAACTGCTTTCTGTAGGGTCTTCCAACTATCTTTAATAATGTCTCTATATACACAGAATTTCCTCACTTGTAATCCTTTTGATCAACATGATATCCCATCCTTGTTCTCTTAAAATTTCTGGAATATCCTAGTTATTTAGTATCCTCATTCTTTTCCTCTGAGGTGCTAGAGATGTCATTCTAGACAACATATCTGCAAAATTAATGATTGTATTCACAATTCAGTCTACAAAGTCACTGATTAAAGTGCTCAACAAAAGGTCTAGAAGCAACCACTGAGCAACATTACTTATGTCACCTCCACTTGGCAATGGCCCATCAAATACAACTCACTGACTATAATCCTATAGCACAGTGCTGTAACCTAATGGTGGTTGAAACAAGACAATATATCTCAATTCATTGATGACTTCTGGCATGTGGCAAAAAACCAAATCCTCTATGAAATAAAACTGTGGTAGATCTATTGCTTTCCCTTGACTAGCCACGTCTGTCATTCTGTCATAGATATAATTGATCATAAAGATATATACTGACTAGAGATTAACAAAGTGTTCTTCCACACTAGTAATTAACAGAATAGTTATTCTTTACAAATATAATCATCTCTTAAAAGGTGATTTACATAGATTTTTCATTGCTTCTTGAAATGAAAATCATATTCTGCCCACCAAATTTCACTCTACAGATATTCTTACCATTTGTACTAGATAAATTATGTTCATAATTTGCATATGGTAAACATCACAATGCACTTAAGAATTAAAAACTTGAAAAATGAATGAATTTCTTCAGTTTCACTCTTGTGAACAGTCAGTACCTCGATTTGCTACTAATGTTGCTACCTTGCTAATACTTGTATTCATTAGTGTTATCTGGGCAGATGTGACTTCAGAAAAACTGTCTTCTTTATATTTTTAACCTATTTACTGGCTCTTTAGAGTTCACATAAGTTAAAACAGCCTACATGCTTAAACTTATTAAACTATTGTGGTTCCTTATTTTTTAATAATTTTAATTCAAAAGTTCAAAATTAGTTTTCTTCATTTTCACTTGTCAATACTCAAACTGACAAAGAGAATTAATCTATATCATCCTCTCAGTGTTCTTTGCTGTGAGATTTTTGACCAATGCTGTTCTGTTTCTATAATTCAGTTCAGTTTCTGGCTGACCTAGTGATTCACATCTTTCCTGGAACTTAATTAGATAATTGAACAACAATCAACTTATTCACTCTCACTGACCCCTCAAGCTGGAAATGTCAATAATAATTCTCCTTTACAGAAGCAAATCCAGGGTTCATTTAGAGCTATTGGTCTGGTTTGTTAAATATGCCAAATGCACACTTGGGTGAGCTTACTTGGCTGATTTGCTGCTATGCAAGAGTTTGTTTATTTTCTCAAATATCAATCTTTTGATTAGAAGAAGAGGTGACATAATACATACACTGCTCCAGTTATAATTTCAGAAGGAAAAAAATAATAACATTTATGTACATTAGCCATTAGTAATGATGTCTAGAAGTAATTATATGAGGAATAATGATAGCTAACCTCACTTGAAAATAAGTTAACACTTTTCAAATAAGTTGAAATCATATTTACCATAGTTTGAAGGGCATGAGGTAGTATTGGTCTCCGGGTGTAATGGGATCAGATACCAGAACAGGTAGATCAGACCAGACTTTTATAGTTGGCCGTCTGCCCTGTAAGGTCCTCATTTTGCTCATTTTGCAAACTACCACCCAGGAATTATTAGACAATTTCTGGTTATCAACACCCAGGTAGTTTTAGACTCAGTGAAATGTACAAGAGCTTAATGGAAAAATAACAGAGAAATGCTATTCATTTTACAGAGGAACCACAGGTAAGGAGACCACACACTTCTGTTTGGACATGAACACATTTCTCATAAGAAATTCTTCACTTGAATCAACATAGAGAAGGAAGTCAGGAATTGAGATAATCTGAAGTTATCTCAGCCTAATGAGCTATTGACACTATGTAGCTGAGTAATGTCTGGCAACCTCAACTCTCAGCAATGTTCAAAGCTGGATATTCTATATTTTAGAATATTTGTCTTACCATCATCATAGTGTGACCTCTTCAAGAAAAAAAATAATGTTATGATCTGTGTAGGCATTCAAAATTGCCTGTCCAGTTGTGACAAAACTCTTATTAATACATGGTAAAAATGGTGGCATAAGAATTCAAACTTTTCTGAAGAGGTAGGAGACTATACTTCGGAATCATACACAGTGATGTAACCAATGTTACCTTTAAAAATTTATACAAAGACCCCAAATAAGGAAGTACTCAATTTATAAATGTTTGCAATTAAATGTGTTGGTATATCAAAGTTAACTTAAAACAGTAATTTATTAAAACATGATTATAAATTTTTAAAAAGAAAATTGCATTATTGAGGGTATATCTTTTTAAAAAATAATATTACATAATCTATCAACCATGAAATTAAAATGAAAAGAGATGACAAGGTAGTTTGAATTATTTCTTTAATAAAATAAAAGCTAGAAAACTGTGAAGGTCCCAGGATGTAAGTAAAAATTTAATTGCAATAAAAATTCCAGTCTGGCATCTACTGGTCTGTGCTGTTGAGTCAGCCATTGTGTGAAGTGACACCTCATCCATGGATTCAATATTTTTTTGTTGTAAAAGTGTCAAAAATAGACAAAATGTGCAGGCAACTATATATCTGGGCATACAACAGGGGAGTGGGAGGAAGAGGGAGCAAAATAGGGGTGGGAAGGGCACAAAGGACCATGGTGATGCATCACCGGCGATGTGGTAGTGGGAGATTTACAGGGACTACATTTGATGGGAGAAATCAAATACTATACAATAATGGGGAAAAAAAAAGAATTTCATGTCAGACAAAAAAAGAAAAGAATTTTGTTGTAGAAAAAAAAATTGTAGTCACCTACTTATAATATCACATAGGTAAAGCACTTCTACAAATAACTTCATGTTGAATTGTATTAATTGTGACTTCTAAGATGCTTCCTAATGTTGGCTTTGCTGAGACATACTGGTGTATAATGTGGCTAAATGTTTTAACCACAGGATGGGAAAAGTGATGACTCAAGTGGCAACAATTGCAATTTATGTGGTGTTACAGTAGATACCATGTTGGATTTCGAATAACCAACAGTGAAGTCTCTGCTTAATATGGAATGAGATGAAATGTGCACAATTAACTGAATAAACTGATCTGCTATAGACTTCAATAGACCACTGCCTTGACATATCTATTTTGTTTATCAGAAGAATGTCAACATATTAAAGTTTTTCCATTTGGAAATAGCTTGGTTTTATAGTGAATAAAAGAGAGAATAATCAAATGTAAATGAATTGAAAGAAAATTTCGAATGTTTGTTTTGTTATATTTTTCCCAAGTTTCAGCCAATTTTGTTTCCTAAATAGCTAAGACAGTAGATTTTCACCAAGATATCTATTTACCATTGTATTATTTTTCTGGTTAGTAAAATTATACTATAATGCCAACATTAGCTATGCTCTACAGAACTTAATTTCCTAGCAAAAAAAGTGATTTAGAAACCTGTTCTAATGTTAAAGATACGGTTTGTCTTAGGCATCACATTTAATATACCAAGAAGGTGTTCAGTGTTTATAGTGTGTGGTTATAGCAAGTGTCTTAGAATCTCTTATTTGGGTAATGAAATTTAGAGGGAGAAATGCCTTAGTTTGTTTCCAGATCCTAAACTTTCTTTCATGGTCATGTCGGCTTCAGAGCACCACTAATTTTGCTGCTAACTTTAAACATAGAGATGCATAAGAGGGCAAAGCCCTTAGGCTTTTGCCTCCAGATTTCAAAATCAGTATAAAGAATCTCCCAAATTAAAAATAATAATGTGTTACATCCTAAATGCTAACTTGATAATATCAGAGTTTATACTTTTTCCCAAAGAAAACTGTAAGGGTACATAGAATTTTAAAAAAATAATAATTTAAAATTTAAAAAAAAAGATTGTCTCTATACTTAAATTTTCACTAGTTCAAATAGTAGAGCAATTTAGAAATAGCTTGCCTTTGTAAGAAGTGTCTGAAGTTTCATCTTGTCTATCATCTGTTTATTTCTTATTTGTATCCAACGTAGTACTAAACAGTAACTAATAAATAGCTGTTGGTTGGATTTAAGGAGAGTCATCACCCTTCTTATCCTGACTTTCTTTTGAAAAAGACATGACGTTATTTAAGACATCTATTAACATTCAATGTTAATAACTTTAGTTGAGTGTTTAAATAAGCAATTTCCTTGGATTGGAATCAAATTTCTCACTCAGACTTATGACCTTGAACACTGTAAGAAAAACCCTCTTCACCTCAATTTTCCTCATCTGTAAATGGGTAAATAATGTCACCTGTGCCATCAGATGGCTCTAGGAAGTAGTAAATAAACTAAGTAGTTGAAAACCACTTAGGACTGTGCTTGGCACAGTTATAACTATATGTCATAACTATATGTCATATATAGTTTTCAGATACTCAGTAGCTACTCCAGTATTTGTTAAAACAAAACCTCAGGGCCTTCCCTGGTGGCACAGCGGTTGAGCGCTGGGCTGAGAAGCTGCCCGCAGCCTCGGCAGTGCCAGTTCAATCCCCGGGCGCCAGTGAGGGTCCCACATAGCGCCACAGACCTCTCCTGCTGCACCTGCTGCTCCCCTCAGCAGTGCCCTTCGTCAATCTGCCTGCTCTGCTCCCGGCTCTGGCTCTGGTGAATTCTCTCACCCTCCCGTGCTTCTGACTGTACCCAGTGCTTGTATAAACAAATAAAAAAAATTATTTAAAAAAGAAAATAAAACCTCAGATTTCCAGCTACACGAACAGATCAGCCAGTAAAACATTATTGCTAAAGTCAATCCAGCCCCCCATTCCCCTGCCACCCTCAACGGGACACTTAGAAAGCTCTTTCTTTTACCTGTAAGTGACTTTCTATGCTTTAAAAAACTGGGGGGAGGAGGTATCTTGGGGAGTGCTTTGAAATCCAAAATGAAATATTCTTGCCCATCATACCCTAAAAATATTGATTTTATAGTTTCATTTTTCTGTATTTATTAAAGGAAAGCATATTTGTTAGCCAGATAGTAAATAAAGTGCTGCATCTCAGATCTGTAACTACATAAGTCTAAATCCTTACCCCTTAACAATAGAGACTCCAATACTATCTTTTCTCTGAAGAAGCTCTGTAGACTCTAAATGTGTAGTAATTATGTGGATTTGCCTAGAGGAATATTGTTGAGATCATGATGTCATCTCAAGGGTAACGGATGCTTGAGGGTTGTTGAATATTTAATTTGTAAGAAGAGGTCAAAGAAAAGAGATGTTATTCTACTTTTCATGTATTTTATGAGGGAGAATCTGGGAAACTCAAATAAACCCATAAAGATAAGTGATAAAAATCTCCAAATGAACAATTCCAAAGAAATAGAATGATACCATGTTAGAATAATGTATCTATGGGATGGTTAAGTATTTTTCATTATTTGGGGGTAATTACAAAGTTTACATCAGCAAATACATCTTCCATGTGTTCTGCCTGTGTTCAGCAGTTGGATTTACATTCAATTTTATTTTAAAGTAAAATAATGTTATGATTGTTGTAAATATATAGTAAAAGAGAATCTAAATATATGTATATAAAAGCATTACCAGGTGTTTCTTGGGGAAATATACATAGTTTCTTAAATATACTAGAGTAACTATTGAGGAACTCTGCATATTCAAAGAGATAATATCTTTGTTACTACTCTTTTAGAAAATGTTTATTTTTAATTGATATATATTGAAGCTTTTATGTTAAAATAGCATAAAACCCCATCACATCCTTGAAACTAATATTAAGTTATATTTTAAAAGTATAGAACCTTCATATTACTATTTCAAAATATTCTTTAGTTTCTTTTTGTACTGTAAACAAATATTTTAAAATATCAATAATGATGAGATGCTGCCAAAATTCAAAATGACTGAAAGGAGTTGGTGAAATGGCCACTCCAGACTCTAAATATATTGCTTTTCAAGAGTTGCCTGGGCTTATATTACACAAATTTTAGTTTAACATCTGCTTGTATTTTGAGAGTCTTGTTCAAGGTGATTATTAAACAACTTCTTTGTACAAGAAGTACAAAGCTGCACTGATAGTAAGATTTAAGATATAGATAAAATGTAATTGATTAAATAAAATCCCCAATAATCAAAGGTCCCTGGAAGAATATCTCTAAATGTTTACAACACTCTATCCTTTAGGAAGTGGTCATTTATTCCATGTAAACATTACCCCATACTTTTCATAATATGGTATACTTTAGACATGAATTATTTGCAATTTAAATTTCATTTCTTAAATGTAACTGTTTGGTACATTTAAATATCTTTTAAGGGCCTCCCCTGGTGGCACAGTGGTTGAGCACTGGGCTGCGAAGCTGCCTGCAGCCTCTGCAGTGCCAATTCCATCTCCAGCCACCGGCGAGGGTCCCACATGGCATGCAGACCTCTTCTGCCATGCCCGCTGCTCCCCTCAGCAGTGTGTTTCATCAGTCTGCCTGTTCTGTTCCCCGCTCTGGCTCTGGTGAATTCTCTCACCCTCCCACACTTCTGACTGTACCCAATGCTTGTATAAATAAATAAATCTTTTTAAATAAATAAATATCTTTTAAAGTGCCAAAGATTTCCATGAAAAGTTTGTGTATTCCCTTCTCAGTCACCTAGCAAATATAATCATTGATTTCCATTTTGTTTGAATCCTTGTAGATAGATACATAGAAAATAGATAACCAGAAAGATAATTCTCTCGCCCCTCCTATCTTCTCTCTGTCTCTCTCATATAAAATTATAGGAGACTATGAACATAATTTTGAGTACCTTTCTAATTTAAAAATGTACTTCAAAGATCAATCTACCTCAATACATGCAGAATTAATTCATTCTTTGAATGTCTGCATTTTTTGAACCCACTCTATGGCTGAACCATGCTTTACTTAACCTGTCCCTTATTAATAGATATTAAGCACTTTCAATTATTTGCTTCTACAAATGATGATGGAATGAATAACTTTGAATTTGTGGCAAGTTTTTATAGGAGTTTCAATTCCTAGAAGTAGAATTGCTGGTAAAAATGGCACATATGAAGTTAATTTTCATATGCTAGATAAATTATCCTCTATAGCAAATGTTAGTAAATTGTCCTCTATAGACAATCTCCATTTACACCTCCACCAACAGTGAGTGTAATACAAACTTTTGAGAACTCAGCACCATTTCTTTTGTTTTTATCAGTAAAACTCAATGGATTGGGGATACATTCAGATGATTCTTTGAGTTTAACTTGTTGGGATAGTTCAGCAACAGTGACAGAGAGTTTGTGTTATAGTTTCAATTTTCAAATGCCTCATCCTATAGAAAATAGGCACTAAGTTATACCTTTGTCAAACACTTAATTGAAATCTAATATGTATTGGCTAAAATACAATCTATTTTTTCTTGGAATCATAGTTCCAATTTTATTCAACTTATTAACATAGAAATGTCCATTAATATTAAATATGGATTTATTTAAATCATAAACTAGAAGAGAGAAATCAGCACCATTTAAAAGAATGGGTCAAAGATAATAGACATTTTAGAGTCTAAAAGATAATATCTACACCAAGCAAATCTAATTGTACATAAAAGAATAATAGAATATTCAACATGTAGTTTTTTATTGCTTCTGTTTGTGCTTTCCTTGACTATAAATTATAATTCTAAATTGCCCTAGGAAATGTTATGCTTTTTGTACATTCCAACCCTGGTAGTAACAGGAGGTACTAAAAATGCTCATGAAAACTGTATTCCACCAATTAAGTGAATTCACACATGGTTAAGTAAGTAACCTAACATGCCTAAGCAAACATTTTATATGGTTTCTCATTACTTAGCCTTCAAAATAAATCCATAGAAGTTCTTTGTGATCATCCATTTAAAATTATACGCTCAAATTTAATCAAAATCTTTTTTATTTAGGGCAGCACAGTCCAATGTGGGTGTTGATATAAATGGTGCTGAATTCAGAAATGAGGGAGCTATTTTACATACAACTTAGATTGTTAATGAGTATCTTCACACAGGCTTTTACCAGGAAAAATTAATGGACCTTGGGTTTCACTGTCGCCCATAAACACATGAGAGTGCATAGCTAGTGGATACTGAGTTCAAAACTCAGATCTTTGCAGTCTACATGTATAAAGCAAATGTTTTCACAATATAGAAGAAATAGGTCGCTTCTGATAAGATTGCATAATTCCAAGATCAGCATCCATCTGTGTATATATTTTTTTCTTTTAGCTTATGTTAATAGCTTTATTTGGCAACTTAATGTTTTCCTTTTTCCTCCTAACAGCAGGTGAAAGAATTCATAAATCTGCCATGAACAGTTGCCAATGAATATTCATATCTGGGATGTCTGATTGCAGCAGTTTGACATTTTTATTTGATTTCCATCAAGAAAAAGAAATGCTTTGTTTTTCAATTCATAATGCATTCTAATCGGTGTCTGCACATTATACCACTGGTTAAGTTATTGTAATTGTCAGTATCATACAATTAATTTATAAAATAAGAATATTTGGTATGATCCAGAAAAAAAATGACTAAAAATTAATCTCACAAATTCATTTAAACAATATATCTTTGTGTTTATTGGGTAAGTTGTGAAAAAATATATCCGCATTAGGCACCTTCATTCCCCTGTCCTGCATGTATGGTCTATCCTCACTGGAGGAGTTGATCAGGTCTCCATTAATGTAGGGACCCCATGAGCAGGTAACATCAGCTTACTGGTTATATAGTCCACAGTCTGTTGTTATTTGAACAAGAAAACATCCAGAGCCAACACAAACTTAGTACTATTCTAATGGATATGTGTGGTTATCTGCCTAACATCAAGACATTCACAGCAATAAAATTAATTTCTTAATTAACTCAAATATGCCTTTACTTGATTCTGCCTTTTGATTGATTCTTTATCACTGTCTCAAAAGTACGTAAGAATCTTCTGGAAAGTTTGATAAAATAAAGGTCTCTGGGCCACATCCCTAGAAATCTTTATTCAATTTATGTAATGTGGAGCCCAATAATTGTATTTCTTACTATTTCCTAGGTAGTGATGGTGCTGGTGTACCATACTATATTTTAAATATTTTATAGTACTGACAACTGTTAGTCTTCAATAAGAGAGACAACTGTTAGTCTTCAATAAGAGTCTAGAGACAGAAATCTTCTAGATAAAGAGTGTAGCAAATGATTTATAAGCTTATATCAGCAGGCAGATTGCAAGAATTATTGGGGGGGGGCATAGGGTACAGAACAACTTACACATTTAATAACCCAGTAAAGCAAGTGTCTCCTCTAATCCTGGTCCTGAATAGTGTGTTAGCATATGGTATGTATTATATGCAAGGAGTTAAAAGTTAAAAGCTAATCAAGATTTAATTTTTTTAATCCTTTTATGAATCTGCATTCCTTAGTTTCATTTTTTAATTGAAAAGCTAAAAATAACGTAACAGTAAATTAGAGCACTCTAGCCCTTAATTATATAGAAATAAAATACTGGAGAAAAATATCTAACAGACAAAAAGAGAAAACCATAAGTATTTGAGGTTATTTCCTAGTCATCTATTAAATGCAAAGCATTTATTTCTAATTGTAGTTTATGAAATACTGATCTCTCTGTTTTGCAAAGAGCACATATTTACTTGTAATATTTTTATTTAATATATCTTCATTACCCAAATCAATTTTCTTAGCCTATCAGATTTTCTTACAGTCAGTGAACAAAAGTTATTTTCTATGTGTGGTGGTGGTGGTCAGAGTGGTTCTTTTTCAAAGGACTAACTGTTTTCTCAAGACTTTGAGAAAGACGCAAACTTCCTAACTTGTTTTCCCTACTTCACTCATATTTGCCTCCAAGCATTTTCAACTTTGCTTCCAGGCATCTTTCTAACACACAAATATGGTCATGCAACTCATTATCTTAATGAAAATCTTTTGTCAGCTTCCCATTGCTTTCAGCATAAAATGAACATTTTCCTTACAAGACCCTTCATATCTGCCTCACCCCAATGCCTTAGAGTTAGAGTTGAAACATTTACTCCAGGCATAAAAATCAATTTAGGATTCCCTAAAATACCACGTGTTCTTTTTTTTAAATAATAAATTTTATTTTTATATTCCCCATACAATTGCAACCCCTCCATTCTGACCCCAATCCCTCCCCTCCCGCCCCCCACCCCCCAAAAAGTGTCTCTGGTTCATAGTTGTTTGTTGATTTTGATTTTCACTTTCTTATAGTTATTCATTTTCCTGGTCCCTTATTTAAGTTTTCTAGATTCCTGCTATGAGTGAGACCATCCGGTATTTTTCTTTTTCTTTCTGGCTTATTTCGCTGAGCATGATCCCTTCCAGCGCCATCCATGTTGCTGCAAATTGCATGTGTTTATCTTTTTTGAATGCTGAGTAATATTCCATGGTATATATGTACCACATCTTCTTGATCCAGTCATCTATTTTTGGGCATTTGGGCTGTTTCCAAAGCTTAGCTATTGTAAATAGTGCTGCTATAAACATAGGGGTGCAGGTGTTCTTTGGAATTAATGTTTCTGTGTCCTTTGGGTAAATACCTAGGAGTGGAATTGCTGGATCATATGGAAGCTCTATGGTTAGTAGGTCCAGAAATCTCCACACAGCTCTCCATAGTGAATACCACATGTTCTTATGCAGCTGATCTCTGTGCCTAAAACATCCTCATTCTTTATCTTTTCCACTTTTCTTTTTTTTTAAAGATTTATTTATTTATGCATACAAGAGCTGGGGTGCAGGCCAGAGATGCGGGGGGTGAGAGGATTCACCAGAGACAGAGTGGGAAGCAGAACAGGCAGATCCACTGAAATGCAGCCTGCGAGTCAGGAGAGGTCTGCTGCTGCCACCTGGGTCACCTCCCTGGTTGGGGATAGAACCAGTGCTGAAATGTTTGCGGATTGCCCCATAGTGCTGCGTCTTAACCCGCTGCGTCTTTATTTCTCTTAAGACTAAACTAATTCATTCACTTCTTTTGGAAATTCTCCCTTTTTTGAACCAGTCTCTATTAAGTTTCTATTCTCCAGTACCCATTACATTCCTTACATTCTTCTAACAGCACTAGCTGCACCAGTCATTTGCCTCCACTGTAAATCTTTAGCTTCTGGAAATTACTTTTCCATTTCTATTTATGTTTATCACAGTGCCAGCATATAATGCAAAATGAGTACATAGATTCTTAAAAATTAACTTACTAGCTATATCATGAGTAATAAGGAAGATTTGATTCTCTAAAGTCAAAGTATACAGGGCCTGCTAAGACAAAAAAGCAGAAGTTTATTTTTAACATGTTGATTAGTACAGAACTATTATGGTGTTATGGAATGGGAAAGAGAACAATGCAAACAATGATTGAAGAAAATTCAGTGAGCACATTTAAGCTGTTACAATAGTTCAGATGTGGAATAAGGATGATTCACATTTGTGTGGTGTTAATGTTTATGAAGATGTGAAAGATATTGAATGTATGACTTGATAGTCCCACAATTTCTTTTTTTTAATATATTTTTTTTAAGATTTATTTATTTATTTATACAAGCACTGGGCACAGTCAGAAGCGCGGGAGTGTGAGAGAATTCACCAGAGCCAGAGCAGGGAGCAGAATAGGCAGACTGATGAAGTACACTGCTGAGGGGAGCAGCGGGCACGGCAGGAGAGGTCCGTCGCGCCATGCAGGATCCTCCCCGGTGGCCGGAATCAAACCAGCGCTGCAGAGGCAGCGGGCAGATTTGCAGCCCAGTGTTCACCCTCTGCGCCACTGGGGAAGCCCGGGTGATGGGATTTTGAAAAAAAAAAATGTTTGGGTAGAGGTCAGTGGAAAGTACGCAAGGAATTAAAAAATTAGAGTCAACATTGTAAATGGGGTTCTGAGATCCAATTTTTTAATATTGATGTTAGTTGCATGAATTAGGCAACTGAATCCATGGACACTGAGCATCCACTTTTTTCAGATAGAGATCAAATGAGACTGCAGGACTGAGTGTGAGAGACAAAAGAGATACTGACCAAAGGATGTAGACTTTCAAGAGAAGAAAGGTCAATATTACCGAGAGAGACTATCCAAAGCCATGACAGTGAAGCAGGAAGTTTCCCAAGCTTACTGCTTGAGGGAGTCTGCTCCTTAGATCCTGCTGCTTGCTGGAGTAGAAAAGTTGCTGGGTGTACTGCACTGCTTGTTCTCAGTGGTAGCCATGGCTACCTTGACCCCCTTCCCGAACAATAAAGTATGCTTTCGCTACGATGGATGGGATAGAGAGTTTCCTTATACCAATTGTATAAAAGCCTGCCATTTTCACTCTTGGGTGCTCGGTCTTTTGAGAGCTATCAAAAGCTGAGCCCACCAGTGTGACAAGTAAATCTCTCTCTCCACCTCCCTGAGTGCCGTCTGATTTCTCCGGGAAATTGCTGTAACAACAGCTTTGCATACAGTAAGTGTTTATACATATGTTATACTCTGAAATTTTAGACATATGCAAAAATGAAATGTAATTTGTGAGTAGCCCACAGGGATCATCGGGTATCCTGACCCAAATAGAGTGTACACAACAGCACATTCTGATGAGCCATGCTTTCCTTGATCTCTGCCCCTCCCCTCTTATCTTGGTCTCATCCACTCTTCACTTTCCATCTTCCTAGTTCTGCCTTCCTGCCCCCGCCTATATTTCCAGAAAGTCCCACCATGGGGATGTATGAGGATGTGGTGAGACCACACGGAGAAAGCTGAACGATTTCCCATAGCTAAACTGAAGCATCCTCAGCCACAACTTCCAGCAACATTCCCCCCTCTCTCCTTCCCCCCGTTCTCCCCCAAGTGGCGGCCACACATCTTCTGGCTATTCTGCTGGATAGCATATGGCAGTTAACCATTCTCGGTCCGGCAAAGTCATGAACCCCTAGACCACTTCCTTTGTTCCCAGTACTGCCTTGCTGTTTAAAATTAAATGTGACGCATTTGAACACTAAGGAAACCAGATGTGACATCTGTGGCAAGACTACCTTTCACCACCGCTGAGATATTTGGATATGAATACTGTTTGTCATTTCGCATTGCTGTTAGTATAGTACAGTGATAGATGATAACTCATGATTTCACAAAGAATTGTTTGCCCTTATGTAGTGATTTGTGTTACAAAGTGATTTTTTATAAGTTCTGTCTTTTGGTCCTGAAAAAAAGTCTTTGATCTAAGGGCAATTATTATCGTTTTACAATGGACGTGAGGAGGAGGCAGAGTGACTGAGTGATTTGCCCACTATCTCACTGCATAGGTGTGGTGCACCCATGGCCAGTACTGTTCCCTCTATACGACATTGTATTTATGTTTCTCCTGATAATAAGTTCATGGAGTACATTCTTTTCTCAAAGCATTTTTGTTTCAGTTTTTCATAAAAGAATACTGTTCCAGTAGGGCTGCTTTGCAAGTAAAAAATGAAAATTTAGTGATAAAAATTCTTAGGAAGATGAGTTCTATCAGCAAATGTGTGGCAGGGCTAATACTAGGAGGCTTCATGATAATTATCCCCATGATATTTTGTGGTGGATACTGTTCTCTGAGTGCCTTTTGGTTTTGCTACTTTTCTTCATTCTCAGAAGAGACTTAAGAGTGCATTACCTTCAACTTTTCTTTTTTGTGTGCTAACTTCTGCTAAAACATGAGGAAATTTCCATTCATCTGGTTCAGGCTAATCCTGTCACATGACCTGTTGATGGCATTGTTGGCCATTTTTCTTGCAACTTGGTTCATTAGTTTTCCATCTTCTTCCTGCATTTTCAGAGTCCATTTTACTACCTGTGATAAATCACACTGAAGTTTCCATGATCTAACAAGAACAAATCAAAAACTTTTTTGGCTCTAGTTACTTCTCACAATTTCTCACCTTTAATTCACAGATGAATGGTATATCATTTCTCTCCATTTCCTCCTCAACCCTTTGGTATTTTAAAACTGAACTTATTGAGGGAGGGGGGATGGAGAGGCACAGGTTTTTTCTTTAGCCTATCTCACCCACATCAAATTTTGATCCAGGTTTTCAGTCAGGGGATCTCAGCTAAGTCACTGGTGACCTTAAAATTTCTAATCAAGTCAACTCTATCTGGTCCTCTTCCACAGAATTCTCTGCAACATTAGTAATAGCCAATAGTGTCACCATTTTGAATCCTCAGTCCTTCTCTAAGATTTTTAATCACCTCTTGAACTGCATCTATTTTGAGGAAATTAGGTACAATAGTGAAGAGTGAGTGCACTCGAGACAGCCTGTGGTACACCACCACTAACAGTGTAATATTTGGCAACTTCTTTGTGCCTGTTTCCTTTAAAATGGGACTAATAATAGTAGCTGACTTAGGAGTTAGGAGCTACCTTATAGAGATATTTTTGAGGTTTGAAGGTCTTAATATATCTAGTGTTTTGATGCAATGCCTATCATATCACAATCGTTTATCAAATTATTATATCACTGCTATTATTGCTACCCTTGCCACCACTACTACTATAAAGTCTCTTCCTCTTGCCCCTCCTCTCTTCTTCCTCCCACAGCCTAGATATTGATGATCTACACTCTGTTCTCCATTATCTCATCTCCTCTGAGTGCTGTCCAAGGGCCATCAAGACTTCATATCAGGGCCTCCCCTGGTGGCACAGAGGTTGAGCGCTGGGCTGCAAAGCTGCCCACAGCCTCTGCAGTGCTAGTTCAATCCCTGGCCACCCGTGAGGGTCCCACATGGTGCGACAGACCTCTCCTGCCACGCCCGCTGCTCCCCTCAGCAGTGTATTTCGTCAGTCTGCCTGTTCTGTTCCCCGCTCTGGCTCTGGTGAATTCTCTCACCCTCCCGCGCTTCTGACTGCACCCAGTGCTTATATAAATAAATAAATAAATATTTTTAAAAAAAAAAAAGACTTCATATCACTACACACAATTTTTTTAATTGTTTTATTTTATATAATTCTAATTACATCATTTTTCATTTTTGCACAATGTATGCATTTTCATTTTGTTTATATTCCCCATACAATTCCCTCCTCCCTTATTTTGACCCTAATCCCTCTTCTCCTTCCCTCTCCCAGCCCCTGTAGAGTGTCTCTGATATATAATTGCTTGTTGATTTTGATTTTTTTCTTTACTATAATTAGTCTTTTTCCTGGTCCCTTATTTAGATTTTCTAAAGTTCTGCTATGAGTGAAGCCATCTGATATTTTTCTTTTTCTTTCTGGCTTATTTCGCTGAGCATGATGCCTTCCAGAGCCATTCATGTTGCTGCAAATTCCATGAGTTTATCTTTTTTTGATAGCTGAGTAATATTCCATTGTGTATATATACCACATCTTTTTGATCCAGTCATCTATTTTTGGGCATTTGGGTTGTTTCCATAGCTTACCTATTGTAAATAGTACTCCTATAAACATGGGGGTGTTGGTGCCCTTTTGAATTAATGTTTCTGTGTTCTTTGGGTAAATACCTAGGAGTGGAATTGCTGGATCATATGGAAGTTCTATCTTTAGTAGGTTGAGGAATTCCCACACAGCTTTCCATAGTAGTTGGACCATTTTGCACTCCCACTAGCAGTGCAGGAGAGTTCCTTTTTCTCCACATCCTCGCCAACATTTGTTGTTGCTAGTTTTTTAATATGTGCCATTCTCACTGGTATAAGATGGTTTCTCATTGTACTTTTGATTTGCATTTCCCTGATTACAAGTGATGTTGCACATTTTTTCATATGCCTGTTGGCCATTTGTATTTCCTCTTTGGAGAAGTTTCTTTTTAGCTCTTCTGCCCATTTTTTGACTGGATTATTTACTTTGTTTTTGTTGAGTCTAATCTGCTCTGTAGATTTTTGTGATCAGTCCTTTATCATTAGTGTTGACCACACACAATTTTAAGCCACTCATATCTTTATATCCAACTACTCAGTTGAATTCAGGACTAGTATACTCAATCACCAACTGGACAACTCCTTTCTGATGTCATTCTGGTACCTTAGAGTCAAAATTTCTAGATCTAGTATTTGTGTCTTTCCCATACTGTGATTTTTAAATACACTCCTTATTAAAGTCAGTAATCATTTAAGCCAGAAGTCTCAACTTACTTTTCCCCTTGCATCATGTCTACAAGTAACAGAGACTTTGAGTAGAAATGACTTAAACATGATCATTTATTTTGTCTTATTGGTGTCCTCAGTGACTCAGAGTCTTGTAGTTCATTCTCTTTATTTTCTAAAATGGAGACATCAAAAGAGCAGATAGACATCCAATAACCATGTCTGTAATTCTGGCAACAGTTAAAAGGAAGATTTTTTTTTTTTAAGAAGAGATAATTTGTTTTAAAGGAGCACACTATCCATATTGGAAGTAGGAATTGTTTCCTAATGCTTCTGCACAATATACTTTATTTTTCATCCCATTACCCTGAAGTTAGTTACATGGTTTCCATAACTACCAAGACTAGGAAATTATGTCTTTATCTAGATGGTCTTGTTCTCATCCAAAAATCAATAAGGAAGAAAAGAACAATATAATATATATTTTAATTTTAGTTTTATTGAAGCATATTTGGCATATAAAATATGTGATATTTAAGTAATGCATCATTTTGATTTGATATATGTATACATTGTCAAAGGATATCTCCATCTAGTTTAATTAACACATCCTTTATCTCACATATTTGTCTTTTTGGTGATTTAATGAGAGGTCTCTTATATATTTTATCATATAAATTATAATTTTAACAATGTCATATCATTTTCCTCTTATCCATTCCTACTGTTCCATTTCCACTGCTGTGACATCATTCCAAAATAGCTAATAAACGTGTTCTTCACGACTATGCATTGGAGCAAAGAAAGTTTGTTCAATAAATGGTGCTGGGAAAACTGGGTCGCTACATGCAAAAGAATGAAGCTTGACCACTACCTCACACCATACACAAAAATCAACTCAAAATGGATTAAAGAACTAGACATAAGACCTGAAACCATAAAATACATAGAAGGAAATATAGGCGAAACACTACGGGATTTGCACATCAAAGACATCTTTACAGACACATCACCCAAAGCAGTGATAGTGAAGAGAAAGATAAACAGCTGGGACTACATCAAATTAAAGAGCTTCTGCACAGCAAAAGAGACAATAACAAAAACAAAGAGAAACCCCACCAACTGGGAGAACATTTTTGCACACAACACTAATGATAAAGGACTGATCACAAAAATCTGCAAAAAGCTGATGAGACTCAGCAACAACAAAGAAAATAATCCAGTCAAAAAATGGGCAGAAGAGCTAAAAAGAAACTTCTCTGAAGAGGAAATGCAAATGGCCAACAGACATATGAAAAAATGTTCAACATCACTTGTAATCAGGGAAATGCAAATCAAAACTACCATGAGATACCATCTCACACCAGTGAGAATGGCACATATTAAAAAAACTAGCAACAACAAATGTTGGCGAGGATGTGGAGAAAAAGGAACTCTTGTGCACTGTTGGTGGGAGTGCAAACTGGTCCAACCACTATGGAGAGCTGTGTGGAGATTTCTGGACCTACTAAACATAGAGCTTCCATATGATCCAGCAATTCCACTCCTAGGTATTTACCCAAAGGACACAGAAACATCAATTCCAAAGAGCACCTGCACTCCTATGTTTATAGCAGCACTGTTTACAATAGCTAAGCTTTGGAAACAACCCAAATGCCCAAAAATAGATGACTGGATCAAGAAGATGTGGTACATATATACCATGGAATATTACTCAGCATTCAAAAAAGATAAACACATGCAATTTGCAGCAACATGGATGGCACTGGAAAGGATCATGCTCAGCGAAATAAGCCAAAAAGAAAAAGAAAAATACCGGATGGTCTCACTCATAGCAGGAATCTAGAAAACTTAAATAAGGGACCAGGAAAATGAATACAAGAAAGTGAAAATCAAAATCAACAAAAAACTATGAACCAGAGACACTTTTTGGGGTGGGGGGCGGGAGGGGAAGGATTGGGGTCAGAATGGGGCGTTTGCAATTGTATGGGGGAATATAAAAATAAAATTTAATATTTAAAAAAAAAAAAAAAAAAAAACGTGTTCTTCACATTACCAATAAAGTCAACTTTCTTTAACACATTCCTAATGATTTGACATCTTAGCTCAAAATCTTTCCTTCACTGCTCCATATTACAACATCTGCATTTCGGGTTAGAAAGAGCAAGATTGTATGCTGTAATGAAAATAATCTAATTACATAAATTTAACTCCCAATGATTTTTGTACTTATCTTCTTGTCACATCAAATTAGTTGCAATCTATTGAGGTTAATGTTCATTTATTTCTGTTTCTAGATTTGTACATGCTGGATTTTTTTCTTACATGAAATATTTTCCTTATCAATCTGACGAATGTCTATACATCCTTCAAGTTCCAGTTTAGATATTACATTCCTAATGTTTGGGGTTTTTTAAATTTATTTTTTAAAGATTTGTTTATTTATGCATACAAGAGTTGGGGTACAGGCCAGAGATGCAGGGGGTGAGAGGATTCACCAGAGACAGAGTGGGGAACAGAACAGGCAGACTGACTGAAGTACACTGCTGAGGGGAGCAGTGGGTGAGACAGGAGAGGTCTGCTGTGCCATCTGGGTTGCTCCCTGGCCAGCCGGGGATTGAATTTATGCTGCAGAGGCTGTGGTTAGTTTCATAATGCGGTCCTTAACCCCTTGCGACACCAGGGAGGACCTAATGTTTGTTTTTTAAAGCAGGATGAGTTGCCCACTTTCATCTTCATACTCCCATAAAGCATTATTATCTTATATACATCGTCCAATCTAGGGTAGGACATAATCTGTTGTTTTACAGACAAAATGTTAAATGTCTTTTCTCTTAGAAAATGAATGTCATAGTATGTTGCTGGATTTATGGGCCAATACAGATACAATATAGTACATTTTCAACAAAAGTTTGTCAAATTGTTAGATATATAAATATATGCTGGAATATAAAGACCATAACTACTCATATCAATCAATGTCTCAAACAGTAAAAATACTAAAAACATATAGACTGTTTATTCAAATCTGTACTTGAAGGAGAAGGATCTGAGTTAATTATCTTTTATTTACTAATTTCCTTTTGTTGATGTTAAACAAGATTTTTATTTGTTAAGTGAAGACAATCCTGATGAGACTTAAGGAATTCCATTTCCTAGAAATAAAAGCATTCCTAGCATAGAAGAGAACAATATGTACAGGCCAGTGAACTCTTCCAGGAGCACTGTGTAGGTTTCCAGTACAGTCCTCCCCTACCTGCCATCTGTTGAGCTGAAGAAGGCTCTTTAGAACTGACCCTCTAATTTAATATGATCTGGGGCATAGGTTAAAAAATTATAACAGCTCAATATATACTTCGAAACTTCGTCATTCACAATATGTCTTTGATGATTGTATATCTGGCATTTCTTCAGTTTACAAGACTTCAAAGAAAGTAGATTGAATAGTGTCTCTCAGTTTAATCATTTTGTCCCAGAACCTCAGTTAAGGCACCAAATTTCCTTCATATTATGGTGATGAACAAGAAAGTTATTTATTCCACAGACATCACAGAGCTAATCAGGAGATTCTCTTAGTCTGAATTCCATATTCTATATTCAGTTTTTCCTTATCCATTGTGTCTCTAAGGTAGAATTGCCAGAAACTCAACTTGACATCATAGCATTTCTTACTCCCAGCATGCTCTTTTATTTTGGCATTCATCACAAAGCTTCATCGCTGTTCACAGGTACATCGGGCCAATGAACATCACCTGGCCATAAACAAAGAAAAAGTGATCCATCGATCCCTTAAGAACAATTTGTATTTAATCTTGACATTGAAGTTCCCCTGAAATAAAGTCTTATTGTTTAACAATTAGTAAAAGAAGTTATCAAACGGTATGTGTGTGTGATAGTATAAGCTGAAATCAGTCCTTATATAATGATTTAAATTTCAGAAAAAATTACTTTCCATCTGAGTTGTTAATAAGATCTAAGAATAGATTTGAACTAAAATGACTAAAAATGACAAATGCCACAATGTGGAATTCATCTTTGCATTTTTGAAGGTCAAGGCAAATTTTAATGCAGCACAATATATTTCTCTAACAAGCAGATTTTAGCATGGTAAAATTGAAAGGACTGTTACAATGGTCAAATCAGAGTTTAAATTATTATGCAATGGAACTGTCATTAAAAATGTCAAGGAGAAAACTCATTTTTCCTAGGGTATGTCACAGACTATTCTGTTTCTTCCCTGTGATTTTTCTTTTCCTTTTTAAAAGTGTATCCAAAATTATAGACAACCATATAATCTACAACATTGTGATTTTGTTTGTTTTTTTGTTGGTACTCTGTTTGGGCCCAATTCTTTTGTAAGATTCAATCAAAACAAATTACTCAAAAAAATGATACAAATTAAAACGGCCAATTACTAAAATTATTATTAGAAACAGTGGCACTAAATAGCTATCAAATTGTTATCAATACTGATTCTTGAATGCTAGAGACTGGCAGCAAGCAATTCAGGGCCCAGCACTGCACCACAAACCAACTTTGAACAATGCTGGTTTATATAATCACAAGTGCAGAACACAGCTTCTCTGGACATACACATTCTGAGTTAATCTTCTATGTTCTATCATATTCAAAGTTGGCTTAAGTCTATAGAGCAGATCACCAAGGTTATAAATGGATTTTTTTCACTGACCTCACCATACTACTCCAGATGACCAAATATGGGTCATTGGTATTTTTGTCACTGATATTGGTTGGTCTGGCCCATGGGAGGTAAATGTATTTTTTAAATTACAGGTATTTAATGAAATTTTAAAAGCAATAAGGAATATCTTACAATACATACCAAGATTTTCTTTAACAGGGCTGATCTAATTTATTCCTTGTTCAAATGCTATATTACATTTTAAATTAAGAGGCATCTTATTCCTGCAGGTAGAATTTTAGGATCAATTATAGCTACCTTGTATTTTAGAAGGTACTTCAGTATGATTATATTAATTTAAACATAAAAATCTGGCTACTTATGCAGGAGTTGAAGTATGAAAGAGCTTCTCAATAGGCTCCTTATTTTAAGCCTTACCAACCAAATTACAGTGTAATTGCTTTTATTTGATCTTTTCCTATCGAAAAACTGCCTTGAGGGTGCATGTTTCACTCCATTTAATTTGATCAAAGAAAGAGAAGTCCAGGAGTTTTTCAAAGAACTTCCAGATTCAAAGTGGTAAAGAATATCCTATGTATTTTTACTACTCCATATGGACAAGTAATTTACACTGATTTTTAGAAAAGAATGGAAGGAAAGAAAACAAAGAATAAAAAAGGATGCATTTAGTGTTTAGCTTTGCAGTAAGTGTACTTAACTTCATATTGTGAAGACAACACATGGTATTTGAAGAATACTGTTATATTTATCGTGATTCTATTATCAATCACATGAAATCTTTACCTTTAGCTTTAGTCTGTTTAAATGTTACTTTGTACTTAATCCTATGATGATAATAATTATAAAATAGTATTATTGTCAAAATATAAGTTATGTACCAAAACCTGACTTTACTAATTTACTTAAAACAAAATTTACTCCGTATGAAAACTAATATTGATACATTTAGCACTATCCAGGAATCAAGTTTAGAGAATGCATATGATTATCTTTGTTGATTAATTATTCTAAATATCTCATCTATAGTTTGTCTTTACATTTAATTCTTGAGTAGTATTTTAAGTGTTTAATACTGCAGAGTAGTTTGTGTGCTAAATTTTTTTTCTGCAATGAATTTGGCAGTTATTGTATTTTATTTTAGTATTTTATTTTATTTTTGGCAAATAAAAAACAAATGAAAAATGAGGATGATTGTTTATACATAATCAGGTTGAATAAGAGAAGAGTAGGATAATTTTCATAATCCTCACTAGCTGTAAGTAGACACACCTGCACATCTCAACTGATAGTTTGCAATGCCCTGGGATTTTCTCAAGGATCTGATTTTACTCATTTAATGAACTGTATGTTAATTGTTCAGCCATTTCTAGTGACTTACTAGGGTAAGTCACTAAGTGACTCAGAATTTATAATGAACTTCTCAGAACCAGAGAGCAGCTATATTTTAACTGAAAATCGTGACCACCACTTATTTTCAAGCAAAGAAAGGGGGAGGGCACTAGTTCAATCCCAGAGACATTTATTAAGTGTTTATATATTGGAGAGTATTAACTCTAGCCTAGATTGTTGTAATTTTGTAAGACAAGAGGAAATCGAATATAATGGACTATCTGCTTGACCTTTGTCCTTCAGGCAAATCTTGTTCAGTGTAAAAACTTGTCATTGAAGCTGTCATAAGGTGTCCATTTCTTACGTTAGTAAGGAATGTGTGTTAATCCAGCAAGAATACGTTACAGAGATACCAGCATCTCTCTAATGCTATTGAGGTAGATAGAGACTCAGGGACTATCTTCAACTTGAGATCATATTAGAAGAGGTTTAGACTCATTTAATTTTGTTTGTCTTATTTTTATGCTCAGTAATGCTCCCTTGTTTATATTTTTAAATAAATTTCATTTTTCATCTTTTTTTTAAATGTTTTTCTTTATAATTGGGGAACAACACTTCTTTACACCCTGAATATGATCCAGAGGGTATAGGATCACATCCCTACAGATGTATGTTGCCACTACACACCCACCACCAAGACACCTAAAGTCTTCCTCCGTAGTCCAGTGGACTCATTCCCCTCTCATCTTTGTTCTACACCTTCTCTTGCCCACTCCGGTGGCACCAATTTTACAGTCAGAATTCTAGGGTTTGTTTTTCATTTGTTGTTGTCTCTTTCTTTGTTTAATGTTAGCCTGAATTTAGGAAAAAATTTATCCCAAAGAAAATTAAACTTTAAAATGTCACTATCACTGCAGTTCAATTTTGAGGTTGCTTTTACTTAGTTCTGTTCAATAAGATAGAAAGGCACTCATAATGAACTTGAGAGTCCATTTTCTTTCTTTTAGCAGAAAATGTTAGCATCAATTTTGAATGGACTGCATTAGAGCTTTAATTTTTGCACTACTGTTTCAAATTAGAGAGAATTTCTAAAAATAAACACTTATTTAGGGAAAAACATTCGTTGGATGTGTTCTCAAAATCTCTTGTATTTTGTCAGGAAAACTTAACTCATTGCATCAAATGAGGAAAAGTAAATGTGCTTCCCAGAGAGAAAACATTGTTTATACATGGAATTTTAGGTATGACAACAGGGTTGCCAGGAATACTTGAAGCAATCATCAAAATACAAGGTATGTATTTCATGCCAGGGACTACTTGAAACGCTCCATCTTCCCTGTCATCACCCAAAGTTTCATAACTTCTTATGGCATTACAGGCTTGGCAATATGCTCATTTCCCTCCATTCCAAGTTAGTTTCCTTATTGTATATCACCAAATAATATATGACAGGAATGTGGATTTCTATGCAGAAAATAGTATCCGTTATTATATAAGTAGTGGGTAAAAATTTAGATAAAGCCAATGTTCAGACATGGTAGGACAGATACATATATATATTGCAATTTTGTGAGTTATACCTTTTTTTTCCCACATAGACTCTTTTTTGGGAACCTCCATAATTTCTAAATCTTTGTACTCTGTTCTTCTAAATAATTTTTTCTTCTTGTTAACTTCCACTTCCCTCTTTATAGCATGCTTGTGTTCATTCAAAGGTCCTTAATGAACAGGAACTGGCCAAATTCTCTTTAGAAATTGAGATCTCACTCTCAAGTACATATTTGTTTTATTCATCAATATATTAAAATTTAGACAAAGATATCTCTTTAGATTATAAAGCACAACATCCAATATTTAAAATAGAACAATATACCCTGGTAATTTTGTGAAACTTCTTATAAAATCATATCAGATGATATTCCAAGTTGTCTCATTGTACTTAAGATCACTAAAATTGACTATAAAACCTCAGCAATAAATAATATTAAAAATGCAATAAAATGCCACTGTAGCCATATTATGTTTCAAAATAGTAACTGAAATAATAGTCATGACAATACAGGAATTAAGGGAATGTACACAGTTTCTAAATGTTATTAAAATATCTAAAATCATTCATTGCCCTTAAAAAATAACATAACCCATTCACTCTTCTAGGACCTGAAGCATTAGGGAAAACCTGGTAGGAACTTCAATTTACTGGATTAAGCTATTGGTTCCCTGTGTCTGGGGTGGAGAGATGTGCAGTGATGGCTACAATTTCCCCAGGCAGTGTAGGTTTTCCATTAGAATTAGCAAGTTCCTGCAGCTTTGGCAATGCCATGAGAGCAGCTCCCTTATGTTTGAATCAAAGAGAAGAACAGGCACACACACACACACACACACACACAAAAAAAAAAAAAAAAAAAAAAAAAAAAACCTGAACAAGGAAATAGATCCAGAAAACTAAGAACACAATGATAAAATCAAACCTCTATCTACCAATAACAATTGTAAATGCAAATGGACTGAACTCACCAATCAAAAGGAACAGAGTGGCTGGTTGATCAGAAAACAAAATCCAACTTCCTGTTGTCTCCAGGAAATGACCTAAGCTCTATGGATGAACAGATATTTGGCTTGTTCCAATGTTTCCAGAATCAAACAGAAGAGTTTGGTCTTCTAATACAGAGAGATCAGGGGCAAAAAATGTTCTAAAGTGTATTTATAAACTGTTATAAACAACAACAAAATTTGAAACATAGTATATAGCACCAATAAAAAGGACAAAAATCATATGATCATCTAATAAATGTAGAGAAATTATTTGACAAGATTCCATGTCCTTTTATGATAAGGATCTTTATTCAACTGGAGCAGAAGAAACATACTTCAATGTAATTGAGGCCATATATTATCCACAGCTAATATCATACTCAATGATATAAAACTGAAAACTTTAACATTTTTAGAGACACATTTGCTTATGGGCTATTATCAGATACATGAATAAATATATATTTAGCAAAACAGTTTTGTGGAGAATCTTAGTTATGGTTATGACAGGTACTAGTGAATATGATTTTGAAGGAAAGAATATAGTGATTTTTAATGTTCAGAAATGGTACATTTATGATTTTTTTTCCATCAGAATCCTTTGAAACTGAGCAAACAGTGAGTTTATGCAGATTTAGCTGTGAGCAGTATATGAAATTGCTAATGTCACTGAATTCATGAGAGAAACCATCTCCCCATCTTAATTTATACAGAGACTTATCTCTGAGATATAAAAGATGATAGGAGCCAAGAGATAAAACTCTGAATACCCAATAATACAGAGTAGAGAAACAAACAACAAAGATTAAGCACAGACCTCAAATATCATATTTCACTTATAAAAAATCCAAAAAATTGTGTTTACTTTGCAACATAGGGTAGCAGGGATTCTAAAAGCCTTTGTCAGATGAATAACTTTTATTATGCTACCTATATTTGTTCTCTTTGGTATTTGAATAAGATGGGGAATAGTTGTCCGTCTCTATAACATGTGAAAATCACAATAATAACCTTGTGGCTTTATGTAGCTGTTTGACTACTTTCAATATATCCCCATGTCCCAAAGATTTTGAAGCATACAGTCATTCACAACTGTCACAACATGGACATCATCATAATAACCAGGAAACTTTTTTTTTAATGGGTGAAATTTAGCGAAGGTTTTTTTGGTTTTGTTTTTCTTTTTTTATTAAATTTTTTTCTTATATCGTTGTACTCCCCATAGTTCTCCCACAACTATTTTCACCCCTGAACCATCAGCATATTCCCTTGTGTCCATCCCTCCCCTATATTGGCCCATTTTGCTTCAGTTCTATGGTTGGCTTGCTAGTTTTGACATTTTCTTGACCTGCTGTTTTAACCAGGAACTTTTTTTTTACTTTTTAAAAAGATTTATTTTGTTTTTTTATGAATGAAAAAACTGAGGTGCAGGCCAAAGGTGCGGGGTAGGAGGTGAAAGAATTCACAGAGCAGAGAGCAGAACAAGCAGATCTACTAAAATACACTCTAAGGAGAGCAGCAGGGGAGACCAGAGAGGTCTGCTGCACCATGAGGGTTACCTCAGCACTATAGCATAATAGTGCTGAGAGTTAGCCCCTACACTACCAGGGAGGCCCCGGTAACCAGGAACATTTTTTAAATTATAAATTCACAACTTTTAGGGTCTGATGCAATAGAAATAATATTAAGAATCTCTATTTTTTCCTCAAATAATTCTTGGAAAATGTGTTCACATTATCTTCCAGTTTGCTATTAAATCTGTTTCTATGGGATGTATAAGCTTGACTATTAAGATTGTCTTGGTTGTAAACACAGGAGAGTTCTCAGTCCTAGCGTAGTTTTTCACTAAACCATGAACTCCTAGAAAGCATGTCTCCTTCATCCTTTTCACCAGTGTCTAGGATTTTGTCCAGTATTCAGTAAATATTAATTTGATAACTCTAGTATACCAACAAATCAACATAACTTCTTATATTAAGTGACATGTTATCTCTTTCCATAGTCCCAAATTAAGGGACATACAACACTAAAACACTTTGTGTAACAAAAATTAAATTTTGTTTAACTAGTTTGTTAAATATCAGTTATTTCAAAGATAAGACAAAAGCATATAGATACATGAAATTCTAAGTATCCTTTGCCTATATCTTGTCACATCCTCCATCAGCCAATCATCTGTCTTTTCAAATGGTGTTTCTTTTTTCCTTCCTATGTTAAAGATATGAGTTGAACTTCTTTTGGCATTTAAATGATGAGACATTAAAGGATCTCTGCCAATTGTTCCTTCACCCACCACACCAAAAAATGAAATTGGGTTATACAATATATTTAGTTACTTAGTTTTCATTTTAAGTATGGGCTTTATGAAATTAACTAAGAGAATGTTCCTAGAGTAAACAATATATAGACATTTCTAAATAACAGATTTACATCATCAAGTTATTTAGCCTTTACCCATAGAGACAACCAACAATGTTGTAGCCATTAAGCATATTTAGTAGTTCCTGGGTTTTAAATGATATCTGACCAAGTGACTATTTTTCTCCTGCGACATGTGGCTATCTGCTCTCCTCGGGAATTGGGAATGTTTTCTCTAAAATGATTTTGTCCTTATCCATTTTGAATTCTCTACCTAAAGATATACTTTAGTGTATTTTTGTTTGTAATTCCTCTGTATCTTGTGGCATTTTATCTAACTTAATCCAGGATTTTGTCTGAAAAATACTGCCTGGCTAAAATTAAGCAATCACTGGCTCACTTCAGGAAATGATTAGTGTAATATATGAAGATAAAACACATTTTTTTCGGAAAGGAACAAAATTGATTGGGAGCTGAAAAACATGTCTGTGATTGTTACCTATTATCTGAAGATTTGTGACTATGAATGGTAGCCTACTTGGTTCATGAAAAGTCTGTGTATGGGTAACTGTGACAACAGTAGATCTGAAAGAGACCAGCTTTTGGTTACATCAAAATTGAGCTGACCATGGATGTAATTAGCATTGAAGGGCTGTGGCTGCAGATGGCTGTAGGGATATAAACCTGGCGGAAATAATGACAGGGCTGGAACTCAGCAGTAAGTCTTCATAATTTTTTTTTTTAATTTTCTTTCGTTCTTTTTTTTCATGAAAGCTCTAAACTTGGAAAATTGTGCCACCTGGAGATTTGTCATAAATGTCAACTGAAATATTAATCGAGCCACCAACAGAGAATAACAACTTTTGATTTTCTTGTGTTTTGCAATTGATCTCTCAAATTTTAGGAATATAATCCAAAAAATAGTTTTTATATATTGAGCAATCAACTCTGCCCAAATAAAATGTTACTGTGATTGTTTTTTTTTCTGATTTGTCCTTCAGAACAGAAATCTGTATGTTCTTATCAAAAACACCCAAATACAGCCAAAATGAGATATTTGTAGAGTAAACTGGAAAAAAATAATTACAAAAGCAAATCAGAATTGTAAACCACCCCCATCCCCAAATACAGAAAGAATAATGATACTTCAAGTTACCCATAACCCGAACTCTCAGGGGGTAAATTTTGTTTCTTTGAAGTTATATTTATGGATTTAAAACCTTTTATTTTCATTTCAGACTTTGGAAGTTAAGGAAATCCCCATATTAGAAAGGGATATGCAAACTGCTCAAGCACAGTATTTTTGAAGTTATTATATTTTCAAATAACTTATTGCATTCCAAGAATAGAATTTAATAGTTAACCTCTTGTGAGTTCATGAAATTTAACACCAATAAGATTTCATCCAAATTTATTTGATGAAAAATTGTTTTCACCAAAAATCTGTTTAAACTTTGAAGAGAAGTAAACTCTCTGGCATAAGGAATTTTCCATGTTTGCTACAAATTTTAAATTAGAAATGCATTTTTGACACCACGTTTGCTTGCTTCAAAAATATTCATATCTTGAATTACATATCTTGCAAATATATTTATTATTGATTTTCAAGTTGCTATATTTTGCTGTTTCCCTTTGCATCTGTCAAGTATTTTGTTTTATATAGGCAAGCATCGTCAATTCAACCTGTAGAAGAAGGGAAAAAAAAAGCATATTCATTATGTCCAAGTGAATAATAGCAACATAAAAATTCTAAATATTCCTAGATGCTGACAATTTCAAGTATGTCATATAAAAATGATGTCCTGCTATTTGTTCAAAGAATTCATATGAATTTCATTATTTTATAAGAAAAATCGAGGCTTGTGTTTTTAACTCTTACTGACTAAAAATAGGCAGAAATTTCTTATTCTTCAGAAAAATAATGTTAAGCCAAGATAACTTTTGGTGCACATTAAACATTACAAAGGTTAATAAATGCCACACTACAATGGATCAGTCAATATTTAAGCCTCTTCTAAAAGGCAAAGTTCATGTGCACTAGGGCAAGGGAAAAAGCAGCTTCATAAATATTTTAATTATTTCAGAGCTGAAATAAGGGTATATCGAATGACTTGTAAACCATGGGAACTATTTTATTTTTACATAGTGTCTGGCATCAATACAGACTTCTGAACATCCTGCATTTTAGAAACAGCACATCTTCTATCATAAACAAACAAAACTTTTTGTTTGAATTTTCAATTTCTTTTAGAAAGTGCTCTTCAAATTATGGAATGAACTGAGCAGTCTGCCTTCTGGGAACATGTGACACTTCTCACTTCCATAGATTGCCTCATAATGCCAGTTGCGGAATTGAAAGAATTGAAGCAGCAGCAGCAGCAGCACACTATTTGAATATTCACATTTCTTTGAAAGTTTTGTTGCAAGAATTGCTCACTTGACAAAAGCAAAAACCAAAAAAAGTCAGTGCTAGGAAAAAAGAGTTTCTCTCTGCTTTTCTGCTTCCCAATTGCCACAGGCAATTTGGTCATCCTGTAGTTGACCACCCAGAAAGACTTGGCTTTGGTCTCCTCCTAATTTGATGATTGACCCTGGAGGCCTTGAAACAGAGGTTGGCACTAGCTAAGATAAATAGACTGGAGAAAGAACCAAACAGAGGCATAACAGGAGTAAGCTAAAGAATGTCAATTTTCCTGAGACCCCAAGTTTAAAGAGGAGAGCAGGTTAGTGGGCCAGCCAACAGTTGATTGACTGAGGAGATAAGTCACCCTGGGAATTGGAGAAAAGGAATCTAAGTGCCATTAGGTTAAACAAAGGCTTTAGGTTAAACACTCTGTAAAAGTTGGTTGTTTGTTTTCAGACCAATAAAAAAAAAAAGTGCCTTTGACTTCCAAGAACCATTAACTCTGCTTTTGTCAGCAAGAGGCTCATCTCAGCCATTACAAATCTCCCAAGCCAAGCTGGGAAGAAGCTATTTAATCTTCAAACTGCCGTTAGTTTCTGAACTTTTACTTCCCTTTCAATTTATTATTCATTATTACTCAAATTTTAATCTGAAGGATACTCTTGACTTCTTTTTCAGCTATGTAAAAAATTCTAGCAAACTGGGTATGGTCTTGTTTTACATCAGAGTTTCGAAGCCAAGAGGGTCTTTGTCCTCTAATTCTGAGAACAGTGGAAAAGCCCTACTGTCTCCACTTTCACTAAAACCCATCACAGAAAATCCATATCAAAGACTCCTGGTGGGGAGGAAATGATGGCTCTCTCTTTTTTTTTTTTTTTAAGATTTATTTATTTATAAAAGCACTGGGTACAGTCAGAAGCACGGGAGGGTGAGAGAATTCACCAGAGCCAGAGTGAGGAACAGAACAGGCAGACTGACAAAGTGCACTGCTGGGGGGGAGCAGCAGGCGCGGCAAGAGAGGTCTGCCGCACCATGTGGGACCCTCGCCAGTGGCCAGGAATCGAACTGGCGCTGCAGAGGCTGCGGGCAGCTTTGCAGCCCAGCACTCAACCTCTGCGCCACCAGGAGAGGCCCCATGGAAATGATGGCTCTTAAAAAAAAAAAAAAAAAAGTGTACCAATTTTTCTATAATTCAAGCAACCAAAATTAAAGTGTAACTTGATAAATGGGAAAAACTTTAATGGGGGCATGGAATTAACAAAAAAAATTAATTAAAAATAATTTTAAAAAATAGAAAGAAAAAGAAAAGTTAGACATGATGAGGTTGTTTCATTTCTTCAGTTAATGCAAGAAGAGAACATAATGTCCAGACTGGAGGAGTGATTTCCTAATGCTACCCAGTAAGTTGATGATACCTGCCATACATCCTCTGACCCAGTGGGAACACTTGGTTGAGATGCTGCACGCATAAAATAATTCATTCTGTCTATGGTTTGGATGTTTAATGATTCAGCACGAGAAGCCTCCCCGTGCTATGTTTAGTATATTAGTTTCCTAGTGTTGCTATAACAAGTAACTTCAAACTTAGTGATTTAAGACACCAGAAATTTGTATCATTCTGGAGGTCAGACCAAAATGCATTTTAGATTGCTAAAACCAGTGTCAGCAAAGCTACACACCTTCTGGAGACTCCAGCCGGACACCCATTCCTTGCCATTTCCAGCTCCTAGAGGTCCCCTGCATTCTTGGCCTTCTAAACACCTCACTCTCAAGTCTTCTTCCACAATCATATCCTTTTTATATTCTAGACTTTCTGCCTCCCTTTAATAAGAACAATTATGGTCACATTGGGCCCATTGGGATAATTCAGTATAATCTCCCCGTGTTAAGATCCTTAATTATATCTCAAATCCTTTTGCAATTTAAAATGTTCACAAGCTTGAGGGATTAGGTCATGCTTAACTTTTGGGGACCATTATTTTGTTGACTACACATAATATAACACCAAAGAATGATCTGAAGATAAAAGACACGAATTTGACAAGAAAGCTTTGCTCCATGGTTTTGCTGTTCAAACATTAGCTCATTATAGATAACATTTTGACCATGTTATTGCAAATACTAGGAGTTATGGAAATTTATTTTTCTTATAAGAAAAATGAGGTAATGTTGGTTTACATCACTGTTTATATTTGGTGGTATAGGATCCCCCTTTCTGGTAATGTTACCATAGTGCTCATAACACCAAAGGACCCACAATTTATAAACCTATGATCTGCTATAATGTGAACCTGTTCCAATTAACAAATAAGAGGTCATAAAAATTCATCTTTGTAGTTCATTTGACCCATATGAAGAGCATTTAAAAATTTATTCTGATTGTAGAATCTACAAGAGAAATATAAGGTTAATTTTTATTCTGTTAGTTAGCATTGCAAAAATGTATACCCAAGTGTTCACCGGAATAAGAAAACTATTCCAGAATAAAAAAAAAAAAAAAAATATATATATATATATATATATATATATATATAGCATGAAAGAAATAAAATTCACAAAACTCTTGTGATTTTAGTGTAACTAGAATTTTTAACAGTTTCTTCCAGAACAATAAATTTGGCACAAAGGCAATTAGTTACCATTTGAAATGAATGAATTTTACCAGATACTATAATTTTTAAGATATTAAAATTTAGTAAAAGAAGAGGATATTTTGTATTTTATATAAAAGTAAAAAAATCTAACATTTTCAAGATTTTAAACTCTCAAATTATAAAAATATTTTGTACATGAACATGTAACATAGCAGTATTATTTATTATTATTTGAAATTTCAAGCTTCTAGTAGCAGTAGTTCTGAATAGCAAATGAGATAATGAAGTTTCTCTGCATAGTCCAGTTTAATGTTAGCTTAAAGGTTTTTTTTTTACTAGAAATATCCTAGTTATGGTCAAAAGAAGGTAGTCTGAATCATACACATAGAATGCTCCCTTGAATTCATTTTTTCTTTTAGTGGAATGTGTCATTAGGCCAGAAACCAAGTCTAATTAATTTTGAATTCCTTGCGCCAAGGTCAGGCAGAAGTTTTGGAATACTAAGTAGTTAAAAGGGAAAGAAAACAAATGTCTTTGAACTTAAAGTGAGGGGAGGAGGGCAGTGGTAAGGAAGGGTTTTTTTTCTTTTTAAGATTTTATTTATTTATACAAGCACTGGGGTATAGGCCAAAGGCGTAGGAGGGTGAGAGAATTCACCAGAGCCAGAGCAGGGAGCAGAACAGGCAGACTGACGAAGTACACTGCTGAGGGGCACAGCGGGCGTGGCAGGAGAGGTCTGCGCGCCATGTGGGACCTTCATCTGCAGCCGGGGATCGAACTGGTGCTGCAGAGACTGCGGGCAGCTTCACAACCCAGCGCTCAACCGGTGTGCCACCGGGGAGGCCCAAGAGGAAAGTTTAAACAGAAATTTTATTAGTTGATGTACAACTTTTTGGAGCCTTTCTACTCTTTGGATGAAGTAACTTATGAGAAATGTTTGATATGTTTTAAACCATGCTTTACTACTTTGTATTAGATAGATAGCTGCTTTTTTAGCTCCACAACAAAATTCCACAGACTGGGTTGATTAAACAACCAAAATATAGGCTATCATTTTGGAGACTGGAGGTCTGAGATCAAGCTCCCAGTCTGACCAACGTCTGGTGAAATCTCTCCCTAGCTCTTCCTGTCCCATCTGGCCTTTCCTTGGTGTGTGTACATGGAAATAGAGAGCGAGATCTCACTTTCTCTTCATATAGGGCCACTTAGTCTATTGGATTAAGACCCTACCTTATAACCTCATTTAACTTTAATTACCTTCTTTAAAATTCTATAGACAAATATTCACTTTGAAGGTTAGGAGTGCATTTTGGGTTAGAATTCAGTCCATAGCACTCCATCCTTCGCCTCCCAAAACTCATGTCTTCTCACATGCAAAATACATTAATTCTATCCTAATGACTTCAAGTCTTAAATAATTCCAGCATCAGTTCTAAAGTTCAAAGTCTCATCTAAATATCTAATTCAGATGTGAGTGAGACTAAAGGTGTGACTTATTCTAAGGCAAAATTCCTTTCTACTTGTAAACCTGTGAAACCAGGCAGGTTACCACTTCCAAAATATGATGATGGGGTATGCTTAATATAGACATGTCCAGTTCAAAGGGGAGAAATCAGAAGAAAGAAAGAGACAGATCCTAAACAAGTTCATCATTTAGCAAATCAAATAACCTTTGACCTGATACTCTGCTGGAGGTCCATTGGGGCCACAGCATCACCCCTATGGCCCTAGGTCAGAATCTTGACCTGATGCTATGCTAGCTTGGGGTCCAGCCCTCAATTTAGCAGTAACCTTGTCTATTGAAACCAAGAAAATGGCCTAAATGATCTCTGAGTCAACTTAAGGTCATCTTTTCCTCCTTTTGAAGACTAGACACACTTGCAACTGAATGACTCTAGCATCCTATATTATCATAGCCAAGAAATCCAATAGCCTTCTGTAATTTCCTCCTGTCTTCACCCAGTTCTGTTCAAATTGACATTGTTTCCGTTTGTGTAATAATCATATAATCTCTTTATCTAATGATAATGCACCCCCCACCTTGGTGATTTCTTCATAACACCTTTTTGTTTTCGTGGTAATGTGGGTAGTTTAAGAAATTTCCACTTCTTCAAGTTCTGACTCCTTTTTGCTTATAATTCCTTCTCACTTCATTTCTCTCCCTTCATGTCTTATTATAAGCAGCCAGGAGGTTTCTTCAACACTTAGCTACTTTCTCAGCTAAAGATTTAATTTCCTCTCAAAAGTTCTATTTTCCACAACAAACTACAACACAGTTTAGCAAATTTCACTTCGTAACAAGGATCACCAGTCCCCCAGTGTCCAGTAACATGTTCTTCATTTCTATCTGAGATCTTACCAGATGTCCCTTAGGTCCAGCAGGCATCTCACCACTCTTCCTTCCTCTATCATTGCCCAATTCCAAAGCTCTTTCCACATGTTTAGATTCTGTTTTAGAGCATCGCACTTCTGGTACCATAATCTGTCTTTTTCTATTAGGACTACTTCATCACAATCCTATAGACTAGGTCACTTAAACAAAACATTTATTTTCTTACACTTGCAATTATAGCAGGGAACCAGAATGGCCTTATTCCTGTGAGAACCTTTTTCCTGGCTTGAAAACAGTGCCCTCACTGTGCTCACAAGGCCTTTCCTCAGTTCTTGTGAGATGGAGTGGGAGGAAGGAAGAGAGGAGAATAGGGAAAGAAAAACAATTTTCCTTTTTAATATATGGTTTCTGATCCCATCACATTGGAATACCACCTTCATGGCTTCATTTACCCTTAATTGTCTCCTAAAAATTTAAACTTTACAGGCAGTCACATTGGATGTTGGGGTTTCAAAATATGAATTGCATGGAGACACAATGCAGTCCCATGGGCTGCATTCTGCCCCATGGGTCATTGTTTTTACACTTTACTTCTAGGAAGCTGTCAATAAATCTGCTACAAAGTGGTTTCAGCAGTAAATGAAAGAAACTTTTTTTTTTTTAAGATTTATTTATTTATGCAAGAGCTGGGATACAGGCCAAGAGCACGGGAGGGTGAAAGGATTCACCAGAGACAGAGCGGGGAGCAGACCAGGGAGACGACCTGAAAACACTGCTGAGGGGAGCAGCAGGCAAAACAGGAGAGGTCTGCCACGCCATGTGGGTATCTCCCTGACTGGCCAGGAATCGAACCTGCGCTGCAGAGGCTTCAGACAGTTTCACAGCGCTGCGCTCAACCCGCTACGCCACCAGGGAGGCCCTGAAAGAAACTTTTTAACTCTAGCTGACAGAGCTAAATTTAATTTAATTAAGTTGAATTTAATTTCACCAAAGAATTTTCAACAACTGGGGTTTGGTTGAAGATCCTTCAGCAGCTAGACTTGAATGAAATGAAATAAAAAAAAAAAAGAAAAAAAACTGATACAAGGAAGATATATCTGTTACTCCCTCTCTATCAGTAGTTATTCAAAAGAATAGAAAAAGGACAAAGAACTCTTTCATTTAAATGTATCCTTTTGCTTTTAATGGTATGTAAATGTCTTACAGTGGAAAGAATTTAGACTTTCTTTTCCTTGGAAATAAATATAAAAGAAATATTATCTGATCTTTGTTTTATATTCAGTAACACTCAAAATATTGCTAGAATGCCACACTGACTAAGAAAATCTGAGTTAAGGTCAATACTAAAAATTGTAAACCAATGTTACCAAGTAAAACGTAGTCAGCCACCCCTATTTTCTTTTATCAGTTATGGGTCAGGAAAAGGAAGCTTCTTGAAATTGGGGAGAAGGGCTATTGGACCACATCAGTGGTACTTATCCAGATGCCCACATATACTACAAGAATAGAAATGAACCTAAAAAGGAAATAAGGTTTTGATGGTTTGAGGCATAAATATTGAAAATTCAAAGCTGCATATTAAAAATGCAAAAATGAATGGGGTAAATGTTCATTTTTATCTCCTGATAATCAATTTCATGCTCCCTTTTCCTCCTTGGATGATCACAAAGAGAACTAATATGTTCATAGTTTCTAAAATTAAAAAAATATATATAAAAGAATTAGTATATTCAATTGAAATTATAAAAAAGTGAGAGGGAGAATAATACTCAAATTTAAAGCAAAATCATTTTGAGTATGAATTTCATTTGATCCAAACCAGAAGATTTATTCAGCAAAAAATCCATCAGATTATTTCTCTAGTTCTACTTTTATATAATCTTCCATTGCTCTACTGAATTTCATGTCATTTCTAACTGACCTTTTATTGACAGTCAAAGGAAATGTGTAGGGCAGGGGAAAAATACTGTGTACTCACTGGCAATTTTACTTGCTTCTAAAACTTTACTGTGCATGAGGATCATCAAGAGATCTTGTTAAAGTGAAACTTCTGAATCAGTAGGTCTGGGGTGGAGGTATAAGAATCTGCATTTTTTGCCCAAAAATAGATGACTGGATCAAGAAGATGTGGTACATATATACCATGGAATATTACTCAGCATTCAAAAAAGATAAACACATGCAATTTGCAGCAACATGGATGGCGCTGGAAGGGATCATGCTCAGCGAAATAAGCCAAAAAGAAAAAGAAAAATACCGGATGGTCTCACTCATAGCAGGAATCTAGAAAACTTAAATAAGGGACCAGGAAAATGAATATAAGAAAGTGAAAATCAAAATCAACAAAAAAACTATGAACCAGAGACACTTTTTGGGGGGGGGGGGGCGGGAGGGGAAGGATTGGGGTCAGAATGGGGCGTTTGCAATTGTATGGGGGAATATAAAAATAAAATTTAATATTTAAAAAAAAAAAAAAAGAATCTGCATTTTTAGCAAGTTCCAGGTGAGAAACCATGGGGCATTGCTCCAAGTAGCAACATGCTAAAGAACAGGTGACGGTGGAAGAAACCCTAATAATCCCAGTAACAGTTCCCAAACATGTTTCTTAGAAAAACATAAGGAGAGAATAGTTCTAATTTAAAAAGCAATAAAAAGATAGTAATGAGATAAATGCAGAAAACATAACACATCTCCCAAGATCTCTGATGCCATTTCAAATCTAAGAGATAGAGGCTAATAAATGCTATCAAGAAACCAGAGTTGTGATAATAGAATAAACCTAATATGGACTGCATCTAAGTGAGATGTTCTGAAGTAATCATTTAATAATAATACTAATAATGTAATAGCTATCAGGTTAATATTTTATGGCATCTTTACTGTCTACAATGTTTAATCATAATCAGTTTGCATTATAATTATCAGAAATCTGAACTAGTGTTTCTAAGCTGCCCAACATCTGTCCCAGTGAACCAAAGATAATATTAAAAAGGTGAAATTAAAAATAAATTGGAAATGGAATATGATATCTTTCACATTTGACCAAGTAAATTTTGCTGTAGGATATAAATGCATTGGGATTCTGATGCAAATTATTCATTATAAGACAAAGAAAACTAATAGAAGTAGTTCTCAAAGTAATGATTTAGGGCTTGAATTTGACATGTTTTCCAAGGGCCTTTATGATTATACATATTTCATGAATCTATATTCTGTAATGTTTTAGTTTTTTTTTTCCCCTGGAAGTGTTTTTTATGATTAGATCACATGGCCAGAACAGTCTTTAATGTCCTTTAATGTTTCCCTTTTTCCTGGTTTATCATTTTTCCATTTTACTTTGGAATGCATTAGCCTTTGCTGCATACCTTTCAAAACATCTACTTTTGTAATCAACTTGAAACAAAAAATGAGCAGTGAGACCTAATTGAATATTATGTATTTAATATCGATAAAATGGATATAATTTTGAAATGAGAAAGGCATATATATACAAGATGATCAGCACAAAATAGAGCAACGTATGCTTACTGGACAAGTGTAGCCAAATGGACTTGTTGATATTAAAAACTGGGAGCAAAGGAGAGAGGTTCTAGGGAACTATGGTAGAGGACTATGGGTGCTTTGGTGGTGGGTGTGTTGTGGTAACACATCTGAAGAGGTGTGATTCCAGACCTCTGAATCATGTACTGTGTTGTTATAAACCAACTTCACCTCAATAAAAATATAATATAATTTTTGAAAAAGCAGGTGGGGTAAAGTAGGAGTCCTGGAGCCCTCAGTGGGTTTTGCAGGGTTTTATTGGGATTTACCAGGTACATGGCAGGCAGGGGTACCAGAGGGCTGGAAGGCTGGCAGGCCACCCAGCCTCTGGCGAGTCTTCACTCTTCCTGGGCTCTCTTGTGGCCTCTGCTTCTCTTTCACTCTGCTCCTTTCGCTATGTTGTTCCTAGGGCATCCTGTGACACCGCCCTTATAAGCCCTGTCTCAGCCCAGGTGAATCCCATCTACATATGCTCACACCTTACTCCAGGTACCCGCCATCAGGTATGCATTCAGGACTGCAGGGATCCATCATCTATCCTGATGGTAGGAGGGCAGAAAAGCCTCATACCTTTTACCTTACCCTACATGTTCTGAAATGATATGAATGGTTCCATTTAAGACTAAAGTAATTTTGCACATTAAAAATTAGAATTATAATAAAGTAAAAATCAAAATCAACAAGGAACTATAAACCAGAGACACACTACCGGGTCGTGGGTAGGAGGGATTATGGTCAAAATAAGGGGGGGTGGGAATTGTATGGGGAATATAACCAAGATGAAAATGCATACATTGTGCAAAAATGAAAAATTATGTAAAAATATAAAATAAAAAATAGAATATTTTCACTTATGAACAGTTGATGAGACATGTTAGTAAAGTTTAAATTTGGGGGAAAATGAGCTTTTGGAGAATTTCTTTTTCACAATGTAGGGTAAAGAAAATGTCAGGCTCTTCTGCCTTCCTGCCATTAGGATAGATGATGGATCCTTGCGGTCCTGAATTCATGCCTGATGGCGGGCACCTGGAGTAGGGTGTGGGCATAGGTAGATGGGATTCACCTGGGCTGAGACTGGGCTTTTAAGGGCAGCATCACGGGGACGCGAGAAGAAGCCAAAAGAGAAGCTGAGAAAGAAGAGCAGAAGCCGAGAACGAAAGAGAAGCCAAGAGAGAAGCAAGAGAAGCAGAAGCTGAGAGAAGGCTGGGGAGCCCAGAGTGAAGACCTGCTGGGGGCTGGGGGGCTGGCAGCCCCTCTGCTCCCCAGCACCCCTGCCTGCCTTGTACCTGGTGAACCCCAATAAAAAGACCTGCAAAAAGCAACTAAGGACTCTGATTCCTCCTTTACCCGGTTTGCTGGATCAGGAAACCTGCACTGTGTCCATTCCTGCTTTACACACAACTCTGGAGATTTATATATAATGTTCAATATTAGTGGTCCTTGTTTCGCCCAACTAGTCATTCCTACTATTTCTTCTCATACCTGATCCTAACAGCTCTCTGTTGATTCATACTCACTTAGTAAGTGGAACAAAATAATCATTTCTGATGTGACTAAATGAAAGTGTGTGAGTACAGTAAATTTAAAAGACTATACTGCAGATCTATCTTGTAAGTATTTACTCCATTCTTAAAAGTTTGTACTTAGGGATATTTTATCAACACTGACTTTTTTAAAATGGGAATTTGCAAAGAATCTTATTTTGTTTATTACTCAGTCTTTTCTCTCCTGGGAGAGTTCCTTATATTAATTGCTTCTGTGCTCAGATGCTTCTAATTATTAACCTGCAGGTGTCTCTAATCACTGTGTCTTCCAGCAGAGTTTTGTTCGAGGGCCATTAACTGCGATGCTTAATTACAATACACTATACCTAGTTTTGTGTACTGTTTGATCTTTCAGATGGCTTTCCAGACCTCAGAAAATAGTCATTGGCAATCATTTTCTACAATTAACCACAGTGCCCTGTATCTGTTTCTCTGTTATTAAATTGGATCAGACTGCAGAGAGTTCTAGAAGAGCTAATCCTTAAAACTGAAAAGACTAAACTCTCACATATACTTAATGACACTTAGTCGCTAGTATATGCAAACCAAACAATGTAAATGTGTTCCTATGTTTTAAAATCGGAAATCTGCTGTATGAAAAATGTATAGAACCACTGAATCTTAAAATGTTTGGATTAAAAAAAAAAACCAACTCTAGCCCTTGTGTTTTAAAGTAAGAAAAGCATAGATGCCATAGACTTCAGCCTAAAAGAGAGTTTTCTGTTTCTGAGCTTCATCTTCCAAGTTGCGCTGATTGACCACTCACCTCTCAGTCCATTTTCAAAAAGTTCTGGAGTATGTCAAATTAGATTAATGACAACAGCAGAATTGTTCTAGCGTCATGAGCTATGTACCTTGTATTTCACACCAGAATACATTATTCATTGTGTGAAAACCAACATTCAAATAAAGATGTTTATAGGTCACTAGTTTTCTCCTACTGGGAGTGCTTATTTGAATCTCTGAACATGTCTTTTGACCCAGACGTGGCATCTAAATGGGGCCCTATGATTATGGCCCTGCGCATGGCAGAGAGCGTGGAGGCAAGACCCGGCACGTGAGCAAACAGCGCGTGTGCTGGTTTCATCCCGCCCTGGTAATTACTGTTTGGTTTGACTCAGCAGGATCATCAGGGCATTTGTTGTGTGGTAGGTCAGCTTTCCTTGCGGGTGATATTTATTTTATTTTGTTTTTTATTTGTCTGTTGTAGGTTCAGGTTTTGTTGCTGCTGTTCATTAGACATGATTTTAGCGAGACATCTGTGTGGAGTGAAACAAGCATGAGCTCAGTCTGTTAGTGTCACATTCAAAATCAGAATTATCTAATATGTTTCACAGCCTCATTTATCTGTCTAGATTTTATCTCTTGAAATGAAGTATGTCACCATTTCTCTGTCGCGACTAATTCACTTTCCACTCTGCCCCCACCTCACCCAACTTTTCAGGTATTTTCAGTGTTATCAAAATAGCTTTGAAAATCACTTTGTATTTCGTTTTCATGAAAATGGCATTGGTATTAGCATTTGTTACCTGCAGCATGCTAAACAAAATTACCTTCAAATAACAAAAAATTAAAATTAGAAAAAAAAAACACAGTTCTTTACATTAAAAACAGGATATTATATGATTTTCAAAATTTACCAAGCCTTTCTGAGAAAAGAAGTAACTTGTATTCATTTATTCACAATTCTTTAATGCATTGGTTCATTGTTAGATTTTTCTACCCATCCATGAAACTGAAAGATTATTCTTAAATATATCTGTAAATCTATGTATTTTTATGTTAGGAAACTAAAATTTTATTACACTAGAAACTCAATTCTTTGAAAGAATCTCTTAGCTGCTCTGTTGGTGAAGGAGAATTTTGAAGGTGAATAAATCTTAAATATGATGCTGCAAATGTTTGATTCAATCTTAACTTGTTTCTATTAATAGTTTATATGTCCATGTTGGAGACTATCATACCTGTATAAGAATATTATACTGTAGTTCTGCCTACAGGAAGGCAAGTGACCTTTGTTATACTAAGTAAAATATTATCACCCTTTAGATTATTTATTTTAAGGTTGCTCTAAATTTTCTAAAGCCTCTCTGTCATAATAATTTTAAAAAGAAACTTAATTGTGGGCCTCCCCGGTGGCGCAGCGGTTGAGCGCTGGGTTGCGAAGCTGCCCGCGGCCTCTGCGGCGCCGGTTCGATCCCCGGCTGCTCCCGGGCCACCAGAGGAGGGTCCCACATGGCGTGCAGACCTCTCCTGCCGCCCGCTGCTCCCCTCAGCAGTGTACTTCGGTCCTTCTGCCTGCTCTGCTCCCCGCTCTGGCTCTGGTGAATTCTCTCACCCTCCCGCGCTTCTGACTGTACCCAGTGCATGTATAAACAAAACAAACAAACAAACCAGCAAACAAATAAATAAAGCATGCCTCTATAAAAAAAAAAAAAAAAAAAAAAAAAAGAAACTTAATTGTGATTCCTGATATAATCACCTATAATCATAAAATATCTTATCAATATATGTATCTATATAATTGTCTTCATAATACATTAAGTAGAAATGTCTGGATTAAAATCCTCATTGAAAAATTCTTATATTTTGTGTCATATAATCTGTTATGAAAGTCTACAGCATCAAATCCATTACTTCATGAACTTTCAGAGGAAAATTATTAGATATGTATGTAAGTAATCTTAAAATATTATTGAAACATGTTCCTAATTACTTAACACTGCTATCGTGTTCACTTTTGTGACTTATATAAATGATCCTAAACTTTGTAGTCATTAGCAAAACTCTCTAATATGCTAGGAAAACAATCTATAGACCTGTTATCTGGTTGCTTTATTCTAATCTTTCTGAATAATGAGGAGACATCAGTATATTAATGGTGTCATTTTCTGGTTTTTATCCTCAACAGAGGCATATGATGGAAGCCATTTATCTCAAAGGCAATTTAGTATCACACAGTAGAAGACGGTAAATGGAAGAAGTCTTGTATTATGATTTATTTCATGCCATATGATCTAAGGTTGCTAACTATCCATTTATTTTATCTGGTTGTCCAATACAAGATCACCTAATTAAATTCTGAGGTCCAGGAGTAGCTATTATCAAACCAATGGTTTCTTAAGATTGTTAAAAATATTCATTATAAAGTTTGTGCTGGAACTTATTGTTCAACAATGTTCATTTTTAAGATTGCATTGGAGTTTTGCCTGAGTCCTCATTTTAATTATTCAAGTTGAAGTTATATTAAAACAATGTAGTAAAACAACGAGAGAAATTGAATTCTAGCAACCAATTAATCTTAAATGATCTTAAATGACCCATCATATATTATCTTTTGGTATCCAAAGCATATCTGTAATAGTTAATAAACATACATCGGACCTTTGTGTGAGCACACCAGAAGGTTTAATTATCTCTTCTTGCTTGATATGGACATAAACAATATTATGGATCATCTAAGTGACACATCTTTATTTTTTATGGTAAATTTAAAAACTTCTTATTAGAAAATAAGTTTAAATTCATGATAATTCTATTATATAATATAAATATGAAATAATTATAAATGCTCCCTGTTGTCAGATAATGAAATTTCGTCTATTTTGAGAGGGTTATGAGAACTGATAGGATTTTATGTGGAAATATGAACAATTTAAAAATTGTTTATCATCTCTTCAAACATTTATTGGGGACATATTATCCTCTAAACATTGCTGGATATCAGGGATAGGAAGATAACAGAGTGCCCCATCTCTCAGAATTTGCATTCTAGGGAGAATATGGTTCTGGAGCGTACCAAACACAACGCAATTAAAGTCATAGACAAATGCAGCAGAGAAACCTTTTGAGGAGGATAGCTGGTATGTCAAGCCAGCATTCACCAACTCTGGCTATTCTTAGACCACCATCACCATTAGCTTCAGTCCTCAGATTTGAGATCCAGGAGCACATTTGTTTGAAACTAAGAGATAAAATCAAGGGAACAGATTTTCACTTAGCAAATTCCCAGGAACCTATGGGTGTTTCAGTTTTTTCAAGTTATTATTCCTAATATTTTCCTATTAGGATATACTCTGATTTATATAGTTTTTAATTATAATGCTAGTGCCTTTGTAACAAGACAAAATATTATATCCAAATAGGAGATGGTGATAAGAAATGGATCACTGTCATATCACCCCAAATAGAAATGATAAATGCGATGAACTGCTTACCAATAGCATGACAAGTGTGAAATAAAACATCGAACAGAGATGCTTAAACGTTTTGAGAAGGTCTGGTTGTATAGAGTTGAGTCACACACCTTATTTAACTCTACTAATTGACTAGTGGATGTAAGTAAGCCTGAAACTCAATAGTGAAAATGATAGAAGAAAATTGTGAATTATTTTAAAACTTTCTTGAATTGTGGAGCCATATGGAAAATACTGACTTGCCAAGACCTAAAAGACTTTATAAAGGTTTGAAAAAAAAAAAAACTATATGCATCCACTAGGTGATTTAAATTATTTAAATGGGTAATGTTGACTGCTTTAAATCATTGCCTTTATGAAGGAACTAAAGAACTTAAACCTGAGAAAAATTGCAACTACATACACCGTCTTTAAAGAAAAAGTAACTTTTGAATTGAGCCTCAAGGAGATACAGAATTTTGTGGGTAGAAAAGACAAAAAAACACTTCAGAGAGATGGAATACATGCTTTTCAAACAAATTAAAAATTATTTATCTGGAATATAAAATCTCAAACATAGAGCTGTGTAAAGTAAAAATGGCATAAAATTCTCCATAACTTATTTATATTAGATTTGATAAGTGATAATGATAAGCATCACTATTCCTATTTGAACTATTTTAGGATGTGTATTACACAAAAATATCAGTGTTCACACACTCAAACAATCATGGTCCATAATTATCCTGTCACAAAAATAGAACTAAAACCAGAGGCTCCATGCAAACCATTCTGGAGTGCTAAGGTCAGAGAAGACAGAATGAAGTGGATGGTACTTGAAAATGCTACCTGATACCTCTCTGTGTCATCTAAGAACTGCTTAGCAAGATCACTTTCTGGGGCCATTGGACAATGTCTTATTCCAGATACTGTAACTCCTGACTTTGTATAGGCCAACATGACTGCATCTGGCTTCATACCCACTTCACATGCTTTGCCTTTCTCCTAGGTGTTTCCTTAATTTTTCTAAGGAGAATGTCATGAAACACATTAGGATCTAATTGTGTGCAATCTTGAAGTATGTGTGTTTGGGTACAGGGAAGGCATGTTAATGGTTCATGAAACAACCAGTGTCAGTGGAAATGGGTGACAACTGATCAATTCTCTTTCTTTCATTACCACATGATAAACTGAGGTGCGTCAGTTCACATAGACTCTTTTTTTTAAATATTTATTTATTTTTATGCAAGAACCGGGGTACAGGCTAGATGAGCGGGAGGGTGAGAGGATTCACCGGAGACAGAACGGGGAACAGAACAGGCAGACTGATGAAATACACTGCCGAGGGGAGCAGCGGGCAAGACAGGAGAGGTCTGCTTCACCATGTGGGACTCTTGCTGACCGACCGGGATCAAACCTGCACTGCAGAGGCTGAGGACAGCTTCACAGTGCAGTGCTCAACCACCTGCGCCACCAGGGAGGCCCCACATAGACTCTTAAAGATGCCAAAATTACGTTTGATACATAGTGTAGGCAGCTCAGGAATGCACTCCCATGTTTTTGCTACCCTTCCTCTCTTCCTGCCTTCTTGTGACTTCCTTGGGAAAGCACAGCCAAATAGAGTTTTAGCACATAATGTTTTTGCTTGAGATTCCATGACCTAAGGGCTAAGAGAATATTCTATTACAAAAAAAAAAAAAGTATAAGCCTTATGGATTATGGACCCCTTTTCATTAAACAGTCAAATCTTTGGCAAATTAGTGACAAATAGCTCTTTGAAATTATTTGTGTTAACAATGAAGGGGTAAACTTCTATAAAACCTCAACTTTCTATCTCTAAGTAAATTACTGCCTGCTTCCAGACACAATAAAAAACACTAAGCCCAGTCACTAAATAAATGTTTTTGGTTCCTGGGGACTTAAACTTTGGGCCATCATATGCTTTTATTCATTACATGTTGAATTTCAAGATTTAACTATCAAAGTGCAATGCCTGGCAGATCTGACCTCCAGTCTTAAGACTCTCCTAGCCATGTCAGAAATGCCAGTTGCACTTGAATTGATTCCCCCTTTATAAGAAAGAAGAAAAATGATATTTTTCTTTATAGTGATTTTTCTGAGTGAGCATCTTTTTTTGTATTAAAGTTACATCAAATGGAAATATACCATATACAACACTTGGGGAAATCACTTGAAATATTTACCCCAAGGATTAAATCTAAGTTTAGCGGTAGGAGAGTTGAAGTCTCCTATTATTGATAGCACAACTCCAAGGGCCACTACAAGAAGATAGGCAAGTCAAAGGCCACACATGCTGCCTCTGAATGTAATTATGAAACGATAACTGAGTGAGGAAACTGGCATGCCTGGTTAACATAACAGAGAAGAGGGCCCTCTGGGTCAGTTGTATCTGGAGTGCAGTCTTCTGGCCACTTGAGAAGTACGGAATGTTAATATTTCTTTGCCCTTCACTCTTGGCATAAGGATGAGAATTGTCCCAAAGGTCACCCACTAAGACTGTCTCTATCCACATTTTATTTTTCTGATTTCTTACAAATTCAGTTTCTCTGGGTATGTCAATACATTTAACTGTGCCCCCTTCCTTAAAACTCTCCACTCTTTTTAAATATTTTATTTCATATAATTCTTACATCATTTTTCATCTTTGCACAATGTATGCATTTTCATTTTGGTTATATTCCCCATACAATTGCACCCCCCCTCCTTATTTTGACCATAATCCTTCCTCTCTCCACGCCCGCCCCCACCCCGCAGAAACTCTGCACTCTTAATTTGCTCTATACGCTGAATAGTTTACTGGAATTTCCATTTCTTTTTGTCTTCAAACTTGGATCTACTTAACTAATTATCCAGTTTACTTTCTTCTTCCTACACTGATTTTCATCAGAATTTCAACCAATCATATGGATCCACTAGCTACAACTTTTAGCATGATTGCTCAATACCCTCTCAAAAGTCAAGTATTACCAGTGGCTTACACAACTTTGCCACTTAAACATTTCACTGTCCTCTGAATTTACTTGTCCATCATCATATTTATCTTACATAATCCAATGTTTTAATTAGATTGCAAATGTAGTATCTTTGTAATCACTGTTCTCTGCATTTCTTATGAAAGACACGTACATCACCTGGATTATACATAAAATAATGGAGGGGCAAAATTATGTTATGGAGGTTTGGTTTGCCATATAATCTCATAGACTTTAGTGTTCATATATCATATTCTACTTATCTAAAAAATTCCTTTGATTATCTTATGCCACTGGAAGACTTTGGTTTTAATCAGAGCCAGCAAGAGTCAAGAAAGCTGATTTATTGGTTCATTTTTTTGGCATTAACATTCATATGTGTGTGATGTTTAAAATCCTCTAATCTCAGTAAAGTCTCTTTAGTTCGTATTTCCTCCAGATATTATTATCTATTGAGAACTAATAACCTTTAAGATAAATGCCAATTTTTCCTGGATCTTGTCATCCCCTCAAAAGTTGGCAGATTGTTTGGTCAGAACTTTGAGAAAATTCTTTATCATTTCAATTTATTTTTACTATATTCACACTGCAGTGGCTTTTCTGTTGGAAGCAGACCTACACAATTTTCTTTAAGCTACTCCAAAGCATAGCTGTGTCTCTGAGATTGACTAATGGCAGTTGTTGAGAATCTGATTCATGTTCACAGTGATCAAGAGAAACCCCTTTTTAAAGCTAAATTGTTGACTGAAAATGGACTGACTCACTTTCTCCTATAGTCACTATTACTGACTTCTTAGAATTTGATTCTCAGTCACTCAAGGGAGATTCAAAATACAGACTTAAAGAAAAATAAGATTTGTAACTATTGAGATATGGGATCTTAAAGAAATAGATCAAGAAATATTTGTGGGAGATAAACTAAGATACTAGCAAAATCATAAAAGTCAGAATAATCAAGGACCATCACTTTTGGAAGTTAACTATCCTATTCTAGGAATTAAGATGAGTAAAATGATGAAATTATACTGCCAAAACACACAAACATTTAGTATTTAAGAATCAGCATATTAACACATAGAAATAAATTAAGTTGCTTCATTTCATGGTAGTAATGTTGGAATAATAATAATATTACAGTTATGCAACACAATGTATTGAATATATGTTGTGTGCCAGGCACTGTTCTAGTTACTGGGGAAAAGGAAAGAAGAAAACAGATGAAAATATCTGCCTCTGTTTGTAGTTCTCATTTTAAATTTATTTTAATATTTTTAGATTTTATTTACCAGTTTTGTGTTTAGAATTTTATAACTCATAATTCACGTGAATTGTTATTTTCCTTTGTGCTAATATCCAGTTTTGGTATTAAGGATATGCTACTTCATAGATTGCACCTTATGAGGGAAGATAATAATAGATACTTAAAATGTAAAGCCTATTACAATGTAATAATAGAAAAATAATTGTAAGAGGAAATGGAAATGAGGGTGTTCAGGGTGAGGGTTTGGGGTTTTTGTTTTGTGCGTTAATTTCAGATAGGGTGATCAGGGAATATTCTGTGCAAAAAGGAGGCAGTAGAGCAAAGATGAAGAAAATGAGGTAGAAAATTTACAGCAGATTGTTCCAAACAGAGGGATCTACAAATTCGAGGTTCCTAAAAAAAAGTGGGAGTGAAGTAGAAGAGAGGGAACCTGGCACCAAATTTTAAAATGTCATTTACATTTTCATGGAAGACTTGAAATTTTCCTAGAATTTCTAGTTACTTCATCTATATTTTTGTTACTATAGTGAAATAAATATTATTCAATTCTATTTTCTTTGGATCATTTATAATATTACTTTTTCTACATTGGCCTTATAAGCCTGCTACATACTGGACACTGCAACCAGTTTGAATAACTTGGAATGATTAGCTTTGATTTTCTCATAAAAGTTAATGTGAAACTGCTAGAACAATATTGAAGGAGTAAATATTGAACCACTTTTCAATTATGTGTTATGGTTGTGGTTCTTCCATCTTTTCTTGAGTTGATATGGACATCGAAATGAAAGAATACTTCAATTCATTCATGTGTTGAAAGAAAAGAGAGAGAAGAGAGAGAGATGTGTTCCCCTTAGTTTGCTCTACTCATTTGGCAAATGCAAGTCTGGTTATATTTTTTTTTACCTGCTGTTCACCTGCATAATTAGAGAGAAACACATAGACTTGCTTGTTTCATTGTGGACTCATGAATAATGACCTCCAAAACTATCAGGAACTCCACTTTAATCTCTTTAGTCAAATAATTTTATTTCATCCCAAAATAGTTTATAGCTGCTCTACTATCCTCAAACCAATAAGACATCCATTCCACTCCTTTCTCTAATTTGACTGTTTGTTTGTTAATTCTTTGAGGAAACAGAATCAGTTAAAGAGAATGTCTACATGTTCCAACGATCCTTGAAGCTAGTTCCCTTTCCTGTATTGTGGCCAACCTCCTACCTCAAAGGATGAATAACTATTCTGCTTTCCTCAGACCAACTCTTTCAGCTGAAACGCTGGTTCCCATCCCATTCCCAAATTACAGGAAAGTTTTGTCAATTAATTGTAATTCAATTTTTGGATGCCTTTTATAAAGTATAGGTTAAATTTATCCCATGAGTGATTTCACAATGTCATTATCATTCCTTTTCCCTTTGACCAGATATTTGCTTGCATAAATTCATTTCTATATCAATTGTGAGGGTCAGAATGGCCAAGGGTAACCTTGGGGATGGGAAAAAAAAGAAATCCTTCAAAGTCTTAATAAGGTCTAAGTAAGCATACTGATTATTTCCTCAGGAAGACTATTTCAACTAGTTCATTTTATTTTTATCAGCAAAAACTAAATATTCTAGCATATGAAACCTCCAAGTTGATAAAATTTTCTATCTGATATTTTAAAAGTGATTAATTAAGAATTTTCTGGAGCCTCTTAATTCTTTTAGAAGTTTCCATCTATACTTTGTTATTTAGGTAGTAGTGTCTATTATCTCTAGGACAAAAAAAAAATAGTGTCTATTTCTCTAGTTTCACTAAACCTATTACCAATAATTGCTTTATGACTTGTAAATTCAATGACTTTTGGATTCCATTAAGTTTTTGGATGACATATAATTTTGTGTGTGTTTTGATATTTCATGTCTTCTCTGTGGATCAAAAAATGCTATAGATCGGGCTGTTGTTTCTAAAACTGCTAAGTGCCTGTTTAAATCATAGATGCCTGTGATTTAGTATATCTTCTTGACTTGAATTGATATGCAAAATGTATAAGAATGTTATCATTTTTATGTTTTTTGTAGGTAAAATAATTTCTAATTAATATATACTTTTCTTCTTATTAGAAAGTCATTTTCCAATATCTTTGGAAATAGATCCATTTATTATACTTTGCCTGCCATTTGCAGTGCTGTCATATGAAAGAGATCTCTAAGAGTTAAATATGTAATATCTTGTGCTAAAGCAGTCAGAGTAAATTATCAAGTCAGTTCTCATTTGAATAGTTTGAGGACTCTGAATTGCCTTCTAACTACAAAGTTGTTCTAGTAGATTTTAATCTTGCTCAGAGACATTAAAAACTTACTTTCTCTGTTCTTTAGAGTCAGAGTTCCTCGGGAAAACATGTTCAGCAAATTCTACTTATGTTTTTTTTTTTGTTTGTTTGTTTGTTTGTTTTCTGAATTATCTGACAGTTTTGACAATCCAACTGTATTAACTCAGTGAAACCCAATTTTTCAATTCAAGCAAAGCAAATGTAATTGTATCTGTATGGAAAAACCTAGTAGGTTTTCTTTTAAGTAACATAGCTTTGATTTTTGCCCTTTTAAAAATATATTAAAATTACTGTGCTAATTATTTCCATAGTGAGTATGTTTTCAAAAATTAAAACTACTTAAAAATTACAATATTCCTGCTATGGAGAAAATATTTTTTGCTCCTTTTTTCCACTCTTTCCGACTCTTAGCCATTATATTTGTTCCTTGTCTTTGATCCATATATATATATAAAATCTTCATAAAATATCTTGTTGATCAACTAAATCTAATATTATTTAGCTTAAAAAGCAAACATACAAAACAAATTAACAAACAACTCCCCTCAAGCAAAATAAATAAGTTCCAATTTGTACAATGTAAAATATCCACCTGAAATTTTCCTTGTGTCCAAATCATTAAAAATTTTCAAATAATTTGAAATCTGTGATAATTTCAGACACCCAAAAATTGCATGTTAGGTGCCCTAAAATATTTTTACTGTATTTACAATTATTGAAATTGCATAATAATGTGTTCATTATTTTAAAGTTTATAATAACATAAATTTATAGAACAGTGCTATATAATTTCTTCAGTGGTTATTGGGTAAAATCTGTATAATTAGGACTAAGGCCATGCTCCTATAATAATGATATTTGTAAAACATCTTTGACAAAAACAGTAGGAACCTTCAGAAAAGGAAAACTGTAGTTTCCTTTGGATCATATGTAGCAAAGCTAAGTCTTGGCAGTCTGAAATACTAAGCTCAGAGTAGCTAAAATAACTTCAAAATGTGCTGATTATCATAAAACACTTAAGAAAAGGTTTCCTGTTCCTCTTCAGGAAGACAGTTTCATTTACTCAAACTTGGTTATTTTGTATTTTTTTTTTTTTATCATTTGCAATAAGATGTTTTTAAGTAATTTTATTTTGGCGGCTCCACTTCTCCCAGGAGTGACATATGTATTCCTCACTTAGGCAAAACTGCACTTCCTGCTTCCTTGATCTTCTGCACTTGGGAACAATAGAAAACTTTCCTTTTGCTCTTTGAACAGCTTGATTGTTTTTTCATCCATCACAAGTCTCATGAGGGAGGCTTCACCTCTGGAATCCTATCTCCCACCCATCCCAAGAAGCTGAGTGCTTTAACAGCAATGTCACTGCCAATGTGTTGTATTTGAAAGATTGTCTCATCTCTCTGTCAGAGGAAAAGCCCAGTCCTAACCTTTCACCAAAATCACAACCTGTTATCTCTAGAGTTGTATCCTATATACTATCAGAAACTGAGAAAGTGGCATCAATATTTCTATTTCTGTTTAGAAAAAAAACTATTTAATACTATCTTTAAATGAGAGAATAAACTTGTATTTACCTTTGAAACTAAATAATGATCTTTACAGTCAAAATATGAAATGCAGCCTCATCCATTGAGTTCACTTCACTGCCTTGATTTTTTTTACTTTTATTTTTTTTTAATTTTAGAGTTTTGAGGGCATATTAATTGACTAAATTCAGTATTGATGCAAAGACCATACAAATATTAATAAGACAAATACTATTAAAAAGAGAATTTTATGTTTTAAATAAATCATTCAGATAATAGATTTGAGAGACACGGGTAGTTTTCTACATACTTAAAGTCTTTTCCCTTCAATTCTTAAATCTTAGAATAAGTCCTACTCAATTGATAAAATTAATAATTAGAATTTTATCAAGCCCATAAATCAAGCTTAAGATGGCAAATTAATATTTTATATAATTTATTTGATACAGTTTTCCTAGTCTGATAATATTATTGACTGGGAATTTATATCTTCGTTAAATGGAAACTTCTAAGAAATTAAACGAGAGCGTGGGTCCGTTGACTTTGATGATAAATGCTTAGTAGCATTCAGAAGAATTTAAATTTTTAGGGAATTTCTGGATACTTTAAAAATATTTCTTAAGCTCTAAATTTTGAGATATGCAAATCATATATCTTGACCTCTCCTGTTGTAAATTGCTATATCATTGATAAGTAAAGCAAGGGATTCTAAACTACATTACATTTGGGGCTTAGGTCATGGTGTGGTCTGCCACTAATTTAAGTGAAAACTGGGCATTCTACCCCTAGTGTCCTTTTGGATCTTTTAGTTGTAGATCAGTCTAAAATATGATGGATTGAGTGTGTGTCCGAAATATGAGTACCTTGTTTCTATGTGGTTCATAAACAATATGCAAAACAGTTTTCATTTCACTTCATACTTATGATGGATCTATCAGTAGTTGGAATAGGATTGAAATTTAGATACACATTAAAAATGCTAATTATATTCTTGTTTAACTGCATAACAACATCAGGAAACAGCTGCCTTCACAAAAAAATGCTGGCTTTAACTTATAGTAAAGAGAGTTTCAGCAGTTTTGTAAAACTTTGGAATATCCCAATGCATATTTTGATGATTTCTATGAGGCCTGGAAATTCTATCCATGAAAATGTCGAAAGCACAGGAGGCACATCTTGTCCAAAAAACAAAACAGAGGGTATGACGCTGACATCAATGCCAAGCACATGCCCTGCTACAAGTGCAGATGTCCATAAAAAGTGCAGACACAGTAAACCAACCTCATGACTTGATTCCAAAGTGATAAATGCTAGAATAAGAGTATCATGAGGACTAGAGTTTACTAAAGATCAAATTGACCTCATCAATATACATCATTCCCTTTTATCAATGTGTATCTTAGTTACCTGGCTGTAATGAAAGTCATCAAAGACAGAAGGGCCTCATATATTTTTCTTTAAATTTTGAGAATGGAATTTGAAATACAGAGTTTATACATTGTTGAGTATGTTAATGAATATTAACATAGACATTTTCCCTTCACCTGGATATCCGTTGGATAGATCCAATGTTGGTATCCTGTTGCCATGTGTTTAATTTATATTTATAAACAAATTGATAAGAAACAACATAAGAATGCTAACAACTCACTGTTTGTAAAAATTTTCAGTATTACGCTTGTACTTTTGTTGTTATTTTACCTGTTTTTCTGAAATACATTTTCATGGGAGATAGCGTCTTGATTTCTAAGGAATTTAAGTTGAAATAGCATTGTTTCTCAAAAAGAAAATGAGGACTCATTCATAACACCCATGGAAATAATAGCAGATATTACATTTCCTGGATATTTATTTCAAGTTTTGTATCTCATAGCCAGAATATCTGTTTTTGTAAAATGAACTAATGAAATTGAATGTATGTCTATTTATATATAAGGTTTATTGTTAAAGTGCTGTTTTACAACTTATACTGCCTTTATAGTTTTTGTACAGTTTTTACACAATTCTCAGTCACATAAATTATACTTTCAAATAAGACAAACATATCATCAGGTCTTATTCAATACATTCATCATAAAGTAAGTACTAAATTTACTATACTAAAGCAACTATCCTAAAGAAAATACATAAAATTTGTAGGTAATATACAATGTATAAATGTCAATATACATGAAATCTTTAATATATGATGAATGAGTTGCTACTTTCTTAGAAAACATCATGAAAATAAGAATGGGTGACATGCTAACGTCCTATATTTGGTATTCATAATCTCATTTTGTCAATATTACTAGAAACATTAACATTCATCAATTCAAGAATAGACCAATATATATACATGAATAGGCCCCCGAAAATTCCTTTCCAGAGGAATTTTACTTAGTCTTAATCAATTAAATGTTTTACTGCACACGTATTTGAAGAGAGCAAGTTTTCCTCTAGTAGTAGAGATCTGTAATAGTATGGTGTGAAGAATCGTTACATTCATTTAAGTTTCTCTATATATTTAAAGTCATCTCAGATTCTTTAGTAACATAAATATTGCTCAGAAATATATTTTCTACTATATACACTATAGGAAGGAAAAGAGTATTTCTAGCTGGCATTCATTATAGTCCAATTACGTAGCAGGAATTCCATGCAAAGAACTCTGGATATTCAAGAACAGAGCCTTTTCTTCCATGTGTTTGATGGGAGAGGAATGGATCATGCGATAACCCTAAGAAGTAGAAGAAGGGTAATTGGACACTCATTCCTGCCTTTCTAAAATCACCAGTGCCAGATGCAGGATGTGTGCAACTAGTCCCCCACTTTCCTCAAAAGAAAAATCCCTTTTTTATAGCCAATCTAGTGTAGCACTATAAATAAAACCAGATTTTTGTAAGAGGAAGGACGTGGAAATTTTGATAGAGCCCTTGATCTGGCATTCAAAAGTCTGTTCACAATTTTTTCTCAATTGTTATCTTAAAAAAAAATTAGAGTACTTGAAAAGAACCCAAAACCTAATCCCATTCTTATGTCAAAAAGAGACAAGCTCATATTCATGGAGATGATTATTAAGCAAATGGAGAAAATATATAGCATAATGATAATTAATAATAAAAATATATTTAGATTTTAAATAACGCCTCCTGTTAGGTTCTGAAAATTATATAATCTCTTGGACATATGTTTTATAGCACAGAAGTTAGATGATGATTTTTTATGTAATGCTGGCATTTTTAAGTTTTTCTTTTAAATTATTCAATTTTGTTGATAGCAATTTTATTCTCAGAGAAAGGCTAATCCTTTAATTTAAAAAGTATGACCATGACTTCCACATAGATTTACTTTTTTTACTTTTACATAGACTTCCTAGATGTAGGTACCATTCCTTCATTTATTAATAAAAGTTTCATTGAACAACTCTTCAATGTGGGACATTGTTCAAGGTGAACAACTTTGCCAAAGCACTCACCCTTAATTAAATCACATTATCTTACTTTCTCTTCCTTCCTTCCTTTCTCAAACTTACACCTTGTTACTTCAGTCACCGCCTAGATTATTTGAAATTAGAGAAATATTAGTGATTAATAATTCTTCATTAGTGGTTAAGTATAATAGTGATTAATTGTACTTAGTATATGTTTTGCACTCATTGGTATATTTTTTGAAGCACAAGGGGAAATTTATTTCTCTAGATCAATAAAATGGCAGATTTCATGACCCCCTGTCATAGAAAGGATGTGGACCTTTTTTCAAAAATTTGTCTTTAAGTTAGCAATACGTTTGACTCTAAATTTAGCTTAGTTAGAGAAGATCCTGCTATCAAAATTCACTAGTTACTCTAGAAGGTATATCACTTCAGGTGCTGCATGATGTGACAATGTGTATAATAAGAAGTTGGGCCAAATCATTAAACCTGTTATCACTACAAAGAGAGCCTAGACGATCACACTCCCTCAAGAGTGGAACAACTTTTCATAGCCTTTGACAAGAGCTAGAAACAACTTGATATTTGTGATTTTGAACTTCTCATAGGGAAATGGCATGCTTGTTAAAATTAGACTTTCTTACCAATATTACTAGCCTGTATGTAAAAACAAAACAAATGCACTATAAGAGAAGCTGCTGCTGATTATTAAGAAATAAACATTCCTGTGGTTCATTTGAAGGCAAATCTGCAGTAGTCAGCAGAGGGTACATGCGACCACATCTGAGGGCTGGGATTTTCAAGTTCCTGTGTGCAATGAGAAACTCAGTGCCACAGCCATGCAGATGAAGAAAAGATGGTGTATAACTGTTTCCTTTCCATCTGGTGTTTTACAGCAGCTACACTCACAGTTACTCTTAAAGCAAAATAGAATGAGGAAAAATACATTCACAGTCTTGTGTTGTTTAGGCTGAAAAATCTAAGCCAAATTATTGTTTAGGAATAAATTAAATACTGAATAAAACAGGGTCCAAATATAAATAAGATAAAGTCAAGGGAAATTCAGTTTCTTGAGATCTTGAGCTATTTTGACTCATCCAGAACCAACCACTCCATATGCCAAGGAAGAGGGTTCACAGGTATTTTACTATCTCCAATCTATATTAAATTATAATACCCCCAGGATTCTCTAGCACATTTCCTAATCTATTTTTAATCTATAAAATATATCTCCAAATAATTTATCTTATATTTAACTTTCTATTCTTTTGTATACACTTTCTCTGGCCCTAAAATAGAAACTTCACTAGGGCAAAAGATTTGACATGTTTTATTTTCAATCCCTGGCATACAGGTAAAAAACACTGAACATGGTAAGTTAAAGAAATAATGAATCTGGGGCCTCCCCGGTGGCGCAGCGGTTGAGCACTGGGTTGCGAAGCTGCCCGCAGCCTCTGTGGCGCCGGTTCGATCCCCGGCTGCTCCCCGGCCACTGGAGGAGGGTCCCACATGGCGCGCAGACCTCTCCTGCCGCCCGCTGCTCCCCTCAGCAGTGTACTTCGCTCCTTCTGCCTGCTCTGCTCCCCGCTCTGGCTCTGGTGAATTCTCTCACCCTCCCGCGCTTCTGACTGTACCCAGTGCATGTATAAACAAAACAAACAAACAAATAAATAAATAAATAAAGCATGCCTCTATAAAAAAAAAAAAAAGAAATAATGAATCTGTTAAGGAAATAATGAACTAATTCACTTTATTTAAATGTGATACAGAGGGTATAATACTTATAGGTAAATACACAGTGCAACACATTTTTATTCCAGATATATTTTAAGGGAAAGGAAGATATTTTAATCCTAAGAAGAGGTTTGTTAATTAATTATTCTTTTTTTTTTTACCCAGAGGCTTGAAAAATATGGATTTTTAGGATACTTTTTAATCCAATTTCATTTATTAGGAAATACACTAATATGTGCAGTTTACACATAGGCATAGTTTTGATCACAAATAACTTTTTTAGTAAGCATTTTTTTTTTGGTTTTGGTTTTTGGGTTTTTTTTTTTTTGTTTTTTGTTTTTGGGTCAACCTAAACTTTGTTTCTACCTCATCCTCCCTCCCACTGTGTGCACCTAGGAACACTCATTTAGCTCTTCTTTCTCCCCCAAATAACATGGTAATTTATATAGAGGAGAATCATGTACTTTTCATTATATTTTAAAGGCTTTAAGTATTAACTTCTTTAATTAAATTTTCTGAAAAAAAAAAAACATGATATACTCGAGGATGTAAGACTATTTGTGTCAGAGTAAATATACATTTCAATAATAAAATTACAAGGAATTAACCCTTCACAGAACCAGAGCAAAATGTGTGGGTTAGCGAAAAAAACTGTTCTTCAGCAAAGATAAACAGCTGGGACTACATCAAATTAAAGAGCTTCTGCAGAGCAAAAGAGACAATAACAAAAACAAAGAGAAACCCCACCAACTGGGAGAACATTTTTGCACACAACAATAATGATGAAGGACTGATCACAAAAATCTGCAAAGAGCTGATGAGACTCAACAACAACAAAGAAAATAAAACAGTCAAAAAATGGGCAGAAGAGCTAAAAAGAATTTTCTCTGAAGAGGAAATGCAAATGGCCAACAGGCATATGAAAAAATGTTCAACATCACTTGTAATCAGGGAAATGCAAATCAAAACTACCATGAGATACCATATTACACCAGAGAGAATGGCACATATTAAAAAAACTAGCAACAACAAATGTTGGCGAGGGTGTGGAGAAAAAGGAACTCTTCTGCACTGTTGGTGGGAGTGCAAACTGGTCCAACCACTATGGAGAGCTGTGTGGAGATTTCTGGACCTACTAAACATAGAGCTTCCATAAGATCCAGCAATTCCACTCCTAGGTATTTACCCAAAGGACACAGAAACATCAATTCCAAAGAGCACCTGCACCCCTATGTTTATAGCAGCACTATTTACAATAGCTAAGCTTTGGAAACAACCCAAATGCCCAAAAATAGATGACTGGATCAAGAAGATGTGGTACATATATACCATGGAATATTACTCAGCATTCAAAAAAGATAAACACATGCAATTTGCAGCAACATGGATGGCGCTGGAAGGGATCATGCTCAGCGAAATAAGCCAGAAAGAAAAAGAAAAATACTGGATGGTCTCACTCATAGCAGGAATCTAGAAAACTTAAATAAGGGACCAGGAAAATTAATAACTATAAGAAAGTGAAAATCAAAATCAACAAAAAACTATGAACCAGAGACACTCTATGGGGGGTAGGGGGTGGGAGGGGAGGGATTGGGGTCAAAATAAGGGGGTTGCAATTGTATGGGGAATATAAAAATAAAATTTATTATTAAAAAAAATTAAAAAAAATCTGTTCTTCAAATGTGTTTCAATGCATTTTGTCATAGTAAAGTTGCCAAGTATAAAAATTACATTTATATTTAAACTGACTAAATCTTTTGAATCAAGATATAACTGAGAAATTTAGATAATTCACCTGCCTAATGATACTTTAAGACAGCATTTATCTAAAGGAATAATTCTATCAAGATAACAGTGGCCAGCCTTGGAGATGAACAACTCCTTCCCAATTGCCCTTATCTGCTGGCAAGTGAAATTGACAGTTCTCCACCTGGTATCACAGAGAGTCTAGGATTTAAGAACTGACTCATGTAGTTCATTTAATCTAAGGATGGATCTTAATCTGGTTATGAATCATTCTTCTGCATGTCCTTCTATCAAGGGTAGAGAAATTTTTGTTTTGTATCCCCTGGACATTATCATGACTCAGCATGGGTTTGCAACCAAATTCTTTACTTGCCTTTTTGCTCTCAACAGCTGCTATTTATGTCTCATGTGTCTGTTTCCTGTGACTAACTCTGGTAGAGGTATCTTTCATACCTCTTTCAATTTTTTCTTCCAAGTGCATAGTTCTTTGAGAGCTTCAAAACTTTCGTTCTGATGATAATGAAATATTGGTTTATTTTTAGAAGACATACAAGCTGCCGACAATTTTTTTTCTTTTACAATAATATCACTGCAAGAAAGGCTTAGTTTCAGAGTTTCATTTAATTTCACATTATCCTAGAAATCACTTAGCAAGGATTTGGGTGAGATATGTGGAATGGGGACATACTGAGGAATTCAATGTTGCACTTCAGATACAGAGAGGCGCCATGAATTTCCTTCTTTGTCCTTAGTTCCTCCACCACACTGGAATAACATGCTGGAAAAAGAATGCGGATAAAATGAGGGTAATAACAAAAGAAAGGACATGGCAGCCATGTATACGAGCACATAAGAGAAAGGGTGTAGAAAAATGTCTGGGAAACTAGTATAGTTACATAGAGTTTCATAATCTGACACCTGAAAATGTTATATTTTTAATCTTTTTATTTTCAAGTATCATATTATCTTGTGGATAATAGAACCAGTTATCATTAGTCCAAATAATTTACTCCAAAAGCACAAAAGGACCATAACTAAGACAAAAGAAGAGCCAAGACCCAAATCCTTATTTCCAAATTCAGATTCCTAACTTCATTTTCTTTTTACTGTCCTGGGACCTAATGGGAAATGTTTAATGAAAAGCCATATCTGCTATTCTTTCCACCATGGAACTACCATTGCTGAAAAATTATTACTTATATGTAAAAACGCAATACATAACTTGGGAATTTTAATGTTGCTATCAACATGAATTGCTGTGCCTGTTTTATATGCTTCTTGTTTAGATTCCTCAGTCAGTCATCATTTATAAGCTTAAAACACACACACACACACACACACACACACACACAAAGCAGAATGCCGTCCTTAGACTCTTACAGAATATCTGTCAGAATCAGTGCAGTAAAAATCTGTATCCGCATCTCCCAAATTTAGCTACTGGAGTTAACTCAATTTTTCATCTCTTAATATCTTTATTTTTCTCATCAAGTAATAGTTTTGAAGACAGATATAAAAAAAGATTGATAGCTATCAATAAAAGCTACCAATTTCTGTTCTCCATAGCTTGCATTTGTTATAGCAGTCAGGCAGAAAATGAACTGCTTCTCTTAAATTCAAAGTGAGTATATGATGAGTTTATATGAGATTTAAAAAACATGCATAATGGTGGCCTGTATATTGTTGTAGTTCACAGATAATTATAAGAAGCTGTTATATGATCTACCAGTAATTCTCATCAAAAATAATATAAATAACTCATTTTTTCTTTGAAGCTTTTTGTGCAGGGAATAAAATCTTAGAACTAGAAATAAACATTTACCTTTAATAATACACTTGCATTAAATTATGTAATTTGATTTAAATAGTTATATATGTTATCACCTATGTATAAGATAGATTTGGTTACCTATACACAATTCAATGCAGTGTCTGTAGGTAGCTAGATATGGTTAGCATATCTGCATATATTTTACTAAAAATCATTTTAATGAAACATTCTATTAATGTAGAAGAAATAGAAATTTCAAAATAAATATTGATTTATTAGGTTATTTAGTTGTACAGATATGCCTACTTGACAATTCATTGAGTTCATCTGATAATAATGATGATTAATATATGAAAAAACTCTATTTACTGGTTTTTACTGTTTACTAGTATTTCCTAAATCATTTAATCCTCACAACAATCCTCGTGATAGCTAGTGTCATTGTTACATGATGAAACTATAAGAGAAATTAAGTAACTTGCTCAAGGCACAGAGTAAGTGGCTGTTGAAATTAGAATTTAGGCAGTCTGAGCACCGGTCTGTGTTCTTAACACAGTTTGTGTTCTTAATCATGTAGCTACACAACCTCTAATAGTATAATTGCTTAAATATTTATCCCTTCTCCCTACTATACAATAGATTCTATTATATTGTCTTTCATCTCTATCTGTTTATATACCTCCCAGTTTGACTGCAAATACATTAAATGATTCAAATGATTCATTCTGAATTTGTAAGTCTGTTTGATTAGAATCCTGTCAGACTGCATAGTAATTTAGGTTTTATTAAAAATGTTAGTATTTAAGCTAATTCTATGCCTCTCCAACATGGAGATGATAGCGTTTCCATCTGTAAAGCCACTGTTTGGATTGGTATTATATAATACGGCTTAATTTTTAACATTTTTATCTTTCGTCCCTCTTCTGTCTTTCTCCGTCTCTCATCTTACAACCAGTAGTAGATATATTTAACCAAGTTAATGAGGGTAACAGATGCAATCTTCTACCATGAATAAACAATAGGTATGTAATTAAAATGCTTGACTTCTCCAAGATTTATTTACTAATTTGATAATATTTATTGAGTGCCTACTTTGTGCCAAGGAATCTATTAGAAACTGAAGCCACAGTGAGGAGCAAAAGTTTACATAATAGCTACTGTAATGGTGCAGTCTACTGGGGACCATGGTCATTAATTAAACAGTTAAAGGAAACTACCCTCACAGATAATGCTTTGTGATCTCTCTGTTTTAATACCCTGTTGCAATAAGCCAGAACTTACAAATTGTAAACCATAAAAAATTTACATGTCTCTTAATATTTCTTTGTACATCTTTTCTGTCCTTTAAATGAAGTTTAATGTTGGTGGGAAAGAATCAGTATTGAAAAATTAATATGTAGATCTAAATTGCTGTCCAGACATTCTGGTACTGTTCCAACTTTAACTCTTGACTAAAATGATAAAATGTAGTTCACCTACAAACCAGCATTCTCAGCACAGACTCAGCTATATCAGTCATTGAGGTGACATCATCTTCTAGAAAAAAAATGAGGTGATTAATTTGACTAAATGTCAGAGTAGAATGATTTTCAAAACCACAGCCCTGCCAAGTTTGTCAACACAACCTCACTCTTCTTTCTTGTAGCACTTAAACTCAAAACTGCATTAAAGCAATTTACTAAGATAATCCTTTTATGAGCAGCTGCTACTCAAGGGGCACAGAAAAATCACCCTTGGAGGTGAAAGGTTAATTTTGGAAAAAGAAAACCAGATAAATCACAAATACAAATGGATGGTATAATTAAAATTTCTTCTTTGGAGAGTTAGTTATTGAACTCTTTCTGCCTCATATATACTGGTTTATGAGAAACCTGTTGACTTTGAATGTTGAAAGGAATGAGTTCTGCCAGAATAACCAATGTTCAAATAAAGGATTTGGTATATAATATTCAGGATAAGTGTTTTATTCTATCAGTTTGATAAAATTAAAATAATGTGCATATTTATTAATCTTTACAATTTATTCTAGTTCAACTTTAAATTTGAAAGAATAATGGGCTACTTTGACATTCAAGTTTTTCCTTTATTGACACTATGTGTTGTATATAAACAGAGAAAGATTAATTTTACAAGATTTTTATCCATTAAAATACATACAGATGGAAAAGACATGCATGGACAAGGAAAAGAGAGTATTGTGACCAGTGGAATCTGACCCCAACTAAATTTGCAATGTCCTTCTCTATTCAGTAATTTTTAGTGGATTATTTCCTCAATTGGCATTCTAACTGAAGGCTTCATTCTGGAACCGGTTTAATAATACATGGGTCTTCTTATTCAAAATTATACTCTTAAAATTCTAGTATATTTAACTCAAAAATGGAGGCAAAATTTACCTCCACTCAAACTCTCAGTTGGTCCTAGCAAGAGACTAGCAGTAATGATTTAAGGGGGAAAAAATGCCTATTTTTATATATACCTTCCACTGCTACACAACTTACCTGGAAATCAGAATAATGTGTGCAAAGGAGCAACTAATTTATAGTCAGAAATGGGGGTATAGCAGATTTAACTGTCTAGAACTATTTAAAATTAAGCATGCTTACTGACTTCCCCAAGCTTTCATTTCTGCCCATAATTTCCGTGAAAATTTAAAATCAATAGGATATCTTGTTTACTAAACGATGATACAGGGCCTCCCCTGGTGGCACAGCAGTTGAGCGCTGGGTTGGGAAGCTGCCTGCAGCCTCTGCACCGCTGGTTCAATCCCAGCCGCCTGGGAGGGTCCCACATGGTGAGACAGACCTCTCCTGCTGTGCCCACTGCTCCCCTCAGCAGTGTATTTCTCTGTCAGTCTGCCTGTTCTGTTCCCCGCTCTGGCTCTGGTGGATTCTCTCACCCTCCTGTGCTTCTGACTGTTCCCAGTGTTTGTATAAATAAATAAATAAATCTTTAAAAAAAAAAAAGATACAAAACACTTCTGCTATTAGTAATAGTAAAATATATTTAAGTCTTAATCAAAACAAGTATTGTGAACTTCACTCCTCTTACCTGTGATCTTTTCTTGTCAGGGAAGCTTTCCAAATCATTAGGTGGGACACTCCTAAAATATACAGCATTTATTAACTATATCTGCTACAAAATCCAGTGAATGCAAAGAAACCGATATATCCTCAAAAACTGATATATAAGTTTGTTGAACTCTGATAATCATGTCTACCTTTTTTCTTTATTCGATTATAAAATGATGAGAAATCAGGTAAAACTGGTTTAAACAAACTATGAAAAGAGATTTTAAATAACGTACATATTTTGACCAAATAATGTTTACAATAAATGAATATATACTACAACTATATTAATCATTAATTCATATTTTATAGTTTCTTCTTGAGAAGGGACAAGTATCAAGTATTATTTCAAAAAGATGCTTGGGGGATATGTCCTTTTTTCATTGATTCCTAATGCTTTAAGTAGTCTACTTAAATATCCTCCATAAAACACTCCCCTAAGTGATCCTGAGGGGAAAAAATACACAAAACATGGTTTTAATAGTGTATGTGTTGGCGGGCATTTGGAAAGGTTCTATAAAGTACCATCTGCACTTTTGAGATAAACAACTCAGAGAGATTAGTTTAACAACTAAACAGGAACTTATTTTAAGAAATGAAAAAGTTTAGTGCTTGCTGGCGATTTTATTTTCAAGATCAAAAACATAGTTGTGGTGCACACCAAGGTCCTTTTCAAGGAAATGTTAATGACTGTCAACAAGGAGTATAATATTTGTTTCTAAACATAAGTCTTATTGATCTAATGTAATCTTTTCTTTTTATGCCATACGGAAGTATTTGAAATTCTCTGCCACTTTGTATTTGCAAAGGGAATTGGAAACCCTTTTATGAGTATATATTTTGCTCCTTTAAAATTATAGGGAAAACATAGCATTGGCTTTCAAACTTAAGCTAAAAAGTCCAGGAAATTAGAGTTGGAGCTATTCAAGGAATAATAATTGGGTTAGATTTAAGACCGACAAACAGAAAGATGATCAAATGGTAAAGAAAAATTCAAAGCTACAAAAGCAGGCTGAGGACATCTATTGTTTTACATAAAGGTAACTTTTTATATTGTTTTTAAAGCAAAACTTTGGTGCACACAAGTATGCAACTCAATGAGATGTTCTTCCTCAATATATATGCTCATCCTTTTTGCAAAGTGTTTTCATTCTCAGAATTCATCAAGGTTTGTTTAAATAAACTATACCTTGTATACCAACAAAATATACAGAATGCTCTATATATTTTCCAAGAAATTATCAAAACCACCAACACCTTTAATTAATTTCCAAAAGGACTGTTCAAATATGGGTGAAACTTATGAAAATTTTCAAAATATAAAACCAAAAAATAATTTGGAAAGTATAGTGGAAAAGGGATTATACACTAGACATAAGATGTAACTTTTTTATACTGATTGAGTTTTGTAACTAGCAAATTCTGTGCTACTTCTTTCTCTGTGTAAGTGGAAATTACTGAATTAGGTGCTCCCCAAATCCCTTAAATGACTAAAGATTTATGATATAGCAGCTCTAGTCCCCAAGTCTCAACTGAAAAGTTGTTATTTCTAGTGATACAATAAATCTTATTTTCAGAAATGAAATGCAAATAGATAAGAAAATGATGTTCCTTTTTTTCTGAAGGAACAATTTTCTTTTCATTGTCCTTTTTTATCTGAAATAATAAAAATCAAAAGAACAACCCAACATATATTGCCCCAAAACATTTATGGATGAACATTAGTTGTTTAGAAGGCTAAAATTACCTTTGTGGATAAAATAATTTATAAACCTGTCCACTTTATCAGCACACTATAATCAGTAGTCAATTAACTTCCTAGAGATTTTTTAGTTCTCAGTCAATAATAGCTAATTGCTCTATTTTCCAATTAATGATTTCTCAATTAATGATTCAAATGAAACTTCAGAAAGAAGTAGAAGTGAAAATTGTCATATCAGAAACCTCCTAATTATTTAACAAGAGGATAATTTGTAGATAAAATCTGTTTACTAAGCTAAACTTAATTAGGCCATCTACATTCAACCTTTGGCAATGTAGTCTTTCAAACAAAAATTGTTTCTTTCTGAATTAAAAGAAGGGGGACTAGTATGATGAATTGCTCCATTTGCTCTTTGCTCTAAGATTTCTCAGTTGAAATAGAGAAATACAATGATATAGTCCAGAACTCAGTCAGTTTAGATTACATTCTTGGTACAGAGGGAGTGTAAAATATCGGTCCTATATGTCCAAAGGGCACACAGATAACTTTCGAGTAATTCAAACATAAACAGGAAAGAAATTTGATAGAAGACCTTGGTGGTGGTACAGATCAGGTCTAATTACTGCTGCTCCTTGTGAACATTTTTGAATTAATAGGGTGGGAGGACAAACGGAAAGGCGAAGCATGATGAGCCTTCTGACTTTATAATCTGAAACCTTGACCCTCTTTCAAATTGGACCTCTCCCCATGAAACTGCCTGAGTTGATATATGAATGAGTATTTTATGTGGTGGGAGAGGTCTTAAAGAGGCATTTTTCTGGTCATTTTACCTGTGTTGAAGATCCTCATTACGGAGGGAGTCAGACCCTCCCTTACTCATAAAAGGCATTCACAATAGTCTAAGGGCATGTTCCAATTACTCATTAGTGCTAATTTCAGTGAAAAATTATCTGGGCCTGTTATTTAGTATCAATTAGGAACATGATTTTACCAGCATTCTGTAGGTATTTTATGTATGAATCCTTCTTTAATCAAGAGTATTTCTATATGTTATCAGAACATCCATAAAGTCATGAAATCTGTGATTCAACATCTTAACTTTTTTTTTCTTATTACACAGATGGTTAAAATCTCAAATAAGATTTTCTAAAACAGGCTAAACCTGGTAATAAGTAAATCAATAAATTGTATACCTTTAGTAGATTTAATTTATTTGGCCCAGAGATATTTTGGCAGTTACTTCAATTTATTCATTCACTTCTTAAGCCACTGTATGGTCATTCCAAACTTTTGCTGGTGAATAATGTGCCTTAAGATATGTGCAAACCAATCTGAAACTGATTTGAGTTCCTAATATAACTTTGTGAATGAAAATGATAGTTTTGTTTTGTTTTGTTTTTTTAAGATTTTTTTTTTAAGATTTATTTATTTATTTATACAAGCACTGGGTACAATCAGAAGCGTGGGAGGGTGAGAGAATCGACCAGAGTCAGAGCAGGGAACAGAACAGGCAGACTGACGAAATACACTGCTGAGGGGAGCAGAGAGCATGGCAGGAGAGGTCTGCGCACCATGTGGGACCCTTGCCCGGCGGTTGGGGAGCGAACTGGCGCTGCAGAGGCTGCAGGCAGCTTCGCAGCCAAGCGCACAACCGCTGTGCCACTGGGGAGGCCCTAAAATGATAGTTTTAAAACAAAATCTTTTACCAAAGCATTTTGATTTGGGAATTGGTAATATTTATTCTTCATTATATATTATTACATATACACACACAAACACATATAAATGTAAAACTATGTATATTCACAGTAATCACTAAAATTTATACTGAATTGCACAGAGTGTGCAGCATAAGTTAAACCCACCATGCACAACCCCTAGGTTATCAGCATTGCACAGATTTTGCTGCTAAGTACCTCGTGAATTTACCACTAGTAATAAAATCCCTCCATGTTAACAAAAATTTTTGGATTAAAATGCAAATATGGGTCTTCCTCCGGTGACATAGCAGTTGAGAGCTGGGTTGCGAAGCTGCCCGCAGCCTCTGCAGCGCCAGTTCGATCCCCGGCCACTGGGCGAGTGTCCCACATGGCGTGCAGACCTCTCCTGCCGCCTGCTGCTCCCCTCAGCAGTGTACTTCTGCTCTCCCCTCCTGCTCTGGTGAATTCTCTCACCCTCCCGTGTTTCTGACTGTACCCAGTGCTTGTATAAATAAATAAATCTTTTTAAATAAATAAAATGCAAATATGAAACATAATCGTAGAATTTCCCTGCTCAAATGTACATAACAGAGAGTAGCAGAGAAAGAGGAAAGCTTGTTTAGTGTATTATTCATAAGCACATTACCTTAATTATTTTAATATCATGAATAACTGTTACCAATATCTACCACAATATCACAAGTCTCAGATATTCTGAAGAATCACAAAAGAAGAAATTTTGGGCGCTTGTTGCCAAGAAAATCTGTGTCATTTCTTACTAGCTAGTATAACTAGTTTTGTTGTTTTTTTTTAATTAATGTTTGGTCAATATTATATCTTTCTCTTGCAGCGTTGTTATACTAAGGATGGTAATTGGGACAAATTATACAATTGTGCAGTGCCTTTTGGTATATATCTCAATGTACTGATACTACAAAGATTATATCTAGAAAAATAGATCAAGTTGCATGTATTTTAATAAATTTCTCAATTTGATTATAGAGCAAAGTGATAGATATGCATGCTAGATGAAAACAAAGAGAATGAATTTCAACAAGAAAAATAGTTCTAAGATAAAAACAAAACATCACATTCTCACTGAGAAGAGTGCGCTCTCCTGTCTGTTGGACTTAGCCTCACCAAAATGAGGTAACTCTAAGTGGGGGGAAAAGGCCTAGTCCCTCTAAAATTCAATATAAGTTTTCTAGAACTTTCCCTTTCCACTTTTAAAATGCCAATCTTTGATTCTATTGACATGGCATTTGACTTTTTCATGATTTCACCAGTTCGCAACTTTATTTATTTACTATTTCTTTCTTTTGCCAGATTGTAAGATCCATGGCAGCAGAAATCATGACTATTTTATTCACTATTCTATTTCCAGTTCTAGCAAACAGTTTGAAATATATGTGCTAAATGCATGAAGGATGTATATTCTGTGTATCAAGAAACCAACTGCAAAAGCATAAGGACAGAATACGCACTGAGTCTAGCCTTAGAACTTATGGCCATGTGCTTTCGGAGTAAGCTCTGTGTCTTCATTCTTTCTTATTTACAGTAACAGTACCTGGTCAGTTTGGGTAGCTATACAAAAGTACCATCAACTGGGTAACTTAAATAACATTTATTTCTCAAAGTTGTAGGGGCTGAGATGTCCAGGATGAAAACCTCCATCCATCCAGTGTCTGATGAGAACCTCTTGCTAGTTTGCTTTCTTCTTGTTACATCCTCACATATTAGAGAGCAGAGGGAGACAGCAAGCTACCTGTTTCTTCTTAGAAGGGCACTAACACCATTCATGAGAATTCCACCCTCCAGCCCTAATTATCTCCCACTCCCTCTTTTGGCATCACATTAAAGTCTAGGATTTCAACATATGACATTTAGTTCAATACAGGTATAGGAGAGCTTGTAAAATTTTATAGTTGCTAGTGTTTCTTTTGAGTAAAGATGGGATTGCTTTAATAGGCTTATCTTCCAGAGCCTCTCTGGTGGCACAGGGATTAAAGTCTCAGTGCTGTGAAGCTATCAGCAGCCACTACAGCATGAGTTTGATTCCCAGCCAGGGAGCTGACCCACAGGGCACAGCAGACCTCTACTGTCTTGCCCGCTGCTCCCCTCAGCAGTGAATTTCAGTAGATCTGCCTGTTCTGCTCCCCACTATGCTTCTGGTGGATCCTCTCACATACACCCACCCTTCTGGCCTACACCCCAGTTTTTGAATGCATAAATAAATAATATAAATCTTTAAACATAAACTTGCATGTTTTTGCAGCAATCTTATCTTTGGTGAACTAAGTCTGACATAATAAAATAAACTTGTTTGAAAATAGAAATAAAGGGGACTTATACATTGATGCTTTTTTTTGTATTAGATATAATGCATGTTTATGTTATTTTTGCAAGTCTGATTATATTAAAAGATATGTGAGATAGTAGCCAGAGTCATTTTTATATTAAATAAAAAAGAGCAAGTGATCTAATACCATAACATTTCCTTCAAAAGGTTGTTCAAAAGGATAATGAAAAAATAATAAATCCAAGCAGTTCTTTGAGTCCACACAGGAGTGTGAGAACAAGAGAACTTGCCTCCTCTCTCTGTTATTGTAAGGTAGCATATTCACTTTTTAATAAACAGGTTTATAATAACAAAAGTAAATTACTAATCGATTTGTGGAACACATAGATGCTGGCTTAATTTTCTAGTTCATTGTTGGTCATCCACTCCTGAAGATTACATATTGACTAGAAAAGCAGATGTGTCCTTGCTTGAAAGGCGGATTTTAAATTTTAGTGCCTCTTAAAGGTGGGCAGTGACAACGATAACAGGCAAAATGAGGGTGGATACGTGGACAAGGTGGTGACTCTACCCAGAGGGGAAGGGGAAGAACATTGCAGCTTGGCATCAGCTCTGCAATGTTGCTGCTTCATTTTTATGTTCTATGTTTGGTAATCAAGAGTCCCATTAACGTAAAGAATGAAGTCTGGTAGTCTGTGGCTTATTATGCATTGGAATCTTTGCTATTTGCTTTTTCAGTAATGGTGATTTCTTTTATGTTGAGAATTATAGACTTTTCCATGGAAATTCTTACCTTGAGAGAATTCAGAAATTATAGTACCTTCAGGCACCACTTAACATGGATACAAAAAGAATGAGGTTCTTACTGACAAGAAAAATGATTGATAAGTGTATGCTGAGAAAATCGTGAAAACATTAGGAAACCCAAGGAAACTATTCAGTGGAATCAGCTCTATGCAAATGAATATCAACATTTGCATATTTCCTTTTCCTGCTTCATACATTAAGAGGCCCCAGGTGGTGCTGAAAGAAAAGTGTGGTTTGTTTTGGGATTCTGTACAATTTCTGTCTTTTGCTCATTCACCAGCTGTGTCAAATATGGTCAGTGATGGCTGGTGGAACCTTCTCATTGAGGAAAAAAGAAGTTCTTTTTTTAAATCTGCCTCCTGTCAGTCATTTAAGTGGGTAGTATCTGGTAAGCTAGAAAAACATAGCATAGATCTTAACCCCAGGATTTTACTCTTTTTTTTAAGATTTATTAATTTATGCATGCAAGAACTGGGGTACAGGCCAGAGGTGTGGGGGGTGAAAGGATTCACCAGAAAGGATTCACCAGAGACAGAGCAGGGAACAGAACAGGCAGATTGACTGAAATACACTGCCAAAGGGAGCAGTAGGTGAGTCAGGAGAGGTCTGCTGCGCCATGTGGGTCACCTCCGTGGCCAGGGATTGAACTTGTGCTGCAGTAGCTGCGGATAGCTTCAGTGTTGCGTCTTAACCCCTTGAGCCACCAGGAAGGCCCTAGGATTTTACTCTTAAAAAAAAAAAAAAAACTTGTGCCTTATCTCAGGGAAAATTTAAAAGTTTATATAATCAAGAAGAATCAAAGCACTGGAAAAGCAGAAAGAAGGATCATAATAAGAAAATATTACTAAGTTCTCTTTTCTGAATATTAAAATTATTAAAATGAACATAAATGAAAACTTTCCACTTACCTATTTATATTAATGCAATAAATGACACAAGACTGTGATCAAATTATGGAGTTACATAAATTTTAGAGCCCAATACAAAATAATAATGTGGAGCTCCTTATTCAAAAAGCAAAAAGAAAAAATAGTTAATGGTACTAAAACTGAAGCAATTTCTTTTAAATTGTTTCATAACTTATAACACATGACTGCAAAATATAAATTTTATATGTCATGATTTCATGTAATACTTACATTTTGTTAAATATGATACCTTCATTTTAATCTTGAGTTTTTCTAGCTAATTGTTCTATGTATTTATAATTAAGTCATCAAAATTCAAATATTTAACAATTTCCTATGAAGGGACATCATTGAAAGTGATATTAGTTACTCAAGGCAAATAATTAATAGCAAACAATTTTTAATTTATAAGTATTCTGGTGATACAACTTTTCTAGAGCTATTAAGAATTTTTTATAGACTGACAACTTTGAGATACATCTGAAAAATTACTGAAAAATGTGAATTTTTGAACATACAGAGAAATTGACACATAAGAGGAAATTTTCTCAAAATATTTCTCTCTTCATACAAGTTAATTTCGTCATTTCATTTTAGTCTGAATTAAATTTTAAATGTAATTTCTAAGTTTCTTTCATCCTCCCCCCCTCCCCTACCAAGAGACACAAACATATTTGATGCTTGGCACATTAGTTGTGACATATATTTCCAAACTCATCAAGGTATAAACATTAAATATGTATAATTCTACAGATGTCAATTATACCTCAGTATCTCTTTAAACGAAATCAAAGGAATGATAATGCACCAATTTAAAAATGGCATGTAAAGGAATCAAAACTCATTTCTATTAGTTTTTTCGTAAGATCTTATCAATAGAAGATTGTTTAGAAAAATAGTATTAATAAATATGCTGCTATTATTTATATCAGATTTCAGCCAGAAATAAAATTTGAGTTAACTCTTTGACCCTTTGGGTCAATAAAAACAACCAAATTTTTATTGTGAACAGAACTGGAGTATAAAAGTTCACCTCTTCCAGGTCTCAGTTTGAAATTTTACTGTTTGGTTTCTTCTGCAAACTGGAAAATCTTAAATTCATAATACATAGTAACCTATAAAGCTCCTCAATTTGTGCTGTAGTTAATGCATTAAGATAATACTTTTGAAATTTTAAACAATGTCTAGAATACTTAGTCTTCCAAAACTGCAGCACATTTAAAATATACATGAAAGCAATGTGTTCTTTAACACCAATGTGAATTTTGTTTTAAAAGTTTACATATTGCTGTATGCAATGTAAGTGTCAACTGAATTGCATAGGCTCAAACCTTTTGAAAAGAAGATACAAAATGTATTTCCAAGCCAATATTTAATTTAAGCTTTGGTTATAAAAGAGACAAATTTAAATAGAATGGGGTTGAAAAAAATAAAAGCTAAAGCACACCAATGGTTTTAATAAAGGCTCATTAAAAACTGTGATTCTTGGCAAGCATATCCATTACTATGTTAAACTATAAAATGTATATGTTCCGAGGGCCAACAGTATTCTCTTTGTTGAGCCAGAGAATGGAAAAAAAGAACTATTTCAAGCTACACTAATAAATTTTTAGTGAGTCCTTTCAAGTATTTTGCCAAAACATTAGACAGGTTTAGGGGAACTCTTGGCTGCAAATTGATCCATAATAAACTGATTTATGTCATCACTTGAATATATGCCTTCCATGATCAGTGATTTAGGATGTATTATAGTTGGATCTATGTTTGACCTGTCAAGAATTCCTCTTGTGAATTTTGTTTAATTATAAAAAGTAAATGGGAAGATATGTAAATGAAAAATATCCTTTATGAGTATGTAATTTTTCTATATACAACCTCAAATATTTGCAATGGCAATTTTAGAAATATTGAATGCTTTTTATATGCCAACTGCCATTCTTGACGACACGTGAGATACTTCAGTGAACAAAAATAGAACACAAGTCCATCATGAGATAGTCCTATTGCTGCTGCAGTTCTAAAAGAAGATGAGAGTTTTTAACACAATTGTTAGAATCATATCTGAGTTTCTGGGTTCATATTGCAGAAATCTTTTTTTAAGGATTATTCCTTTAAGATTTTTATTTTATTTAGTTTTGCATAGAAGAACAGGGGTGTAAGCCAGAGGTGCGGGGAGGGGGTGAGAGGATTCACCAGACACAGAGTGGGGAGCAGAACAGGAGGATCTACTGAAATACACTGTTGAGGGAAGCAGCAGGCAAGACAGGAGAGGTCTGCTGTGCCATGTGGGTTAGCTCCCTTGCCAGGGATTGAACTCAGTCCGCTATGCCCAGGGGAAGCCCTTGCTGTAGCAGCTCTGAGACTTAACCTGTGGGCCACCGGGGAAGCCCTATCTTTTATTTTTGTCTTAAAATGTATTGAGATGTAAACATACATACTAGAAGAATAATAAAATCTTGTGGTTTCCTACAAAGCATAATCAAATAAAATATAAAATACTTTTCAGTGAAAATATAAAAGTACCAATAGAATGAAATCACAGCAAATTATTCAACTACTATTAAAAATGTAATATCCAAAATTCTATGATGGGAACTGGGAAATATAAATTTGAATGAGAAATAATCCTGCGCTCAAGTAGTTAAAAGTTCCCTCTCCCAGTAACCAAAAGCTTCAAAAAGACAAGATATAATACTGGTAACATTAGGCACTATCTTGACATAGATGGTAAGACTGAAACCTACTTCAGAAAAGATTTCCCACCTTTGTTCTTGAAACACAAGGGTGAGGAGCAGGGAAGTTTTGAGAAGGGAGTTAACGTATTTCAGGAAGGTCATTGGGCCAAATAGGCCTCCCTTGAACATGTCAATGAGAAATAATCAAGCCCTAATGTAATCAAACAGTTGTTTATTCAAGACATTCCAAGGTATATATCTGCAGTTCAGGGCATAGGGAAGATTTAAAAGCTCAGACAGAGAAATAAAATGAGTTTAGGTCATTTGCTGGGAAGTTTTTTGGATTGTTTCTTAAATCCATGTCTGTGTCCATGTTTGGTGGGCAGAGTGTCCAGACGGAAGGCTACAGTGTGAGGATCTGTTACCATGATCAGCAGATGATCTGGCTTTTGTGGTCACCGAATTTCTAGAGTAGCCTATTTAATTTTCACCTAAAAGTCTCCACATAGCAGTTAGAGATAGGATGGCGTCTGTCGACTCATAAGAGGTTCCACAGAATGAAAAGTGAAGGTGCATTTTATTCATTCTAGTTCACTTAGAAATGCCTAGAACTTATCCCTGTTTCTCACAGAGTGTGAGAATCATTTGTTGGAGCTCAAACCTTGTGACTTCTCCTATCCCTAGATTGCAAAGGACATGTGCTTGGGTCAGGAGTCTTTCAGAGACATTGGAAGGGCCTTACACACCTCAGACAACTGTGACTTCATGGAAGCCATGTTTGGGTGAAAGCTATACACTGAATTGTTGTTTCATTTAGTCACTGAGATCAGCCAGACTTTCCCACTTCCCCAACAGAGTGCAAAGGTAACATGTTTTCAATCTCATGATCAGGAATTCATTTTTATTCCTGTCAAGGTAACTCGATGAAATAAAGCTTTGTTTCCTGAAGTACAAGGTAATAGTGGGATGTTTACATTTATTTCTGTTTCTGGCTGTCACACAGTTGCTTCTGGCATAAAGAGCAGAGGATATGGGCTCTGGTTGCCCCCAGGATTTATATCTTCATCCAGGTATAAACAGGTTGCTATGACAGAGACAAAGTGTAGCTCACTCAGAGCTATCAAAAATATGAATCATTGCTGGAGGCTCAAGAGAATGGCTCCCTGCCATTTAGCTTCTGACACCATTATCTTCCTTTCTAAAAATAGAGGATGTTTGCTTTACTTTTCAAAGTCAGTCTCTGTGTTTTAATTTTACTATGATTTTTCTCAAGGTAAAAGGACATATAGTATAGTATAGGTAAAATAACATATGGGTACATGTGTGTATACGATTATCATTAACAATAATATATCCCTATTTCATCAAATAGGTTCCATCCACACTCAGTGAACTAAAGGACATGACCATCCTCAGAAAAGCAAAATGCTAATGGTTCTAGTTCCTTTTTGATTTTCAATCAAAGTTCTTCTGGCTCATGGCTGAGTTCATTGGCCAGGAATGAGGGAAAAGAGCAAGTAACTACTGATAATTGTTCTGTTCTGCAAAGTATCATTGGTGCATCAGAAAGATTAATTGCAGAAGCATTGTGTCCTGTCTACTACTGTGCCGACTGCCTGAGACTAAGCAGTTGTGCTACTGAATCACACTGAAAGGATTTCTGGCAGCCTGACCTTCCTCCTGTTTTTCTCTCATGTTCAGATTTAAAAGATGAATGAGAATATACAGTGGCATGAAGAACTGAAAAAATTTGAATATGGGTTTGTGTGACTTGGAAATGGTCCATGTCTTCCTAACACATTGTTCTGAAACCAAAAGTGAGGTAAATTGGAAACAACAGGAGGTCACAGATGATCATTATATTTCACTTTAGAAAAATATGTGTTACTGCCTCTTAGTTAAATCTTTTCTTACTCACAAAGGATACAGCATTTAAAGTTTGAATAAAGTTATGCAGGACTTCAAGCTCTAATTCCATCTAAACTTGTTTATGATACAAACTATATGGACTTATAGCTACTCTTGTCACATAACATTCTAAGTTGTATTACTGTATCATCATTTATGTACTTCTATTATCATTTTCACACAGTGAAATGACAGAGATATGCCTGTGTTTGGCAGTGGTTGTCTTTAAAACTGGCAGATTTGCCAAATAGTTTCTTTTGATTTCTCTCTCTATTAAATCTGGTGATTAACTTTAACTCCTACTTGAGAATTTCACCATTTTCCAGTTTGATTCAAATTGCTTTTTCCCTCCCCAGTGTCTCACAACATTGTTGTCTCATAAAAGTGTGATTACATCTTAATGATATAAAATTCATAGTTGAATGTGGTTTCATTTCTTACATCCCTATTTTAAATTTCCCTTGGTTGTATTAAAATTTTAGGTTTTTGTTGAGCATGGGGATACTTAAGCTAAAGGTTAACATCAAAGTGATGTCATTTTAATGTTGTGTAAAGAACCAGAGAAAACTGATCTTAGGAGCTAATTATGGAAGTGACTTCTTAGGTTATATCCATTCACAAATCTCTTTGGGTCCTTTTGGAGATTTCTGTCTTTTCCTTGAGAAAAATTATTTGAAGTTGTTTGTAAAAATACATTTTTACTAATAATTCATTATTTATTTTATAAAATCCTCAGTTCCTCCTATCTAACATCCACAGCAATTTGTTTCACTGAAGTGATTGTATATGTGCCAGTCTTAATGGCTGAATGTCAACACAAGAAAGTAGGTAAAGAGCGAATCTGAGAAATATCTTTATGAGATGGGGTTAAATCCTGTGCTTCAAATATAGGAAGTTTTACTACTATGATATCAACACTGCGATCTGAGTTAAAGATGTATAGATGGTTTCACTATTGGTAGAGTTTAGAGAAACAAAACAGAGGATCAGAGAAACTAATTTAAAAAAATCTATAGTAACTCATCAGGGAGAACTACCCCAAACAATCAACTGTTGAGGACAGTCAAGCTCAAAGAAACACTACTGTGATCTACCCACTGACTCATTGTATTTAAAAACTGAAGAAGATGAGTCATTTTTTTCAAGCATTCAAAGCCCTGCATGGAAAAACACCCAAACAGAAACAGTATTGTATATCCTAAAATATTTACTGTATTAGAATTTCTTGTTACATAAGTTCATCTTAAATTAAATCATTCCTAAACTTAAGAATTTAATAAGAATAAATCAGTATTTATGATGGCACTGTTAGGTTCTGGGTGGTTATTCCTTTTTTTTTTATAACTTTCAAATGAAATTGGTCAGATGATTATCACAGAATTCAAATGGCTAAAACTCTAACAAAGCCACAAAAGTACCAGGGCCTCCCTGGTGGCGCAGGGGGTTGAGCACTGCACTATAAAGCAATCCACGGCCTCTGCTACACGAGTTTGATACCTGGCCGGCCAGAGAGCAACCCACATGGTGCAGCAGACCTCTCCTGTCTCTCCCGCTGCTCCTCTCAGTAGTGTGTTTCAGTCAATCTGCCTGATCTGCTCCCCACTCTGTCTCTGGTGTATCCTCTCACCCACTGCATCTCTGGCCTGTACCCCAGTTCATATATGCATAAGAAAATAAATCTTTTTTTTAAAAAGTACCATCATCCAATGTTTATTGGAATACTACCTGTTCCCAAAAACAACAACAAAAATCTTTGACCCCAATAGTATTTCCTTAAAAAATTTTCCAAATTTCTAAGAAAATTTTAAGATAATCCTCATATAATACAAGCTAACTAAACTATAGATTTTTTTCCAGTTTTTCACCACTAAAAACAATGTACACATTTGTACAGAAATCATTGACATCTCTGATTATTTCCTGTTGATAGATTCCTAGAATTAGCATGAGTAGGATAAAGTATATAATTTTTTTTTTTAAATATCTTGTTACATGTTGTCAAGTTGTCCGGGAAGGAAATACCATTTTATATAAACAACACATAAGAATTTCTTTAATATAGAAACCTTTTTAGCTTTTCCAAAGAATGTATAAATATTTAAATATGTAAGCAGATAAATGTTTAAATATGTAAATATTTAAATATTCATTTCATCGAAAAATATGGCAACAAATATAGTAAAAAGTTTATAATACTTATGGTTATCCTTGGGCTATGAAAGTGCATAAATTTCTGGCTTTAGAGCAAAATAAAAGGGCACTGTGAACCACAGAATGTGAGCAACCTCTGAAAGCTATAAGAGGCAGGAAAGCAGGTGGGCCTCCAGAGCTTCCAGAAGGGGAGGCAAGACCTACTGGCATCTTGTTTTAGCTCAGTGAGCTTTGTATCAGACTTCTGAACTACAGAATATTTGTTACTTTTTTAAAATACTTATTTATGCATACAAGAACTGGGGCACAGACCAGAGGTGTGGGGGGTGAGAGGATTCACCAGAGACAGAGTGGGGAACAAAACAGGCAGGCTGAGTGAAATACACTGCTGAAGGGAGCAGTGGGCGAGTCAGGAGAGGTCTGCTGCACCATGTGCGTAGCTCCCTGGCCGGGGATCAAATTCTTGCTGCAGTAGCTGCACAAAGCTTCATAGGTTGCATCCTAACCCCTTGCACCACCAGGGAGGCCCAACATTTGCTATTTTTAATCTACAAAGTTAATGGTAATTCTTATAGCAACAACTGAAAAGTAATACTTTCATATAACAACCTTGCAATGCCTGCCCAAAGCATTTGAGCATATTAGGCACTCTTATTCATTATCCTTAGCAAAAGTCTAAGGGAGATTTCTCTGTCGCTGTTTACTCAGTTCTTCCTGTTGAAAGTCACTTTACATTTCTCAGGGGTATCAACAACTCCACCAACCGACATGTTCTTCATTAGACTTCAGAACATTTCTGCTAATTTTATTCATCTTAGCAGTCACTGCTTCTCAGTCTCATTGGCCAGTGTCTCTTCAATCTCTAGAGAGCCCCAGAGGAGTACTTGGTCCTCCTGGATTTCCACCCATCTTCTTTCACCTCCTTGGTGAACTAATCTATTATATTGGCTTTAAATATACACAATATTCTGATGATTCACACATCTCAAAGACAGATTTCTCCCTTAGTTACACCAGTTGCTAACAACTTTCTCAGTATCTCACATGGATCTCCCACAACATCTCAAATAGAAAATATCCAAAACTGAAATACTGCTCTCTGCCTTGTCCCTGTCTCAGCCGGGAAGAATTCCATTCTTCCTGGGGCATAAACTCAAAAGCTTAGAGTATTCTCTGTTCCTTTTTATCATATTAACAATAAATATTCTGTCAGGAAATTCTTTTCATACCATTTTCAAAATATATTCAGAATAGAACTTCTTCTCATAATATTCACCACTATGAAACTGAGCAAAACCATGGAATTTCCTCTCTTGGATTATTGTATTATCATCCTAAATGTTCTTCCTGCTTTCACAATTGCTTCTTCCTCTTCAAAAAACAGACAGTGAAATCCTAACAAGATAGATTGGGGTAGGAAGCAATACATTTTTTTAATATTTTATTTATATATTTTTGCATCATTTTTTTAAAGATTTTATTTATTTATACAATAACTGGGGTACTGGTCAGAGGTGCAGAAGGATGAAAGGATTCACCAGAGACAGAATGGGGAGCAGAACAGGCAGATCTACTAAAATACACTGCTGAGGGGAGCAGCAGGCAAGATAAGAGAGGTCTGCCTCGCCATGTGGGCATCTCCCTGACCGGCCAGGAATCGAACCTGTGCTGCAGAGGCTGCCAACAGCTTCACAGTGCGGCGCTCAACCCACTGCACCACCAGGGAGACCCATTGTTAATTTTTAAACAATGTTTGCATTACCCCCCCACTCCGGTGTAGTCCCCATAGAGTTTCCTTCACCAATGCACCAGTGCACCATCACCACAGTCCCCTGTGCTCCTCCCTCCCTTCCTCTGATCCCTCTCCCTCCTCCCCTGCAGTATGTCTCTGATTTATAATTGTCTGTTTGTTTTGTTTTGTTGTGTTTTGCACTGGTATTATTTTTCCCCGATATCTTATTTGGTTCCTATATGTGATATTTTTCTTTTAACTTCTGGCTTGTTTCACTGAGCATAATTCCATCTAGCTCCATCCGTGTTGCTGTGAATTACATGAGTTTATCTTTTTGATTGCTGAATAGTATTCCATTGTGTATCTCTAACACATGACTTCCTCGCTTATTCTCTTCCATCATTCCTTCTACTCTGGCCTACGTGCTGTTCTTCAAATGTGTCAGATGCATTGCCATTTCAGGGAGTAATCTTTCATTGAGAACACCCACCCCCTTTGTGCATGGTTCTTTCCTTCATGTCCTTCGTGTCTTTCCCCAAATATTAGTTTTGAAGACTTAGTCACCATATGCAAAATTACAACCATTGTCTCCCAAAACCTTTCCACCCACTTTCCCTGCTTAATTCTGTTTTATTATTATCTAACAACATACATTGTGCTTAATTTGGTTGTCAAGTTTATAGTCTTTTTTTTACACCATTAGAATGTGAGCTCTATGAGTTTTAGTTCCCCCCAACCCCATCTTCTCAATGTTGTATTCTGGATACTGAAAAGTGGAACTTTTGTCAGGACAGCTAAACATAAAATACAAATGCAAATAGTATAGCAGGTATAAACTAGGAAATCTAGTAGCACTCTTGCTTTGAAATTAGTATTCTACTAGAAGACATGCAAAGAAATATAATTTTACCATATTTGGAAAATGTGTAATAAAACAAATCTTTTTTTTTTTTTTTTTTTACATCTTTAGAAAGAGAATATCTCATATAGTTTATTTTATTTTTTTAAGATTCATTTATTTATGCATACAAGAGCTGGGGTACAGGCCAGAGGTGTGTGTGGGGGGGTGGTGAGAGGATTCACCGGAGACAGAGTGGGGAGCAGAACAGGCAGATCTACTGAAATACATTGCTGAGTGGAGCAGAGGGTGAGGCAGAAGAGGTCTGCTGCACCATGTGGGTAGCTCCCTGACTGGTCGGGGATTGAACTTATGCTGCAGAGGCTGCAGACATCTTCATAGGTTGTGTCCTAACCCCTTGCGCCACCAGGGAGGCCCCTCTAATATAGTTTATTTTTTTTTATTTTTTTTTTATTAGATAATAAATTTTATTGTTATATTCCCCATACAATTGCAGCGCCCCCATTCTGACCCAATCCCTCCCCTCCCGCCCCTGTCCCCCTAAAAGTGTCTCTGGTTCATAGTTTTTTGTTGATTTTGATTTTCACTTTCTTATAGTTATTCATTTTCCTGGTCCCTTATTTAAGTTTTCTAGATTCCTGCTATGAGTGAGACCATCCGGTATTTTTCTTTTTCTTTTTGGCTTATTTCGCTGAGCATGATCCCTTCCAGCGCCATCCATGTTGCTGCAAATTGCATGTGTTTATCTTTTTTGAATGCTGAGTAATATTCCATGGTATATATGTACCACATCTTCTTGATCCAGTCATCTATTTTTGGGCATTTGGGTTGTTTCCAAAGCTTAGCTATTGTAAACAGTGCTGCTATAAACATAGGGGTGCAGGTGTTCTTTGGAATTGATGTTTCTGTGTCCTTTGGGTAAATACCTAGGAGTGGGATTGCTGGATCATATGGAAGCCCTATGTTTAGTAGGTCCAGAAATCTCCACACAGCTTTCCACAGTGGTTGGACCAGTTTGCACTCCCACCAACAGTGCAGAAGAGTTCCTTTTTCTCCACACCCTCGCCAACATTTGTTGTTGCTAGTTTTTTTAATATGTGCCATTCTCACTGGTGTAAGATGGTATCTCATGGTAGTTTTGATTTGCATTTCCCTGATGACAAGTGATGTTGAACATTTTTTCATATGCCTGTTGGCCATTTGCATTTCCTCTTCAGAGAAGTTTCTTTTTAGCTCTTCTGCCCATTTTTTGACTGGATTATTTTCTTTGTTGTTGTTGAGTCTCATCAGCTCTTTGCAGATTTTTGTGATCAGTCCTTTATCATTAGTGTTGGGTGCAAAGATGTTCTCCCAGTTGGTGGGGTTTCTCTTTGTTTTTGTTATTGTCTCTTTTGCTGTGCAGAAGCTCTTTAATTTGATGTAGTCCCAGCTGTTTATCTTTGCCTTCACTATCACTGCTTTGGGTGATGTGTCTGTAAAGATGTCTTTGATGTGCAAATCACGTAGTGTTTCGCCTATATTTCCTTCTATATATTTTATGGTTTCAGGTCTTATGTCTAATTCTTTAATCCATTTTGAGTTGATTTTTGTGTATGGTGTGAGGTAGTGGTCAAGCTTCATTCTTTTGCATGTAGCAACCCAGTTTTCCCAGCACCATTTATTGAACAAACTTTCCTTGCTCCAATGCATAGTCTTTGCTCCTTTGTCAAAGATTAGTTGACCATAAATCTGTGGGTTTATTTCTGGATTTTCTATTCGATTCCATTGGTCTGTATGTCTGTTCTTGTTCCAATACCATGCAGTTTTGATGATTATGGCTTTGTAGTATAGTTTGAAGTCTGGGAGTGTGATGCCTCCATTCCCTTCTTTTTTTTTCAGTAGAGCTTTGGCTATTCGGGTTTTTTTGTGATTCCATATGAATTTCATCAATAATTGTTCTATTTCTTTGAAGAATGACATTGAAATTTTGATTGGAATAGCATTGAATCTGTATATTGCTTTTGGAAGGATGGCCATTTTAATAATGTTTATTCTTCCAATCCATGAGCAGGGGATATCTCTCCATTTCTTTGTGTCTTCTTCTATTTCTTTTAACAGTGTTTTATAGTTTTCTTTGTATAGGTCCTTTACCTCTTTTGTTAGATTTATTCCCAAATATTTGATTTTTTTTGTTTCAATAACGAAAGGGATGGTTTTTTTGATTTCTTCTTCTTCAGATTTATTGTTTGTGTATAGGAAGGCTACTGACTTTTGCGTGTTGATTTTGTATCCTGCCACTTTACTGAACTGATTGATGAGTTGAATTAGCTTTTCTGTGGAGTTTTTGGGGTTCTCTATGTATAATATCATATCGTCTGCAAATAGTGATAGTTTGACTTCTTCTTTTCCTATTTGGATTCCTTGGATGTCTTTCTCTTGTCTTATTGCCCTGGCTAGGACTTCCAGTATTATATTGAAAAGCAGTGGTGAGAGTGGACATCCTTGTCTTGTTCCAGATCTTAATGGAATTGCTTTCAGCTTTTCACCATTGAGAATGATACTGGCTGTTGGCTTGTCATAGATGGCCTTTATGATGTTAAGGTATGTTCCTTGTATCCCAAGAATTTCAAGGGCTTTTATCATGAATGGGTGTTGCACTTTGTCGAAAGCTTTCTCAGCATCTATTGATATTATCATATGGTTTTTATATTTCTTTTTGTTGATGTGTTGGATAACGTTGATTGATTTTCGGATGTTAAACCATCCTTGTGTCCCTGGAATGAATCCTACTTGGTCGTGGTGAATTATCTTATGGATACATTGTTGGATTCTGATGGCTAAAATTTTATTGAGGATTTTTGCATCAGTGTTCATTAGGGAGATTGGCCTGTAGTTTTCCTTTTTTGTGTTGTCCTTGTTTGGTTTTGGTATTAGTGTAATGTTGGCTTCATAGAACGTGTTTGGTATTGTCCCTTCCTTCTCAATTTTTGGAAGAGTTTGTGAAGGATAGGCACTAATTCGTCTCTGAATGTTTGGTAGAATTCATTTGTAAATCCATCAGGTCCTGGGCTTTTGTTTTGGGGAGGTTTTTGATTACCATTTCAATTTCGCTAATTGTAATTGGTCTGTTTAGGTGTTCTATTTCTTCTTTATCTAGCTTTGGGTGATTGTAGAGTTGTAGGAATTTGTCCATCTCCTCTAGATTGTTAAACTTGTTTCCATATAACTGTTCATAGTAGTTACTGATTATTCTTTTGATTTCTGCTGTGTCTGTTGTGATTTCTCCTCTTTCATTGATGATCCTGTTTATTTGTGCTTTCTCCCTTTTTTCCTTTGTGAGCCTGGCTAGGGGTTTGTCTATTTTATTGATTTTTTCAAAGAACCAGCTCTTGGTTTCATTGATCTTTTGGATTGTTTTTTTAGTTTCAATTTCATTTATTTCTGCTTTTGTTTTTATTATTTCTTTTCTTCTACTGGTTTTGGGGTTTTTTTGTTGTTCTTTTTCTAGATCTTTGAGCTTCGAGATTAGGTTGTTTCTTTGAGTTCTTTCTTGTTTCTTGATGTGAGCTTCTATTGCTATATATTTTCCTCTTATTACTGCTTTTGCTGCATCCCATACATTTAGGATATTGGTGTCCTCCTTGTCGTTCAATTCAAAAAATTTTTTAATTTCTTCTTTCATCTCCTCATTAGTCCAGTGGTCTTCCAGTAGTGTGGTTTTTAATCTCCATGAGGTAGGAAAGTTCCTTGCCTTCTTTTTATGGTTTATTTCTAGTTTGATGCCTTCATGGTCAGAAAAGATGGTTGATATGATTTCAATCTTGGTGTATCTGTTGATGTTTGTCTTGTGCCCCAGTATGTGATCGATCCTGGAGAATGATCCGTGTGCGCTTGAGAAAAATGTGTACTCCGTTTTTTGGGGGTTTAGTGTTCTATAGATGTCTGTTAAGCCCAATTGCTCTAGGTCCTTATTTAGAGCTTTGGTTTCTTTACTTATTTTTTGTCTTGTTGATCTATCCATTGTTGATAGTGGTGTGTTGAAGTCTCCCACTACGTATGTGTTTTCTCTGATGTCTGTTTTCAGAGAGGACAACAGTTGTCTGATATATTTTGGTGCTCCTTCGTTTGGTGAGTATATGTTAATGAGTGTTATTTCTTCTTGAAGTATTGTCCCCTTGATCATAATGTAGTGACCATTGGGGTCTCTTTTTATCTTTTTGAGTTTGAAGTCTGTTTTATCTGATATAAGTATAGCTGTTCCTGCTTTCTTTTTTGGACCATTTGCTTGTAGGATTGTTTTCCATCCTTTAACTTTGAGCCTATTTTTATCTTTTGTAGCTAAATGTGTTTCCTGGAGACAGCAAAAGGTTGGGTTTTGTAAAACAAATCTTTTTTTTAAAAAAGAAAAAAAAAAAGACCTCCATTCCAAGATTTTATTTTTACCTAAAGGAATTACCTAAACAAAAATTGCTGAATTTTCAATAACATCAGTACTTATGTTATATCAGTACTTATGTTGCGCTATAAAGAACACATTGAAAAATTAACCTTTCACATTTCACTTTCAACATAAAATGAAAACCTAGGCATAGTCCTAAGAACAATCTTCCAGGTTTCTCAAGTTCAGAACCTCCTCAGACCTCAGGTGTTTACACAGCGAGTCACTTAGATGAGGTAGGATCCGTCTCCTGGAATAAGAATTATTCAGGGCAGAGGGGCCTCCCTGGTGGTGCAAGGGGTTAAGTGTCAGCACTATGAGGCAATCTGCAGCCACTGCAGCACTAGTTCGATCCCTGGCCAGGGAGGTGACCCACATGGCCCAGCAGACCTTTCTGACTCACTTGCTGTATTTCAGTAAATCTGCCTGTTCTGGTGCCCGCTCTGTCTCTAGTGAGTCCTCTCACCACTCTCCCTCGCACTTCCGACCTGAACCCCAGTTCTTGTATGCATAAATAAATAAATCTTTAAAAAAAAAAAAGAATCATTCAGGGCAGAATTGAGAAATCCTGGATAAAAACATTTTGTAAGTGTATCAGGAAACACTCATTTTGTTACGATAAAGATATACCTTTTAAATTTCTGCAACAAAAACCAGGTTTGAGGAAGTGAATAGGAAGGGACACATAAAATAATATTTAAATGTTAAATAGTGACAAATCATTTCATAATATGAGCATGAATGCCAAGTTAAAAATTATTTCATGGTATTTGCAATACTTTTACTTTTCCCCTAGTTTCTTTATAATTCCATATACTGTACTGAAAAAATGTATTTATCTAAAATGGAAAATATTAGGTCCACTTAATTAATTTTTGTTATTTGTTACCATGCAAACTTACAGACTATATAGTGATCCCAGATATCAAATTGTATTTCTTCAATGAAGTAGTTCCAATGACTTCAGCACATTTTAAGGGCTTAATTGTCTTTTAGAAAAGCAAAGCTCTATGACATATTTCTTTAATTTCATAAAGTTAGCCATATAATTTGCTGACGTCATTTATCTTGATGATGAATATCGGAGTCAAAAGTGAATGAAATACCTCTGTTCAAAACAAACTATGCAAGCAATACTGGAATTGATGGATGGTTGTTTGTGATCATGGCTTGATTTTGATTAAATTTCAGAAGTCAGCTTTGTAGAAATGATTTCACACTTGGCTACAAAACCTTTCCCCCTCTAAGTTTGGATTGTTGGATTCATACATTATGTATTCCCTTTAATGACCCACATAGCCAAGGGATGGCACTTTAAATTGATGAGGGTTATATATTCATATGTAGAACAAATTAGTTTAGGGACAAATGAAGAATAGATGTGCAGTTGAGCTAGCATGAACTGTTACAATTATAGTGATTATTATAACCACAGTCTAATACCTTCCAGACATCAGCTATCATTATATGTGTCTCTATCATAAAAACACAATCCTATCCCTCCTAAAAAATGTTTCATTACAGGAATATTATTTATATAAAAATAGTTTGAGTGCTGTCAGTATTTCCATGCCAGTCTACTATTTTCAGGAGTTTAATATTCAGTAGTACAAAATTTGCTTTAAGGCATATCTAGGATTGCAATTCATCCATTTAAAAGCTTTTGCTGTATTTGTTCTGAAAACTTTGTTCTGAGAAAGATTATTGAACATAATGACAATATGACAATTTTGTTCACAGTCAATATAAATTGCTATTTCACTGCAATGTTTAATTTTCTTTGCAAGTGACCTGTACACAGTATGAGATCAAAAGTTGGGGGAGAGGGGAATACATATTAAAACACTTTTTAATGTGGAGCAATCTTTAAAGTTAGAAAGGGAAAAATTCCCATTTTTAATGTGATGATTGTAGATGATTTTAGAATATCGTATCTTAAAGATTCTTATGGTATTTATGGCTTGCCTAAATTTAAAAAAATGCATGAATAAGCTGTTAATCATTGTGCTTCATAGAGAAAATACCTTCATTTCAGTGTGAAAGCAACAGAGAGATTATAAAATATTACTTCCTTAGTTAAATTTTTGAAATTGCAAAATTGTGGGAACTATCAAAGTAATCTTATTTTCACACACATAACATTAAAATGTGGACTTTTTTTTACTTTATCTTAAAATAATCTTAGAAAATGCTTTGCAAAAAAAAAAAAGTACCAAATGTTTTCTTGTCTTTTACCAACTCTTTCCTAAAGTTTACCTAATTTCCTACAATAAACAATGGTATGATATTGTTAAAAAAAAAAAACAAAAAAAAAACCTAGAGGCCTAATTTAAGTTTTACTAACTTTCCTGCTAATGTTTGTTGTCTGTTCCAGGATGCAATTCAGTGTATTACTTTTCATTTAGGTCTCATGTGGGTATTCTTACTCTCCAGCAATCTGGGACAATTTCTCAATCTTTTTTTTTCTCTTTGTCTTTCATAAGCTTGTCACCTTTGAACAGTACTGACCAATTAAATTTTTCAATATTCCTCAGTCTGGGTTAGTCTGAAATTTTCTTATGGTTTGTTTGAGGCAATGCATTTTAGGAAGAATGACACACAAGTGATTTTGTGCCCTTCCCAACCCATCATTTAGGAACTAAATGAAATGCATATGGAAAAAAAGAAGTGAGGCAACAGTAGGAACTGTGGGCACAAAACCCACAAGCGACTAGATGTCCTTATTAAAGAAAATAGACATTTTCCAGGATGAAAGTCTAAGTTCAGGGAATCATAGCTTTCCAAAATAATGAGAGAAATCTATATCATGGAAAATTGTATGTCTCTATCAAACCATGATTTATGTACTTATCATTACCATAATATATCCAAATAATCTCTAATTGCATACAAGCCTTGAAAACACAGTTAAATATAAATTATATATGAAATTGGAAAATCACTTTAAATGTCCACAGATTTCATGTGTAGAACTTCAAGAGAGGAAATGAAAACATTTCTGTGAACGGTTCTGTTGCTCACAGTCAGAGAAGGTGTGACCTGAAGGAGTTATGAGGCATTAAAAGCAAGGATTGATAAATTAATTTTTTGCTAGAACTAACACATTACAATTAGCACCAATATGTTGACATTAGTAGTTTTCTTTATAAATTCTCATGTCTACTGAACATTAAATGATGCCAGTGATGAAACTGGGATCATTTTTATAACACTGATTGAGAAAATGGTTTTAAGAATTCATTGTAATCACAGAAGCGGGAAGTCATTCTAGATTATATACTAATTGTATTTTTGGTGTTTAGCCCAAGTTTACTTTCTTACATTCTGCCTTTAACTTTAGTTCTTTTTTTCTTAATGTAAAACCAAGTTAAATATATATACATATTCTTAGGAACATGTTTGATCCTAAGCTAGTTGTTTGAAACATTATTCCAAGACAATTACTGTGCTTGCCAGGGAGTATTAAAATGATGATTAGCATCTAGATGAACTATCCAGTGCAGTGTAGTGTATGCAGACCCACAAAACTGGTGTTCACATTGACCAACCTCTCCCTGTTTTCAACCCACCCACAGTGATTGATCCCCATTTTCCTGTTTATGCTTAGTTAAAACCTAACGTGAAAAGCAGGAGTAAGATAAATTACTACCATAACCATTCACCAGGTGATCTTTATAATAGGATACAAGTTTGTGGCAATTAAAATATACAATTGTCCTTATCAGGACTTGCTAATTTCACCATTATGTAATTATAATATCTAACTCAAATGTCTCCTAAGTACATAACAGATATATGACAAGTATTTTGCTAGCTGTTAATTTAAATAGTAAAACAATCAAAAAAATCTACCTCCATCAAGATTTATTGTATACATATCAAGAAATACTCTTTAATTGTTTATCCTTTTTTTTAAGATTTATTTATTTATTTATACAAGAACCGGGGTACAGGCCAGATGCACAGGAGGGTGAGAGGAATCACCAGAGACAGAGCGGGGAACAGAACAGGCAGATTGACGAAATACACTGCTGAGGGGAGCAGCAGGAGAGACAGGAGAGGTCTGCCTCGCCATGTGGGACCCTCGCAGGCCTGCTGGGATCAAATTGGCGCTGCAGAGGCTGCGGTGGACAGCTTCGCAGCGCATCACTCAACCGCCTGTGCCACCAGGGGAGGCCCCTGTTAATCCATTTTTTTAAGGATTTATTTATTTATGCATACAAGAACTGGGGAACAGGCCAGAGGTGCGGGGAACAGAACAGGCAGACTTCAGGAAATACACTACTAAGGGGAGCAGCAGGCTAGACAGGAGAAGTCTGGTGCACCATGTGGGTAGCTCCTGGGCTGGCCGGGGATCGAAATTGTGCTGCAGAGGCTGAGGACAGCTTCACAGTGCTGTGCTTAACCCCTTGTACCACCAGGGAGGCCCTCTTTATCCCTTTTTCAACCATAGGTACAATCAGTCTATTTTAATCTTGTATTCTGTTCTTTGTTTAGATTTATAATAGGTATATATATATTTTCTTATGTAGCTTATTTTTTCTGATTAGAAAACAATGCATACTTATTTTGGATAATTTATAAGGAAATGAATTCAAATAATAACCTTCAACTAAAGAAGACTACCTTCATATATTTGATATAAAATGAAATATCCAATTAGATATTTTTGGCCTTTATTTCAGATTCAGTACATGTGAGTGTTATACTTTGTAATATTTAGTTTTTGAAGATATAAAGATAAAAGATATGTATTTATACTGGCTTCTGTTTTTCAATATTATGCAGATGACTGGATGGTCATCCTTATATATTTGGTGTTGTTATATTTTCTACCAACCTGCATACATTAGGAGTATTCATGTTGTTCTGTTTCTTGTTTTATTTGAAAAAAAAATAAGCAAACTCAAACCAACTCAAGTGAAAAGTCAGTGTGATTCTAGATGCTATTGGCCAGTGTGAGCATACAAGAAAATAGTGCGAAACACATGTATAGGAAGTACAGCCAAACATAGAATGGGCACCTGGAAACCTGTAAGCTAACAAGGCAACTTTTTTCCCCTGAGGCCACATGTTCTCCCTTATCTTGGTATCTCTGTTCATTTCCTGGCAGGCTTCAATCATCACCTGATTCCTCTGTTAGATCTTTTAATGTGCAGCCCTACAAGGACCACCAGCCTATATGCCTCCTCTCAGCTGACCAGTCTCATTCTTGCATTTTTAAAGTTCTAGAAACTGGTGGGTGGTCAGCTCACATGAGTGATATCACACATACTACAGGTGCCTTGTCAACTTTGGTTCTTTTTTTTGGAATTATTGGCCACCTGCCGCTATATCTATGGTCATCTCTCACAAAGAAACAGCCTTGCATAGTTTGTCTGACTAGGGAGGCAGTGTACAGAACTGTTAAAGCAAGAAGGGGAGGTGGGTAAGGCAGAAAATTGAAAGATAATATCTGTTATTGATTTGGTATAATGAATTAAAGGTGCATGGTTCTGCTTTAGATGTTTCATGATAATAAAATGAAGAAGAGAGGGAATTGCTCTATACTCAGCACTAATTAAGTTTTCAAAATATGTTTATTTTTCCACTAACTTTTCTTGAGGTTATTTAGATAGTTCTTGATAAAGCTTCACAATAACGTATGGGAAAACAGAGATGTTTATTTTGTGATTAAATGGAATGAATTGTCAAATTCTAGTTTAAATACAGAGTCAATACCAGTGACCAGTTATAAAATGAGACATATGATTTCTTCCTTATAAAATTTTCTTTTTTCCTCCAACATCTAAAAGGCTATAAACACACAAAACATTATTCACTAGCACCATTCTTTCACTATTATAGGTAACAGATTGCACCCCAAATGATTGTACAATGGAATAAATCTGTGATCAGGACTATCTTTTAACTCTGTATAAGAGCCTAGGCTGGCTGGTGTAGTAACATTTCATGGGGGAGAAGTAGTATCAGGGATAATAAGAAATTCAGAAACTGAAACTTTAGGAGGTTTCCATCTGGAAAAATGGAGGAAAAATGACTTTTACAATCTTAATGTAATTGTTATTGTCAAACATGTCCTCAGTCTGGGATCCTCAAAAACTCCATTTGTGTTTAAAGAAATCACTGGATGTATTTTACCAAAAGATTTTTTCCCTTTAATTGTATTCAGTTTAGTAGACTTTTTCTTTGTCATTCACATTCACTCTACTTAAAACTATTGCAAGGTTATTACAATAGCCATCAATCCGCAGACTTACAGCTACAAAGATTTGAAAGGAGTTCGAGTACCCTCAGTATCACTTACACAAAATAGGTATAAATATACAGCCAATCTCACTACCTGGGTTCTTATTTCTTTTTTCACTGTCTCCCTAGGTGTCTCCACCATGGCAATGTCTTTACATCCACCTATGAACTTATGATGCCCAAATTCACAACTTTCAATAAACCCTTTTTCTGAGTTTCAGATCTGTGTATTCAACTGCCAGGTTGACTTTTGCTCTTGGGTTTTTTTCAAAGGTTCTTCCTATTTCACAAATGTAAACTTAACCCTTGATCTGTCTTTCATATATTTTCCATTCCTAATTTTTTACTTCTCAGCAAATAATGCCTTCAGCCATGCTTTTCACAAAGTCTAAAGCTTAGGTATCATCTTCAAAATGTGCTCATTCCATCATTAAATGCTGTCAATTCACCCTCCAAACTTTGTCTCAGCTGCATTTGTTCTTCTTTATCTGTGTTGCTCTGAAGTCAAAAGTACAGTATAATTTTAGTTTGGCTCCTTGTTTTCATTCATCCTCCTTGTCAACTTTTCTCTTCAGTCTATAAAGGAGAATTTTTCAAATTTATTAACTCATTACGGCATTTTAATTCATCTTAAATGTTTTATGATATTAGTTTACATTAAATATTTAGAATGTGTACCACTATAACATGAATTCTTCACCTAGACTGAGAAGGTCCTTTATGATCTGCACTCTGCTTCCTCTCCAGGACACTGTATTGCCACTTTCTCCCCAACTCTTAAAGCTTTATGTTGACTGACCTCTGTTAATCAAGTTCTTTTAAATCTCAGCCATTACATAGACTTCCTCCTCTCTCTCCTTCTTTTCTTGGCTACTTCTTAAACTGTTTTATAATCTGTAGTGATAAAAATAATAATCTTGGACTTCCCTGGTGGCGCAAAGGGTTAAGGACTGCACTATGAAGCAATCCACAGCCTCTGCAGCACGAGTTCCATCCCCGGCCGGCCGGGGAGAAACCCACATGGCGAGGCAGACCTCTTCTGTCTCGCCTGCTGCTCCCCTCAGCAGTATATTTTAGTCAATCTGCCTGTTCTGTTCCCTGCTCTGTCTCCAGTGGATCCTCTCATCCCCACCAACATCTCTGGCCTGTGCCCCAGCTATTGTATGCATAAATAAATAAATCTTTAAAAATAATAATAATAATCTCTTAGACCTGGCTACCTTCCCCCTCATAGCACTTATTTCTTTATTGTTATTATGTCTCTTCCTCACTTGTTTGTAATTTTTGAAAGGGCTTTGCTAAAGCAACAGAATTTAATCTCTGCTCAATTGCTGAAGCATAACCCAATGCCTGATAACAATAATTGCCTAAAAGTTAATAATTGGCAGCAAAAATACAAGATGTTTTTACATCTTCTAAAAATACAAGATTTTTTTTAATTAGTAAATAGGATCTCTCCCACTTTAGAAAAGGAACTATCTTCCTTAGGATTTAATCTGTTGATGGGAAGTAATTAAGCATTAACTGAATAATAGTATTACTAAATTGTATCTAAAAGAAAACATATTTCTTTGATTTATTTATAATAAATGTTATAATTCTGGGTTTTTTCTAGGAAGATTCTAGTGGCTATTTTATTTCTGAAAGTCATACAAAGTCATTATGATAGAGAATTAATTCCTTAATATGAAGAATTTTTGATAACTATATAAGAAATTTATAATTATTTTTTAAATTGGAGACTTAACTATTTGGTAGTTTCTACTTGAAACTTTCTCCTGTTAAAACTCATTGATTTGTTTTCCTTTTCATCTTTCAACCCTGAAGCTCTGAGTTTGACATTTTTATCACCCCAATGGAAGGCCTGGTTTTCATTTACAAAGCACACCTCACTTTTACAAGTAAACCAACATTTCACTTTTACAAGTGAAACATCATGGGCTAAGGAGCACATGCAAATCTAACAACCTGCTTTATTGTTCTGACTCCCTGTTTCCACAGGCTAAGATTTCACATAAGGTAAATGTGTTACATAAGTGAAATTCTTTTCAGTGTAGAAAGGGGAGGCTGTCCCTGACTTCAGTTTTTCCACGGAAACACAGCTGACATTTAAAGAGGGTGGCCCTCACTTATCAATATGCCTATGACAGCTGCTGGTGAAAGCACAGAAGCTCATGTGCACCTCAGAATGCATGCCTTTTTACACTCATTTACATTGGCTACGCATACCTACCCCTTTACTTCAGGGGACAAAGGAGAGAGGCTATGGTTCACAGAAGACACTGGTCTCTGGGAGTCCAGAAGTCAAGACTGGGTTCCAATTTCAATTCCAATTCCCTCTTTGACACTGAACATGTCTCAATTCTCCAGTTCAATCCCCTGATCTATAAATATGGAGTTGATCTGGATGGACTTAGGAATTCTTTCAATTCATGTTCTTGTTCTCTTAGCTTCCATCTCTAAAAGGTCGTACCTGTTCATTAAGATTCCTAACATGCAATTCTTTATTATCCCGTATATTTTTGTGACATTATTTTCTTGCTACCTAATTATCACAAATATTTGTAGAGACTTAGACTCTAAAGTGATGCTTCTCCTCTAATGTGGGTCTAACCTCATGTGAGTACTTCCACTGTGTGTGGAGAGGTGCAAGAGATATTTTAATCTCTTGGTAACAAAATGTGACTCCAAATTTATTTCAGCATTTCTTCAGTAGTATCGCTTTGAGTTGGTCCTTTCTAGGAAATCCTTTTTATGTCCTATTGAAAGAACTACCTCAGAGGACTGGCATTTGTGTTTGGGAAATTCCTTTTCATGATCCTCCAACTTCCTTTATCTTGAGCTTTACATACCACTCAGTGCTCTCTAGTTACTAGCTGTGTCTGCAGATGTGGCACGACCATTAAAATATCCTTCTTGGTTGTTAGAAAGATGTTATTCAAGTCTATCTGTTCTCACATTTTCAACTTACATTGTCATGATCTCAAGTTTTCCAGAGAATGAAATTATTAAACTGATCTTTAGAAAAGTCAATATGTAACTCTATAAAACATACTGGAAATTGCTGCTTTTTTAGAGTTAAAGTACCCAATATGGAAATTAGCTGCCATATTTTATAACTGGAATTTGCACAATGCCTTTTGAGAACTAAAATGCCTATTCACAGTTAAAATATAGAACTATGACAAGAAGCAAAAGGAGAGATGCTGCTGGTTATACAGTGCTTTTTCATCTTGAGTTCCTTAAGATGTTAGGAATGTTTGCTAAGGTTTATGTTAGTTTTCTTTCTTCCATCGTAATAATACGCATTATTATTATTGTTCTATTGTGTTCTGAATGCTATTAAATTTCATGCATGCTGTGCCATTTAGTCCTCAAAGTACTGGGAGGACTGGTAGAACACTTATACTTTGTAAAGGAGGAGATAGTGAAGTTATGGTAACAAGGTTAGTAACTTGAGAGAAAATGATGCAAACAGGGTTTAGTCATCTAACGCAAAGCGTTTTGTATTTTTTTAAGGAGCAGTTTGACTAATTAGATTAAAACATTAATAGATTTATAGAAAGATAAATTCTAAACACTTAGTTTTAGATTTTTTCAAACATATATATTTAAGAATAACCTGGCATTTAAAAACTTTTCCCAAAAAAAGAACATTTATGTTAAATTCCCAATTGTCTCTTTGTAAATACTTTCACAATCAGTGGTATCACTGAAAAAAATAGTCTTTTAGCCACATTATATAAATAATGCAGAATACTATTATAGTTTTACTTTATTTAGAAAACATGTTATTTTAGAGGATGATAAAATAAGTGCTAGCCTTCCCTAAAACAAATTTTCACAAATTTTAAAAGTTGAATTAACAAGGTCAATTACACTCAAAACATAATTTTTAATAATTGTATTTACTTAACCAAAAATGAGAAACAGTTGTTCTGTTTCAAATAATAAACTTTCTCAATCAATATTCATTTTACACCCCCACGGAACAAATGACACATCTTTTGGTTTTATGTAAAGAAAGGAATTCACAATCGAACAAACCCATGTTGTTCCAAATTGAATCCTGAAAAATTTTAGCCATCCATTAACAGTATGTTGCTTTGGGTCTCCCCGGTGGCTCAGCATGTTGAGTGCAGCGCTGTGAAGCTGTCTGCAACATCTGCAGTGAGGGTTTGATTCCCTGCCGGCCAAGGAGATTCCCACATGGCGCAGCAGACCTCTCCTGCCTCGCCTGCTGCTCCCCTCAGCAGTGCTTTTGGTCCATCTCCGTGTTCTGCTCCCCACTCTGTCTCTGGTGAATCCTCTCACCCTCCCCTGCCTCTGGCCTGTACTCCAGCTATTGTATAAATTAAAAAAAAAAAAAAAAAAAAAAAAAACTTAAAAAAATACGTTGCTTTAAAAAACTGAAAAATAAAATACAGATTTTAGTTATATAGGGTTTTTTAAATTACATTTCCTAAATTGGTTTGAAAATTCCAGATAAAATATTATATTCTTAAGACAATGTGAAGAGTATGGTCCTAATGTCCTTGAATGTCCATGGACAAAGGTTGGACTTTTCTGTAAAAGGGGAAATTATTTCTCCCCTCAAGAATGGTCTCGGTGGTTCTCCCACCACTAAAGCATTTGCAAATCAGCACCATATACTATCTAAAAATGTATTATGATGTAAGAAAAAGTCCCTCATTTGAAAATAAATGAACTAGGGCCTCCCCAGTGGCGCAGCAGTTGAGCGCTGGGTTGCAAAGCTGCCAGCAGCCTCTGCAGCGCCGGTTCCATCCCCGGCTGCTCCCCTCCCACCGGAGAAGGGTCCCACATGGCTCGCAGACCTCCCCTGCCGCCCGCTGCTCCCCCCAGCAATGTACTTCGGTCCCTCTGCCTGTTCTGCTCCCCGCTCTGGCTCTGGTGAATTCTCTCACCCTCCCGCGTTTCTGACTGTACCCAGTGCTTGAATAAATAAATAAATAGATAGATAGATAAATAAACAAATAAAAAGCTAAAAACATAAATAAATAAAAATAAATGAACTAAAATAAAATGAATATATGAATAAAAATAAAAGAGGAAATTGTTTTCTGATAGCTAAATATATATACCATTTCTGAAGTCAGGATTACTAAAATAGTCCTAATAACTGATGTGTATGTGTATATGTATATATTTATAAAATATATATATATGAAGATAAAATGGAAACATTGACAGATTAAAGATGCCCACATACTCTTTAAGACTCCTCCCATAAAGAGGATAGGGTCTATGAATACTTTTAAGCCAGTTGGCACAATAGTTGACTCTCAATGGGCATAAATAATTTCTGAATCATGGCAGGGCAAAACAGTTCTTTAATTGTGGGTTACTTTTATATATAACCTGTGAAGCAAACTTTTGTAGTCATGTAATTATCATATATGGCATAATTTTCCTCTCTATATTTAGTGTATTTACATGTATGTTTTCTGTCTATACTTAAGTATAAAATCTTCAGTAGTTATGCTGGTACTAAATAATACAATTTGTGAACCACATTTGCTTCCCTTTCAGCATGTTAAGCAAAGAGATTTAAATTAAACTAAATTCTCAGCTTCTATTTTAACTCCTACAGATGTCAATTTTTCTTATTTATTGACTGAAATTTGCACACATTACACAAACTTCTGCCAAATGGTAGTTAGTAATTCTAGCATTTTAATGCAATCAAACACCAGGGATTTTTGACAGTATTCATCACAAAACCTGTAGAAAATTTGCCATCCCATACCATTCTGACAAAAATCATGACAATGTACTAATGCTAAAATTTTAACAATTTCTAAATAGAAAATTAAATATAAATGTTATCCAGACGCTTAAAAAATTGATTCTGAATTAGCATCTCATCATCTCTGAAATAGTACATCTTACTAAAACAGACAAGTTTGTGGAAGATTGATGCTACTATTTTGAGCTGTCTGCTGCTCGAAAGTCATAAAAGGAAAAATTTTGTTAACTGTGCATGTTAGTTTGAAACAAGCAGATAAGATTGTTATCATAAGGACACTTGATTCAATTTAAATGATTACTGAGCTGCACATGGATGTAGCAGGGAATATTTAGTGACTCCAGAAAAGTACAGACTAGCAAATTGTATGGTCAGAACTCTCGGCAACTTTAGGGAGCACAAGGGACTTCAGGACATATAACTCAAGCTAAATTTTTACCCTAAATGGCCTAAAAACTTGAAAATCTATTCTATGTGCTCAAGCACACCAACATCTCACTGGTATTCATAGAATTTGATACACTTCCAATTCAACAAGCACTTTCCCCTGGTAAAATGTTGAATATTACTTTGGAGATGAACTTTTAAAGCAAAATGGTCCTTTTGATTTTTATTTGGGATTAAGTCCAAGATTTACCAAACAACATTTTGTATTATATTTGGTAGAGAATAAGAGAATATAGTTAGCTGTGAAGGGGCTGCCCTAAAATCTAACCTCTAACCTATAAAATCTCTCCCCCCCATCGCTCTCTCCCCGCCCACACACACCCCATCCTATACAGTATCCTAAATAAATCAACAAAAAGACTATATGCTCCATTCTAAATTTGTGTGTGAGTATGTGTGTATATGTTACAATTTTACATTAAAAACTGGCAGTTTGAAGGAATTGCTAAATGCCACACTGCTATAGTCTTAACCTTGAATGTCTTTCAGTCTCAATAGCTATTCAGTTATATGTGTTGAGTGACTTACAATGAAGTGAGAAAAAAATGCAGTGACTTGACATTTACAGGTCCCAACTGATACGTTTATTTATTCAACAGAGTAAATATTTAGTTGGCAGAATTAAATTGGAAAATGTTTATCAAGTTTGAAACCATGTTCATTCAATATATAAAACATAAACCTAGAGGCCTAGGCATAGAGAAATTTACCTGCAATGTGCCCTCCAGAGAAGGACATATTTAAATATCACAATAGATTTTCATCAGCTACTAGTTTGTTTTGAAAACTTCTGCCAATATTTTAGGGCAATGCTATTTGAAATAACACCTAATAAACCATAAATTACATGTGACTTTATTGATCATTTTGTATAATCTTACAATACAAGAAGTCCTCCAATTTATTTTCTCACTCTATTTTAGTCCAAGAAGCTAGTCTACAATACCTGAAGCATGTATTTCTCTCCTCGGTATTACAACATATCTGTGTCTACACATTTAGGATCAGATTAGCTCAACAGTTCTGTGACCATAACCAGAAAACAGTATCTTAAAAACAGTATTAGCTGAAAAGCTTGATGAAAATAAGCAAAGGTCTGTCAATTCTGCTTTTCACAATGTTATATGGACAAGTTCAATTAGTCAAGAAAAGTATATATATATATATACTGAATATATATATATATATATTTCAGTGGCATTAATTACATTCACAATATTATGCATCCACCATCACTGTTTTCATAGATTTTCTTTACCCCAAGCAAAAACTCTCTACTCTTAAAGCAGTAACTCTCTATTCCCCACTCAGTCTCTGGTAACCTTTAATGTACTCTCTGTCTCTATGAAATCAACTATTCTAGATATATCATAAAATGAGACAATAAAACATTTGTATTTTTGTGTCTGAATTGTTTCAGTATAGCATTTTCAAGTTTCATCCATCGTATAGCATATATTGGAACGTATCAATTTATATGAATAATATTCCATTGTACCCATATACCACATTTTCTTTATCCATTCATCACTTGGATTATTCCCAACATTTGACTATTATGAATAAAATTGCAGTAAAGATAGGTGTTTAAACACCTGCTTGAGTCTCTTGTTTCAATTCTTTTGGCTATAAACCAGAAAAAGTGGAGTTGCTAGGTGATATTGGAATTCTATGTTGAGGTTTTTAAGAATCACAAAACTATTTTTCCACAGTGACTTACCATTTTACCTTCCCACAGGCATCTAATTTCTACTAATAGCTGTGAAATGGTATCCATTGTACTTTTGATTTGCATTTCCCTAATCACTAATGATGTGGAACATTCTTTCATGTTCTTACTGGACAATAGTCAAGAATATTTGATGCATCAAAATATGACATTTGTTTTTTAATCCTCTTATATAGCTGGAATAAGAGTAATTATTTATGAAAGTCTGCAATATTAGACTATAAACATAAGTTTAAGGAATACACTTAAGTCTGTAAAATGCTTTTTATATTTTTTTAACAAGGAGAATTTTTTTTTATTTTTCCCTATTATGTTTATTGAGGTAATGTTGGTTTACAACACTGTGTTTGTTTTATAGGTTCAAACCTCTACAAATGTAAGTTTTCATACCATGTCAACCACCAGATCCCAATAATCCCCCACCGTGCTCCATTGAGTTCTCTTGTTGCCCCACTTCCACCCTGTACCCTCCCCTCCTGGTTGCCTCAGTTTTGCAGTCAGATGTGAAGGGTTTATTATTGGTTTTGTTTCTGTCTGACCTTTTATTTTGTTTCCCTATATTCTACACATAAGTGACCCCCATCTGAAATTTGTCTTTCTCCTTCTGACTCATTTTACTTATTATCCTCTCCATTTCCACCCATGTTATCATAAATGACAAGAGTTCATCTTTCTTAGTTGAGTAGCATTCCATTATGTATACATACCACATTTTTTTCTAATCCTCTCCTCTATCCTTGGGCATTTAGGTTTTTTCCATAAACTGCCTGTTATGAATAAGGTTGCTCCATGATCATATAGTGGTCAGTACTCTGCATTGTATAAATAAGACTGCAATGAACATAGGAGTACATGTAGCCCTTCGAATTTGCATTTTTGCATTCTTCAGGTAGATACATAAGAGTGGAATTTGGATCGTATGATAGATCTATTTTTGATATTTTGTGAATCATCCATACTGTTTTCTGTAGGATCTGGAACAGTCTACATTCCCACCAACAGTGCACCAGGGTTTTTGATAAGAATAATTCTCAGAGGTGGGAAGTGGTATCACACTGTGATTTTTGATTTGCAACTCCCTCTTGCCAAGTGAAGATGAACATTTCTGTTGGCCACCTGCCTATCTTCTTTGAAGAAATGTCTGTTTAGCTCTTCTGCTCATTTTTTGATTGAGTTAATTGTTTTCTATTTCTTGAGTTGTGCGAGTTCTTTATGTATCTTGAATATGAACCCTTTGTCAGATATATAATGTGAAAATATTTTCTCCCACTCAGTAGGGTGTCTTTTTGGTAAACATATTGTTAATATTTATCTTAATACAGGGATTTCATTTGCCTTTACATTAAAATGACATGATAAGTTAAGTAGTCTTGTCCATTAACGTTGTTCAAGTAGCAGAATTTTCCAAGTGGAACTGTATAAATCTGTGGGATTTTACATGGAGGAGGGAAATGGCAGAAAGGTATGCAGATATATATTATCATCTACTATGCTGTAGGTCACTGTTCTCAAACTGTTTCTCAAACTTGCCTTTCATAAACAAGTATTGTGGGATACTTGTTGTGGCCAGGTTTTATCCACATGGTCATTTGATGAAGCTAAGTATGAAGTTAATGCAAGAACTGAAACAATATCTTCTTCACACATGTTTTCCGGAAGTGATTATGGATAAGATGTTTAGTTTTTGTTACCTTTCCAATTACTGGTATAATTTGTATTCTTTTTTTTTCCTTTACCACAATTTCCTCTCCATCTCTATTCCTAGATCAGACTTTTACAGTAATCTCCATAGCAACATTCCCATCTAATTGAAGGATACATCTTTGGAATGAGTAGCAATACAACATTAACCATTAGAATATAACATTTTTCACAACCAGCCAAGAAATGTAAAAATGTCTGTGGCTCTTTAACAGTCACCTAAGGCTGAAATTGCTTGCATTATTAAGATTCGTTTACAAACAACTCCTATTAACTGATATGTAGCATAATAAAACTAAGCTTTATTTCAACATCAAAAAAGAAAGTCTAATTCACAAGTGAAGTTGCTTATAAAGACTCAAATCACCTTTTGTGGAAGAGTTTATAGCAGATTTGGGCTGTACTACCAATCAATTACTAGTGCACTAATATGTCTATTTACTGGCTGATTATGTCCTCTGGCAAAATTCGGAACTGTCTACTACTCTGGTGCAAACTAATCAGTTTTCAAAATTAGTTATTGATCTCAGACCCATTGTGGAGGTCCAATTTAGTGGCTGGTTCATTGAGTACTGAAATGACACCGTTTATGTGAGTAGCAGAGAAGTTAGAGCAAATACAGTGTTTAAAGACAGTTCTAAAAGGTAATTTTCCATTGCAGGGAATTGACAAATAGGAGTATTCAGGAATGCTAAGTTTCTCTGTTTAGAGAATGACAATGTAGGCGTATCTAGCCAGTTACGTGAACATAAATTCTTACTATGTACATTTGCTCTTCATATCCTGAATTGAAATAAATAGTGGATTATAAATCATTTTGAAAACTTCCCAAGGAAATTATTTCTTCCCGTTAATATTTAATTTTTAGTTTGAATTTATATGAAGGAGACTGAAGGGATGGTTACTTGACAGGTATCAAGTAACTCTTTTCTGACAAACATGAGGTGAAAAGTAAACCAGATATTGTGAGTTCAAATACTTCAGTGCCTAATTGCCACTTCATATTTCTCATAATTTATCAATCATATAATTTATCATTTTGTTTCATTGATTGTTTTGTATATTTCTTGTAGACATGATTTTTTAATGGTTTGTTTTGTATACTTTGTTTCAGGAAATATTAAAGTAGTTTGAGATTTGATATATTTTTCTGAGTATCTCAGAAAAACAAATTTATGAATTGTATCATTTGACTGGCAACACTGCTGAAAATTACTGAAAAATTGTCCTTGCATTTTCTCACAAATTTGGCATTCCTAAGGACAGGTTAATCTTAGAAGGTAACTTGTAGCATTCACATATATGTTGTTCCATAATGAAGGAGTCTTTGTTAAAGCAAAATGAAGCCATGTATTTGCGGTTTTAGTTAGACTGCTGCTAGGGAGACATGATTCAAGAAATCTTTGAGTTGAGTTCAAGTTGTCTGCATGGTGTAGGGTTTATTTCCATCTAGAAAAGGCAGGATAGTTTCACTCCGGGTTAGAAATCTATCAAGTTGGTGGCCCAATACACAAGTTTTGCTAGAAGTCTGTTGAATTCCATATGGTCCAGTAAGGTGCAGATCAGGTGAAAAGTTAATTGAACAATGATAGGTAGAGTTTCAATGTCTTATGGTCTGTGGCTTTGTTTTGGCTCCTCGCAGAGGTGGATGTGGCACAGCATGCCTCAACATGCCTGGCCATCTTGGACACCTGGGGTCCAACCCTCAATGGTTTTAGTTACCCAGATTCAAGTCACCCTAAATGTTCCTTTTTATTATGATACATGACCCGAATAAGATTTGTTTATGTTTAGTTATTTTAAAAAATACATTTCACTTAGGCAATAAAAAAATTGACACCCACAGTGACCAAAGCTCAATGTTGAGAAGAAACTTAGAAGTAGAAATTCCTGTTAATATTTTCTTATGTGGGATGGTAATCATTTTATTATCATCTTGACTTTTAGAAGTAGCTTTTTCTTCTTTGAATATATGTGTGTGTATACTTATATATATGAAAAGTACATCTTAAATGTAACCTTCAATAACTTTTAATTTAAAATATATTATAAATGCCTGTGGTTGCAGTTTGCATGAATTTTAAGTCTGTATTTTCAAGAGTTATGATTTTGTAAGTGAATAAAATTAAAACACATTTAAATATGTATTTGGTGGTGAAACCTCACACTTTATCATAATTTTAGCTTTATATAGAGTTCCTGTGAATTAGGAAGGAGAATTAAGAATTGGTCTTGTTAGTGGGCAGAACGAGGGGCACCCCAGCACACCCAAACCTTCCTGCTCTAAATAGGTTCTGCCATCTGCTGCATATAGACAAATCATACTACTAGTGCATAAGACCCCCAGTAGAAAAGAACTTTAATACAATTAGTGTGCAGTAGAGAGAAGAGAAAGAATATAGTTAAAATAGTTTCCAATTAGACACTCAAAATTTCCCGTCACCTCATAGGTAAATGCCCACCCAAACAGGGTTGGCCTAAAGCAGGGCACTGAGGCCCAAAGGCCTGCCAGAAGTCTAAGACACCTTCCAGTGGGGACCACAGGAAAGGGCAGACAGGGCCAGGCAAGTGTGGAAGGAAAAGAGCAAAATGAAAAACCAAGTCAACATTAAGGCTGCTGCTGTCTACCTCCCCATGGGTCTCTTACAAGACCACATCTCTTTCAAGTGTCTCCTTTCATGTCTCCCAAGTCCCTTGTACAAGTCCGAAGCTAAGAAGCAAGCGCAGCTTCTTCACATGGCTGTCTGTTCCATGGCCCTCCTCCAGTTTTCTCCTAGCCTTCCTCTTTTTCCAATCTCCAGCTTCTCTTCCCTGCTCAGCTCCACCCTTCCTTGGTGGGGCAGGGAAACTAGAACGTCCCCCTTTCTATGGATATCACACTGTTATAGTCTCAAAGGTGTAGAGATAACACAAATTTTATTGGTTTACACATTATCACAAAATTCTGTAATTTAAGAAATCTTCTTATAATAATTTCATTACAATGATCTTTTAATAACTTAAAAACCTTTTATTCTATTTCATTATAAAAATATAAAATAATATAATTGTACAAACAAGAGTAAGCAAAAAGCAACTAAGAAAACAGTTGGAGACATTGTCAAGTCTTCATATTATTAAAATTAAAATTCCTTTTACATGATAAAAGATATATATATATATATATCACTTATCAAACAACCAGTAGTTTCTCTAAGATAGTAATTTGAGCATCCAGAGATATATTGCATATGTTTTTATATGTCATTGGCACAAGTTGCAGTTCCTAAATTCAGGAACACTGAGTAAAATTTTAACTTGGATCAATGTTGAGGCCAATTTTCAATCTGATCATTTCTTTGGGGTTGTGGTCTTTAATGCTGATGAATCATCAGCATCTGCTTTAAAGCTTGTTAAAGGCATAGACCCTACTGAATCAATTTCCATGGATAGTTCCAAACATTTATGTTTTATAAGCTAATGTACCATAGAAAAAGAAAACTCTAGTTTGAATGTTCTTAGGACCTCAAAGGAAATGTAATATAAATCCAAATATATGATAGCTAAAAAAGTACAATTATCAGATTTCCTCATGTGTTCAGGCAGGCTTCACAAAAACGTTTTGGTGTGTTTATTACTTTGTATGCATCTAAAATATTACAAACTTTCATCTGTCAACTTACAAATTTATAAAGTATGCTGATATGTTTTTCCTCACATTAATCTGGAAAGATAATGAAAAGAAAAAGGAAATTGTTTAAGACATTAAACTCTGTCCACCAGAGTCGAAACAAATGATTTGCTCATTCCACACAGATTATCTGGAACTTGTTCTGAAATCTATATTGTCAATAATATAATCATAAAATGTCTAAAGAAAATGATTATCTGGACAAAATTATTTAGGTAATTTGTCTTATTTTGTGTATTACATCTTCAAAATATTTGTTTTATTCAAATTTACACTTTCAGCTAACCATTTTTAAAGAGTTCTTTTTAAAAAAAAAGATTTATTTATTTATGTATACAAGAACCAAGGTACAGGCCACAGATGTGGGGGGTGAGAGGATTCACCAGAGACAGAGTGGGGAACAGAACAGGCAGATCAACTGAAACACACTGCTTGGGGTATGCAGTGCATGAGTCAGGAGAGGTCCGCTGAGCCATGTGGGTATCTCACTGGTCTTGCTTCTTAACCACTTGTGCCACCAGGGAGGCCCCATTTTTAAAGAGTTGTTTTATAAAATGAGTACATTTTATATTTTTAAATAATTTCAGAAAGTACATGGAGCCATAATTTTGTACACTGTAAAAGTCTACTTTTATCACAAAAGGTATTTAGCACTGATGAAGCTCCATGACTATAAGGGTTCTACACAGAGAACGCAGAAATAGTAAATGGTAGATATATGAAAATATGTCCTATGGAATGCAAGTTTATTCTCTCAAACTGTTCTGTTGAAATATTTCATAGGGAATTTAGCAAAGTCAACCATTGGGCTTTTAATATCTATTACCATATCAGCACTATTTAAGCTTTTATAGAAAATAAAGCAGTAGGTTGCATAATAGACAGCAATGAAATGGTCCAAATAACTTCTTCCACTCATATTTGTTTTCCTGTTTTTCCAAATAGTCCCTAGAAATATATGGAGAAAAAATAAATCAAAACTACCCAAATTATCAACACTTTACAAAAACTGTAAAGAAATATATAGATTTTTAAAGTGGAAAATGCTTTAAAATAAAATCTATGAAAAAACAGCCAAGAAGTAAAAGTTGTCTTCAGATTTGGTTTATTTTCTCCATACCTCCAGGACTAGCTGAGCTGAAAGGTAATTATAATATAGAGGCAAAAGACTTGTCACTTCACCCAGAGTGAAAAGAGAACAAGAAATATGTTATTGAGTTCAAACTGAAAGCTGAATATCAGATATGAGAATTTCCCCATGGAGAAACAAGTTAAACTGTGAAGCATGACATTCTGGAAGGTTGTGCATATTCTTTGGAAATTTTGAGAATCTAGAACTGTGTCTTATATGTGCAGTAATAAAGAAAAAATAATGAATTGTACTGGGGTTGGCATCACATTGGTTTTAATTCACATTAAGGTTTAAATGATTGATAAAATTATTTCATGATGTTTTGAATTTCATCCAGTTCTTAATATACTCAAAATATATCATCTTCATTGCCTTAGTTGTCATCTAAGTAAAAAAAAAATAAGGTTTGATTGGATGACTGATACAGTTCTTCTGTCTCTCAAATTCATTTTTCTTCTCAATGCTAGTGTTTTCCTCTATATTCTATAATGGTACTGGTGCCAGTATTTTCATAATTTGGTTGTCTCTTTTTAAAGATTTATTTTATTTATTTATGCAAACAAGAACTAGGATATAGACCAGAGGTGTGGGGGGTGAGAGGATTCACCAGAGACAGAGTGGGGAACAGAACAGGCAGATCAACTGAAATAAACTGATGAGGGGAGCAGTGGGCACGAGACAGGAGAGGTCTGCTGTGCTATGTGTGTTAGCTCCCTGGCCAGGGGTAGAATTTGTGCTGCAATGTTATTGTTCCCTAAATATCCACAGCTTGTGTTATAGGTTTCCCTAGTCAACAACAAACCATCCTGTACTTTGTCATCAAAAATATATTCCAAGAGGGCCTCCTCTGATAGCGCAGGCAATGGAGTGCCACACTGTGAGGCTGTCAGCAGCCTCTGCAGCATGGATTCGATCCCGGGTGGCCGGCAAGTGTCCCACACGGTGCAGCAGACCTCTCCTGTCTCGCCCACTGCTCCCCGCAGCAGTGTATTTCATCAGTCTGCCTGTTCTGCTTCCCGCTCTGTCTCTGGTTAATCCTCTCACCCTCCCGCGCATCTGGCCTGTACTCCAGTTCTTATATAAAATAAATAAATAAATCTTTTTTTTAAAAAAAAGAAAAATATATATTCCAAGACTGGTCTCTTTTACATAGTTTTTTAAAACTTCATAGAATGAGAACATCAAATGACAGCAAGAGAAATTGTTCTACACAACCTAAAGTCTACAGTGATACTTGCTTGACAAATATTCACAACTTCTCATCTTTTTGGAAACATTTGAAAGTAGGCAGGGTGCATTACTGACAAATAACAGTACTCTGCATATGTCTACTGTCTAAACATATATGAATTACTTCAGTTGAAAGACCACTGTTATTTGCTTAATGCATGTCTTTTCCAATTTGCCTTTTCTGAGCTATATTTCCATAAAAAGGAATAAAAACAATATAGCTAAAGTTCCAGATTGAGTTTGAATAACTTGATGGGAAATAAAAATCCTTCAGTCTTCTATCATTTAACGATTTCTACTCAAGCAAGTACTGTACATTTACATGTAATTGGGAACACACTCACACCCAGAAAGACCTATGAATACTTTTTAATGTTTTAGTTTACAGTTAAGATACTAGCTTGCTAGTGCTAAAACTTAACCCCTTGCACCACCAGGGAGGTCCTTGGTTTTCTTTTTATGGTCATTTTGTTTTCTGTGCTCTAAAAAGTAACAAATTGGCTATCACCTAAAATTATAGGAATTATTATTAATAATTTATAGTCATTATAATAACCTAGAAACCTATCAGTTACTAGTTTACCGCTTTAATAACTAGATAACTATTTCCAGTAACTGGAAGATTGCTTTGTAATTATTTATCATAAAGTTATAATATCTAAATGTCTTTGATTCCCCAATGGACTTTAAGCTTCTTTGTTTTGATACCTCCGAAAGAGGTCCTGCTGGTATGAATGTCCATGAGTAAATGCATGCAGAACAAGAAGTAGACACAATGACTGGGTCTACAAAAAGCCTGAATTGACAGTGTGCTTTAATGGGAATGGTGGAAGAGGAACAGCAAATGGAATCTCCTGTCTATTAGGCTGAATCCACCCATTCTCTGAGTTATAGCTGAACTCTTCTGCAGATTCACTGCTAGGCAAACCCAGGGATAGATGTCACTACTATGATCAAAGATGACATATACCCTGTCAGATCCACCTCTGGAATTGAAATAGGACTATGATGTGTGAAACTATACCTGTGGTGCAGTAGCCACAACCTTCCTGAATCTTCTTGCCTTAGCATCGGCACTGGTTCCTTCGACATCACCAAATCTTCTAACTTTCATTCCTCTGTCACTGCATAGGTACATAATGAGCCAGCTCCCTACCAATGTGAAGTTGTGTGTATTTATAGTGGTGTAGACAAAAGGTTTGCACAATGGAAAGGATATATGCTTCAGGAATCAAATACTCGTTTTGACACTTCTCAGCTCCATAACTGTAGTCAAGAAGTTAAATTTTCTTTCACATCTATTAAAGATGAAAAATTATAGTTGTTAAATTGTTATAAGAATAAGAAAAGTCTGTAACATTACCCAACAATGTCTTTATTCAAAAGGTACTTTCTCCTCCATTATTTATGATACATATTATTATTATTTTAATACTAATTATTATTACTTTGTGGCCACTGGTGAAAAACTACCTATATCTATAAATTTTTCCTACTTGCCCTTTTTTACATTTATTTAACTACACAAATCTTTTATTTGACTCATAAAGATGACTTACAATTCAGACACTCATGGCTTATTCACACAACACTATAAATGATACATATATAATATTTATTGAGCCCTTAATATGTTCCAGTCACTATGCTCAGAGTTTTAACTGTGTTATTTCATTTTTCCAATTTTACTTTAAGAAATTGAGTCATAGTGTAGTTAAGTAAAATTTCCCAAGGTCATCAGTTAGTAAATAGCAAAGCCAGACATAAGCCAAAACATGCTTTAAATATTCCTGCTATAATGCCTCTGTTTGGATGTGATATTAGAGTCTTAATAACAAAGGAAAGGATGTGGGAAAGAGAGAATGTGAGAAAACTTATAACTGATGAATGAGGGTAAGATGTGGAATAGGAAAGAGCTTAGTTACTGCTATTAAACTGGGTTCAAATCCTAACTTGCCAGCAATATATTTTCAAGTTAGTCCTTCCACTTCCTATCAATCATTGGTATCTCTGAAATGAGACTAATACTAAGACCTCCATCTCCAGATTCTTAGGAGTATTAAATAAACATTCAGACAATATTGGTTATGTTTACCATAATTTTAAAAAGAGGAAGTTAAGGTATAGAGGAAAATTTCCTGTGCACATCACAATTTTGCTTGACACCTAGGTAATATGATTTTGCATTAAAGTACAGTGAACCCACAACATCAGTCAGCATTAATTTATATTGCAAGCAGAGTGAATATGTTATATGAAGCCTACCATTTTTTAAGGATCTCTCAGCCCCCAGAGAATTTGTTGGGTATGTATATAGCCCCTCCAATTCTCATATCAAAGCCCTAAAATGACAACAATTGTACCTAAATTAGATGAAAATGCTGACGATACAAAAGTCTTGCCACACACCCATTACACACACACTTAAAAAATTAGCAAAACCTAGGAAAACACTGAGGACTAACTCTACATTGTACAGTTTGGCACTACTTTTCCCATTTACATTTGAGCCACTGCTCATTTAGCAACAGTACTTGGATCTCAATAGACTTACGTTGTTGGTGTTGTGAGAGGTGTGACCAAGATTCTTCTGTATCGTGACCCTGAAAGTTGACATACTAGTATTTTTGCTTTTTTCTACTTATTTTGTTCATATTTTTTCTGATACTTGAACTGAATTAGAAGGTATTTGAGAGAACTTGAATATCTAATTTTCTCTTTGCTCTCAAATACCATGCATAAATTTTAAATATTTCTAACTTTTTTTATATTTCAAATAATTATCCAATAATGATTGAGAGATAACTCATCCATTGCAATTTGATTTAAGGCAAATGCCTCTATATTTGAGGCATCATGTTTTGCATATTGGTCTTGTAATATAATTGGTCTGATAATATATGCTATAATTGGTTTTGCAATTCATTAGAATTAGGAATACATGCCCTGGGGATCATGTATAGCCATCTAATTAAAACTAAATATATATTAAAAGGATATATTAATTTATGATGGAACTCTTATAATTTCTAATCAGTATCTCCATTTCAGAATTTGCAGGAAGGTAACAGCATAAAACTAATAATCAAGTTATTGTTTCCCTTAATATTGTGAGAGATATATGTATATATGAAATTCAAATAACAAAAACCTGATATTCTATTTAAATGTCTATGATTAAGGAAATGATTCAAACATACTAGATTTCCTATAAAACACTTTGTTCTTTCTTGTTCTATTAGATTGTAGTGAAGGTTAAATGTTGAATATTTCAATTTTTAAAACTGATAATAGTGTACTATTACATGCAAGTTTTCATCAGGTTTGTATTTGCTGGAACACCATCATAAATATTATAATTTCATCAATGATTGATGGATACTGTCAGATACATACATGACATTTGTTGTTATGTAGGTTATCCTTTTTAAAACAAGGTTTACATTTTAGAATGCTGTTTCAGTGATTAACATTTTTCAAGAGTTGATCTTTCCTATTTAATCATTTTGAAAGTCAGTTTAGTGACAGCTGCTTAACTGCATAATCAGTCTTAGTTTTAGTCTACCAGCGTGGATAGGTTTTCACTAATTTATGTTTTAATCTAGGCTATGTGTGTCTTCATACTACAGCACTTGAAAACTTAAGCATTTATTAAATAAAGACTTGAAGCAAGTGAAAAACATTTTCTTAATTGTCTGTAAGACAGATCTATCAATTGGTTCAATAAGCTTTGAAAATAAGTGAAAATAGCAGAACTCAATAAGGTGGCAAGGAAATTTGACCTATTGCAGATTTTAGAATCGATACATAAACATGTTACTATAGAAAAAAATGTCGAAGTATTCCTTATGGAAAATAATGAAGCTTTAAAATTTAATGACTCATTGAAATACCAGGCCCCTTTTGTGTGTCTGTGGTTCCTCTCATTATACTTAAACCAGAAATTGAACTGGACTGCATGGTACATAGAGGGTCTTTGAGAGATTGATCTTTGTTGCAGGAGATTCTCTACACTTCAGTAAATCACTCCAATAGCCTAATTTTATTATTTTAGAGAAGCTGATATACTATTTCTAAGTACCAAAGAGTCACAAAACCCAAGGCAGTAGGCAGTACATTTGCTGAATCATATGTCAAACTGAGAAGAGATTTGTTAAAAATAATTCCTTTGAAGAATATATTCAGCCTCAATTGTATATCCTCGACTGGCCACATGCTGGTTTCTCTCTTGAATTCTACCCTTTTGGTTTTCCCTTTATGTCTTCTTCTTAGTTATAAAGAGAACAATCCAGCCTCTGATAATGACTTACAAGCTTTATTATAAATTATTGGGGGCTTTGTGATATAACAAAGACTGTTTTTTTCTTAAGCTGTGATAGAACCAATGTATCAGAAGGGCTTTGTGTGTGTGTGTGTATGCATGCACGTGTGTGCGTGTGTTTGCTAGTTCAAATTTTTTTGAAGCACACTATTTTTCTTTGAAAATCATTGTTTCATTAATTTTTAAGAATATAATTATAGAAAGTGATATAAGACTATATTGCAAATATCTCCAAAGGGACAAGATAAAGCCAACATAGTTCAAAAGTTCAGAATTCAAAGCTTCAAAGTGTAAGCCTGGAAGAAAGGAAATTCCTCTGGGACCACTGTCATTTTCTTACATTCCCACCAATGCTTTGCTGGTTTGTTCTGAAGAACCATTCTCCAAAGACCTCTCATTATAATTTCTGCTATGACTGGCCGCAGTCGCTTGAAACTTGTGTGAAAGAACAAGGTATTTATCCACGTTGTCATTTTGCTTCTCTGAGGCCAGGGAATTAATCACTTTCTCAAGGGTCTAGCTCTACCAGTTCCTTTATTTTCGGGAAAGGGGATTTTTAAGAAAGGGCCACTGTGTGACCACAACTTATTCTTTAAAAAGAAATGGAATATATCATTTAAAGAACAAAAATTACCAAGAGATAATTTTAGCCAGAATTCAGTTATTTGACTCATGTTTGAGGGATGACCTCACTTTATGTCTAAATCAGGACTAGACATACCTTATAAACATGATGAAAAACTAATGTCTTCGTATGTGTGAGTCTTGTGGGCTGGCTGGGTGACAAGCATTTAGTCAGCTTCCATTTTCATCAGTTTAAATTCTACAAACTTGAAAAAAACTAAGTGGAAAGTGACACAAGAGCCTTTCCAGGAAACAAAATGGTTAGACTGCATAAGGAATGATGCCTGGCTCAGACTATGAATATACGTAGTGAATTTAGAATTTAGTCTCTTAAATGGTTCAACTAGAATGTTCAGTAAGCCAACAGTCTTTCACTAAAATAACAAATAAGTATTTAAGACCAGATAATTTCTGAAAAAGAAATTCATTGCATATTATTAATACCATCATTACATATTAGTAATACCTTATGGGTTTGTTTCTTTAGATTGACTTCATTTTTCAATTAAATCCCTCGCATTAACCAAACAATATCACATATATCTAGCTGGTACTTTTGATACAAATTTGAGAGCTATACACTTATTGTTATAATACAATATAATAGAAGACACTTACTGTTATTTCTAATTTATGGATAACAAAATCTGTATCAGGAAAGAATTAAGAGACTTTGACAGATACTGCATATTCATTAAATTTATAACCCAGAATTCAAATACTCATTTGTCTTATTCCTAAACCAAGTTTTTCTCATTGCACTATTAAGTTCTGTCTTTGATATCTACATATAAATTGATGTATATTTATTAATTTATTTGTATACACTTTTGGTAATAACCTACGCAAAAATTGCATTTGAGAATTCTATTTTCTATATCTTTAAAACAATGACAAATGTCCCTTCTTGTTACAAATTTAATCTTTTTGATTAGTAGATCACCACCCCTCAAACTGTAACTGACATGAATACATTTCTTCCTTTAATATATAGATAATTATAATAGGATTACCACTCCTTATACAAAAAAAAAATTCTAATCATTCCATAATGTTTTTATCAATATATATTGAATTTCTAAAGAATTCAATTGCCTGACGACTATACAAGCCAAATAGTTTTACCCAAGTTCACATTTTTTCCACAACTGAACTAATATGTAAAATTTTATACATGGGAGATGCATTAAAACATGAAGGCTAAACATTTCTATGTAGCTGGGAATAATCTTCAGTTTTCCTATTAAAATGAGCAAAATATATTTTTGCACATGGCTTATGTAGTTCAAATGACCTCTGTTCTAGTGGCAACTTACTAAACAAAAGTAAGAGATGCCACATTGTTAAGAACCTATTAACTTGAGCCTCCCCTGGTGGCACAGCGGTTGAGCGCAGGGCTGTGAAGCTGCCCGCAGCCGCTGCAGCGCCTGTTCGATCCCTGGACTCAGGCGAGGGTCCCACATGGCGCGACAGACCTCTCTTGCCGCCCACTGCTCCTCTCAGCAGTGTACTTCGGTCCTTCTGTCTGTTCTGTTCCCCACTCTGGCTCTGGTGAATTCTTTCACCCTCCCGCGCTTCTGACTGTACCCAGTGCTTGTATAAATATATCTTTTTTTTTTTTTAAAGAACTATTAACTTGATTCAGTTCAATGACTGGTGGTATACCAGGCCCTTTGTTTAGTGTATAATATATGGAGCCCTCATGGCAGAAGGTACAAAGGTGAGAAGAATCTCACCTGGTAATTCAATACCAAGATGATCAACAGTTTCAAGTAATATACTTATTGAACTTTATTTTGAAGATGTAGGAATATAAATTCTGATAACTTCACTGTTTAACATCTGATATGTAAGTTTCCCAAGTAACCTATATTTGGGAGACTATATATTTCACCTTTCCATTTTTAGCTCCAGAGCACCAAAAGGAAATTATTTGAAGGAAATCGCTGTAGGCACTCTCTCTTACCCAAAGAGCTGTTAAACACACACTTGATAAGTTTCTGAAGTCACTGAGGGAATCTCACTATTTGCTTGGTCCCCATCCAAAAAAGTTTTTTGTGTTTGGGAATCAACCACATTTCCCTACCTGTCATTTAAGAAAAATCTTTATCTGAATTGATCTATTTTGTAGAAGTTGGTTAGAATTGTTTTTTAATTTCTCCTTAATAACCTGGAAAATACTCTGATTTGTTAGTTGTTGATGATTCTTTGAATACATAGAAAGGTGTTAATTACACTTTATTGTAGTAAGGAACATGACTGAGGTTCTTTCTCTGTCAATATTCATTAGCATATGTGCATATATGTATACATTATTATGGACATAAATATAAGTGATGCATTCTAATTTAAGGATGCATAGCATCAAAATAATGTTATCAACTGCTAACAAGTCAGATAAGGAGACACATTGTTGTATTTCTTTTTGCCTCTTCTTCCTTAAAGTTTTATTAAAAGCTATTAAGCTATATATACAGAAGCTAAACTGATTAACAGTTTTGTATTTCATGAGTTACACAGCAAATATCTAGCCAATGTAATCCTGGCCTTTGGGCTTGAAAGACCTCAGTGAATGGAATATGTTTGTCTCCTTTTCAAGAAGACAAGCTAAAAACCATGTTCAGTTATATGTAAGCTAAAACATACATCTCTCCAAGCTTGAACTTCCTTTATTCACTGTATTTCCACTTGTGCATAAACTATATCCTGTCCTAGTGGCAGAAATCATAGGCCAAGTCCTCATAACTCAATGGGAAACATGATAGAAGTTGATAATGTTATTTTGCTATTATTCATGCTTCAATAGTCCACTGAAAATTATTACTTTATCTATTATCTGCCTCAGGTGATTTTATATAAAATTTGTGCAATGAGTCTCACTCTGAGATAGGAAAAGAAATATTAAAGATGCATTGAAAAAATAAATTATTACAAAATGTAAGTTAGTATATATAACGTATTAATAAAATACAACAAAATAATAATTATAATGTTCACATAGTATTGAATTTGATGATTAATGTAGATCCTAAAGACACAGCTTCTATTGTAAAGGAAAATAATCACTATATCTTATGCCTTATTATCAATAGTCTTATATGATGGATGCCATATTTCAGCATGCCTTAGAATATTAGCACCCTGTCTATTAAATATAGACACAAGAGACATGCCTTTTTCTGAATATTTGCTTTCAAATTTCAGTGTAATAATGAGCATTTACTAGTTTTAAGTATGTACGAAGTCTTGTGCTAGGAATACAATGAATAAGACAATAAAAGAAGAATTGTCCTCACTGCAACCCCATCCCAAATGGCTCATAGTCTAGCTAAAAATGGAACAAACATTATCATTTTTTTAAGATTTATTTTATTTATTTATGCATATAAGAACTGGGGTCTAGGCCAGAGGTGTGTGGGGTGAGAGGTTTCACCAGAGACAGAGTGGGGAGCAGAACAAGCAGTCTACTGAAATACACTGCTAAGGGGAGCAGCAGGCCAGTCAGAAGAGGTCTGCTGCACCATGTGGGTTAGCTTCCTGGCCAGGGATCAAACCCATGCAGCAGTGACTGGCAATAGCTTCATAGGGCTGAGACTTAACCCCTGTGTTACCAGGGAGTTCCTAGACAATATCATGTTTTTTCACTATATTTTGTAAGCTACAACTCTGAGTAGACTGGGGGAAGGTTGGTATGATAAACCCACAGAGAAAGAACATGACAAAATTATAAATTTGGATGAATTGTGCAAGTTCAAGAAGTTTCGAGACTAGATCAGATAACAGGTAACATTTCATAATATCTGAGCTCATGTTTCTCAAAGGATTTGTAATTTATTTACTTATTCTTCTTGTCCAAGTCCTCTCTCTTTCAAGTCTTCTTACAGAACTCCAGAAGTGGCCCTGATATTGCATTTGCTTTTAATGACCGTCATTTAAAATTTTAGTTTCTAAGTCTTACAAAAGTTCTTGGCAATGTACCCTTTTTTAAAATAGTCTTTGGAACCATCTATTCTTAGAAATATTTTTGGCCTCTTCCCCAGCTATTGGTAGTCTTTCATGGGCTTTGTGGGATGTTAATGGTTTGTTACAGTTGGCTAAATAATACCATTCAAAAAAACACAAATGTAGCACACAGCTTAAAGGCTGCTGAGATGTGTCTTTGCTGTCCCCTCTTCTATCATAGATCATTCTCACTTTGTAGGATGATTCCTTTATAATTATAAAAACTAAATTGAACACCCATATTACAGTAATAGTACTATATGTATAATAAGATACTAGGAATGTAGATGTTTTGATATGGATTTTTATTTCATTTTGTTACATATAGATGAAAAACACTATACATACATGGAAAATACATTGTTCTTTAGTTGATAGTTCTTGCCTGTGCAAGCATCCTTTTGGACCTTTGCAACAATTTCATCACCCCTCATACCCAGCACCTCAGACCAGTTTGGGAATATTGATTTAGATACTCCTACTCAGTCTCTTTTTAATCAGTTTCAGTTTGACATTCCATACAACAATGACTGTGATAGCAAAGTTTCTTCTATTTCCCACAAGCTTTCTTTTCCTCATTGGCTTTTGGAGGAATCTAATATTCTATTTAAAATAATGTTTTCTGATTTGTACGTATATTTTAAATTCTGTCCTTTAACTTGAAGCACATTCATTTTATCACTTCGCTTGTCAAAACATCAAACTTTTGAAATACAAGAAAGTTTTTAATGGTATGTTTTCTTCACACTTAAGAAAGTTAATGTTTCTAAACTGTGTACCTTCAAAACTCTATAGACATATATTGATTATGCAAATGAAAGCATGACTAAACTGTAATGCAGATGTAAAGGAACATGGATATGCTAGATTAATGACTAAAATAGACATTCCTGAAATGGGAAGGTCAGAATGAAATAGTCTTAGATGCCACTGAATTTACACTCTCTAAAAAGGAACCTAATCCTCTATTCAGGGTTAGAGGGCACTATCTGTTCATGCTATTTCATTAGAAGTTCATAGAGAATATAGATTGCTTCAAATATCTAAACTGAAATCTCACTTCATGGAATCCTAATTAGCAATTTTTTTAAAGATTTATTTATTTAGGCATACAAGAGCTGGGGTACAGGCCAGAGAGGTGGAGGGGTGGGTGAGAGGATGCACCAGAGACAGAGTGGGGAACAGAAGAGGCAGACTGATTGAAGTACACTGCTGAGGGGAGCAGCAGGCGAGTCAGGAGAGGTCTGCTGTGCCATGTGCGTTGCTCCCTGTCTGGCCGGGGATCGAACTCATGCTGCAGAGGCTGCAGATCACTTCATAGCCATAGCGCGGTGCTTAACCCCTTTTGCCACCCAGAAGGCCCCTAAATAGCAATTTTTAAATGCAATTGGACAACTTAACAGATAACCTGAAGAACAGATATATTCAAATAGATGAAGCATGGAAATATATTAACCTGAGAACTTTACACCTGCTATTTCAGTGATTATATTCCAACATCCCATGATTTTAGGGCATTATTATTTTTCAGTAACATAAAATACCCTTTTACATTTTGAATATCTTTACATAAGGACACAGATGCGCCTTGCCTTTAACATAATTGTTTGTTTGTTTGTTTGTTTGTTTGTTTGACTCATGTGGTGGCTGTGTGAAATTTTCTCTAAATTGTATTGAAATGATATTGCAATGACTGGTATTTTCTATTTAATCTTTAGATTGTGTTTTTAGTATGTTCAAGGAAAACATTATGCCACAGGCTTGGTAAACAAACTCACCTGTAATGGGAATGGTGGCAGTTTATAACAATTAATGACCTTGTCCACACATCCGCATGTCCCCACCACCCTGCCATTTATCCCAGGCAGAAGGCGTAATGGCTGTCTGTATTGATTTCCATTGAGTCACATGTGCTTTGCCACCTTGCAATCTATTTAAATGATGACTCATCTGAGAGCATGGAGGAATGTTTACAAAGTGAAGACATGAAAACAAACAAAACATTTTTATTTTGTTTTCTAAATCCCATTGCTAAAAGAAATTTAATATCACAAAATATGTGAACAACATGTTGAACCTTAGTGAAAAGTGATTAGTGACTTCACCGTATGGTATTGTTGAAAAACCAAGTATGACAAATAATTAAATCAGAATATAAATTCAGTGTTCACTTTAATAATATATGACTCATTTTTGCTACTGAACATTTGCTTCTGATGACACAATTGCTTTTCCAGACTTTGCTTTATATTTTGATAACTTCATTTGCTATTCATGCTGCAAATGACATCCCTATGTAAATGCTTTCATGCAAATGTGAAACTGAAGCCAAATTCCAGAAGAGGGAGTAAGCAGTGCCTGATTTAATAGGGTTAAACTATCCCAGTTAATCTCCTACAGAGCCCTAGATGGTTCAACAATTTTGGTAGCTTATGACATAAATGTTAAGATTCCCCAGCAGTTTCAAGTTCACGTACATTATAGAATGCATTGCTACAAACATTTTAATAAATATTTTACAGAGAGGAAATTAATTTGATAAAGAGGAAATTAATTTGAAATTAATCTGGTAATAGACACTATTTGTTATGATTCTGAAAATTCTAATTGATCTGAGGGGAGTATAGGTGGTCAGTGTCTTTTGTAATTCTAAGTAAGTTCATCAACAAATCATGGGAAATTTGGATATTTTTCACTATGTGTAGACATAAATAGGAAAATGATTTTGCAAAAAACAATACTTCACTTGACACTGATGCAAAGAAAAAAATTGTAACAAATTATGAGATCCTCTTTAACTCCCACCAGCAATTGTAGCAGAGTTCCTTTTTCACCACATCCTTGCCAACATTTGTTGTTGCTGTTTCTTTTTTTGACATGTGCCATTCTTACTGGTGTAAGATGGTATCTCATTGTAGTTTTGATTTGTATTTCCCTGATTACAAGGGATGTTGAACATTTTTTCATATGTCTGTTGGCCATTTTCATTTCCTCTTTGGAGAAATGTCTTTTAAGTTCTTCTGCCCATTTCTTTATTGGATTGTTTATTTCGTTTTTGTTGAGTCCTGTGAGTTCTTTGTATGTATTTGTGATTGGTCCCTTATCAGTTGACTGGAGTGCAAAGATTTTTTTCCCAATCAGTGGGGCATCTCTCTGTCTTGGTTAATGTCTCTTTTTGCTGAGCAGAAGCTTTTCAGTTTGATGTAATCCCAGGTGTTTATCTTTTCCTTGACTTTCTTTGTTTTGGGTAATGAGTCTTTAAGATGTTATTGCAATGTATGTCTTGGGATCTACCCAAAGGACACAAAAACATTGATTCAAAAGAACACCTGTACTCCTGTTTATTGCAGCACTATTTGCAATAGGTGAAACCTGGAAACACCCCAAATGCCCAAAAATAGATGACTGGATTGCCGCGGACCAGCACAGCAGTAGACGATGAGGCCACCTCAGGGTTGAGAGAAGCGTGCAGGGTGGTCATGGCGTCGGTGAAAGAAATGACAGACACACTTCAAGAGTGAAAATCTGAGTGTAATTTTCTTTGAGTTTGTGACCAGTATATATATGTTTTCCAAAAGCACAGGAACAATGAATATCAATGAAATTAGCTTGCTCATGGGCTCAGCCTATTACCATCAGGGTGGTGATCTACATAACAAGCAATGACCTTTATAGAAGAAAGAAGGAAGTTTAGAAAGACAATAAGGGATTAAAGTTTGTAGTTCTAGAAAGACAGGATAAGATTTTTAGCATTCTTGTAGTGGTTCCTGGTGGTCATTATCTTTTGATAAGCTTCTGTCTTTTCAGGGAACTTCTGCTGTACTTCCTCTGCTTCAGGGTGTTTTGCTGTTCTCCCCCTGCGCACTGGTTGCCCAGCCGGACCTAGGGACCATGGTGAAAGCCTATTCCTAAAGGTCACTGCAGGGGGAGGTGCAGCAGGTATGTCTTCAGAGGGTTTTGCTGTTCTCCCCCTGCGCGCTGGTTGCCCAGCTGGACCTAGGGACGGTTAGCCCTAAAGGTCACTGCAGGGGGAGGTGCAGCACTGGATCAAGAAGAATTGGCATATATACACAATGGAATATTATTCAGCAATCAAAAAAGATAAATTCATGCCATTTGCAGCAACATGGATGGAGCTAGAAGAAATTATGATCAGTAAAATAAGCCAGAAGGAAAAAGAAAAAATATTGGATGGTTTCACTTATTCCAGGAATATAGGGGAACCAAATAAGACATTGGTATTAAAAAAAAAAATAGTAACAGTACAAAGCAAAAACAGACAATTATAAATCAGAGACATACTGCAGGGAGGAGGAGGAGAAGGATCAGAGGGAGGGAGGGAGGAGCACTGAGGGGGACTGAGGTGATGGTGCACGGGTGCACTGGTGACGGAAACTCTTTGGGGACTACACCTGAGGGGGTTAGGGGAAGCAAATATTATTTTTTCAAGCAAGTTATTTTTTTTAATTTTTTTAAAGATTTATTTATTTGTTTATACAAGCATTGGGTACAGTCAGAAGCGTGGGAGGGTGAGAGAATTCACCAGAGCCAGAGCGGGGAGCAGAATAGGTAGAAGGACACTGCTGAGGGGAGCAGCGGGCGCAGCAGGAGAGGTCTGTGCGCCTTGCGGAACCCTTGGCCGGCAGCCGGGAATCGAACTGGCGCTGCAGAGGCTGCGGGCAGCTTTGCAGCCCAGCGCTCAACCGCTGCTCCACCAGGGGAGGCCCGGAAGCAAATATTATTTAAAAATGAACAATGATGTAATTTTTTTTTAAATTAATAAAAAACAAAAAAAAATCCTCTTTAAAAGTGTCTAAATAGAATAGAGGTTTTTAGGCTCAACTTTGGTGTGCTTAAGAATTCTAGATGAGAAAGAACTTGTATATTAATTCATTGATAAACTTCTAATAATGGGAAAGATATACTGTGACTAGATTTCAGCTAAACATTTGAAAATATCATCTGTATTGCTGAATACTTCAGTTAAATTGCCCTATCAGTTATGTTTTGTTTTAATAGGAAGCATTTGACAGTCATATAGAACTAGGATCAAATTAAGTATTCTTGTAAAGATAGGGAAATGATCTGCAAATTTCACATAATAACAGTGACTGTGCACTAATGGATATGTGTAACATAGGCCAGATTGTATTACACAGTTATTCTAAAAGATTCTTTGGTGAGGGCATCCCCTGTGGCGCAGCGGGCTAAGCGCTGGGCTGCGAAGCTGCCCTCAGCCTCTGCAGCTCCGGTTTGATCCCTGGCCGCCTGGCGAGGGTCCCACATGGTGCGCAGACCACTCCTGCAGCCCAGACCTCTCCTGCTGCCCGCTGCTCCCCTCAGCAGTGTACTTCGTCAGTCTGCCTGTTCTGCTCCCCGCTCTGGCTCTGGTGAATTCTCTCACCCTCCCGTGCTTCTGACTGTACCCAGTGCTTATATAAATAAATAAATCTTTAAAAAAAAAAAAAACAAAAAAACGATTCTTTGGTTATATTCTAAAATGTATGAATGCCTGTGCGTCCATACAAAGGCCAAATTCCAAATCTTAACATTCTCCCATGTGAGTATATTTGCAAGTTTAAATTGTATATGACCCTGAAAAAATTCTTCTAGATCCCTATGTTATTGCTTTTTTTAACTATGTTAAAAATTAAAGACATTAGAAAAGTAAAAATGCACACCTAAATAAAGCAGATAATTTAGTTTAAGGCCATGAGACTATTACATGCTTCAGATTCTGATTAGGTTTCCAGTTCCTACTATAAGCCTGTTTCTGTTGAGTAACAACTAATTGCTTTATGCATAAGCCTTAGAATGAAAATTCATGTCTTGCTTGAAACAAGCGCTCTTTTCTATACTTTTTGACAAAATACATATTGACAGCCTTTTTATTTGGAAGAAAGAGTATCTAGAGTGTTCTTGATGACCTGAGGTCTATAGGAATATATCTGAGTGTCTTTTAAAAATGAAAAAATGCTATAAATTCTTCTGAATATCTCAATTTCACTCTTTGTTGCCAGATGGAAGCTGTATTTCTCACAAAATCAAAAGGAATAACCAGCAAAATCAATACCTCTTGAACTTAAGAAATGAAAGTAACATTATAGAGACTATTTCCAAGGTTCTGAAAAAAAATTAGTTGTCTAAGCCACAGAAAAATAAAAGAGGTAACCAGATGCTTAACTCAGTTTTCAGAAGAGAAACTGCTGCTTTATAATCAATAGTGGAAATAAAATATGTTATCACCCTGCTGAGGTTCCCACACAAATACACCAAATGAACACGGATGGTTTTTAATGGAAATGGCCCAAACTAAATCCAAGAAGGATATTTCAGTGTTCTGAGGTTTCAGTTCACTGTTCAGTATTTGTTTTGTTTTGTACTGTGCTGGGAAAGTGACCAATTTCCTCCAGTTACTTTTCTTATATATGCAAACACACACACACACACATCACTTTAAATTTTTACTTCTTTACTCAACACATTTAGTATCTCCTGGCTGTTCTTTTTTTTTTTTTTTAAGTGAAAAAACTCACTGAAAACAATTGGAGAAGACTCCAATTTAGAAATGATGCTAGAAGGATACTCATCTGCTTCCATCCTCCAAGAAGTAACTTTCTTTGATTCATAAAAAGGTCATGAAGCTCAAAACAGATGACCCATACAACATTGCAGGTGGGGATGGCATTTTACTATTGCTAGCTTTTGGCTGCTGTTTTTCAAGATTGCTTTACGTGCTATAAGCTGAGCTTGATCTCAAGGACTTTCTTTGATCACTGGAAGCTAAAACACAGTGTGTCTATGTAATCAAAATATAGAAATAGCATTGCCTATCTCTTTTTGGTCTAATGAAAGCATGCTAGCATCCTGAATCTTTAAAATGTCCAAGATTGTAACTTAGAAGTTACCAGCATTGGATAATATTAAGGATTGCTAGAGAGAAGAAAGGTGGAATATAAACTTTGCTGCCCCTCACCCCACTAATTTCCTGTACCAAACTGTTTCCCTAGATTTAGAGGGAAATTTTGTGAGGAGATTCAAAGTAGTATGCCTCAGATCACACTAACATGATTGTATAAATAACAGGAAAAGTAATTGTTCAATATATGTTGAAAATAATATGCCTGTCTCCCAATTTTTAAACAACTTGAAGTAGGCCTTTTTGAAAGAGTATTTAACATTGCCATTAAAGTGGTTCTTCCTTCTTTGCAAAAATTTTATTGAAATACAATATACATACCACAAAATTCACCCATTCATATTATACCAGCAAATTTTATAGTATATTCACAGAGCTTTGCAAATATCACCCCATTCATTTTAGACCATTTTCATCATATCAAAAAGTAAGTCCCCTTTATTCCTCCCTGAATCCACTCTCCCTCCCAGCCCCAGGCGCCCACTAACATGCCATCTCCACATATAGATTTGCCTCTTCTGGATGTTTAATCTAAATGGATTCATGTGCTAGATCATCCTTTGTGACTGGATCCTTTCACTTATCATGATTTTTCAGATTTCATCCATGTAGCACATATCAGCACCATATTCCTTTATTTTATCTAATAATATTCCTTTGTATAGATACAACATATTTTGATAATTTATTCACTAGTTGATATACATTTGGGTTATTTCCACATTTTGGATATTGTGAATAATACTGCTATTAATATCATTGTGAAATGTGGAATTACTGAATCAAATGGTAACTATAAGCATAATCTTTTAAGGAATGATCAAAGTATGTTTTAAAACAACAGCATCATTTTACATTTCTTCCTACCATATATGAAGGTTCAAGTCTTCAAGAACATTTGTTATCATAGTCATACTACTCAGTATGAAGTAATATCTCATTGTGTTTTTCATTTTCCTAATGGCAATGATGTTGAACATCTTTTTATGAGTTTGTTGACCATTTGTACATCTTGCTTGGAAAAATATGTTCTCAGACCTTCTGTCCATTTTATAATTGGGTGATTTTTCCTTTTTAATGGCTTGTAATATGGCTTTATTTTCATATTCTAGATAAAAGTCCCTTATCAGATTTATGATTTGCAACAATTTTTTCCCATTCTATAGGTTGTTGCTTCACTTTCTTGATATCTTTTGAAGTACGTTTCTCATTTTGATAAAGTTCAATTATATATAGCATATATATAAATTTTATATATATTATATATAAAACAATTATATATAGTAACATCTACATTGTATATTAATATGCATTATATAATATATAATATACAATATATAATAATATATAATATTGTATATATAATATATATATAGTTGTTACTTCCAGATCCGGGTCATATCTAAAATAAAATACCAAATTCAATCACTATGGATTTTTCCTATATTTTCCTCTAATTTTTAGCTTTTATATTTTGTTCTTTGATATATTTTGGGTTCTGATACATGATATGAAGTAGTTATTCAACTTTGCAGGTAGATATGCATTTATTTAACATCATTTGTTGAAAACAGCAATTCATTTCCATGAGGTAGTATTGCTCCATTGTCAAAAATCGATTGATTGTGAATGTGAAGGCATATCTCTGTACTCTTAATTGTGTTCCATTTGCGACACTGTCAATTTTTTTTTTTGCTAATATTTTTGTCATTGGTTTTCCTAGCTTTAATGAGATATAACTGACATAAAATATTCTCTCAGTTTAAGATGCACTTTGTGTTGATTTGATAAGTGTATATTAGACAACATTTTCTTGATCTATTCATCCACCAGTGGACACGTAGACTGTTTCCATGTCTTGGCTATTGTGAATAAGACAATGAAGAGGAGGGTGTAGTGCAAACTGGTCCAACCACTATGGAAAGCTGTGTGGAGATTCCTCAACCTGCTAAAGATGGAGCTTCCATATGATCCAGCAATTCCACACCTAGGTATTTACACAAAGGACACAGAAAGATTAATTCGAAAGGGCGCCTGCACCCCTATGTTTATAGCAGCACAATTTACAATAGCTAAGCTATGGAAACAGCCCAAATGCCCAAAAATAGATGACTGGATCAAGAAGATGTGGTACATATACACCATGGAATATTACTCAGCAATCAAAAAATATAAACTCATGCAATTTGCAGCAACGTGGATGGAGCTGGAAGGGGTCATGCTCAGTGAAATAAGCCAGAAAGAAAAAGAAAAATACCAATGGTCTCACTCATAGCAGGAATTTAGAAAACCTAAATAAGGGACCAGGAAAAAGACTAATTATAATAAAGTAAAAATCAAAATCAACAAGCAACTATAAACCAGAGACATACTACGGAGGGGGGAAGAAGGGAGTAGGATCAAAACAAGGAGGGGATGGGAATTGTATGGGGACTAAGATGAAAATGCATATGTTGTGCAAAAATGAAAAATGATGTAAAAATATATAAAATTTAAAAAAATAATAGTAACTCTTCAAAATAGTGATTTAACGTCCTGAGGCTAAATATACAGAATTTAGAGCATATGCTAACTCTCTTTTTAATTTTCTAAGGAATCTCCATACTGTTTTCCATAGTGGCTGCACCACTTTACATTCCCACTAACAATGCACCGGGATTTCCCTTTCTTCACAGTCCAGAAAAATTGTGATCTCGTGTCCTTTAATAAAAGCCATTCTAGCAGGTATGAGGTGAAATGTCATTGCATTTCCCTGGTGATTAGTGATGCTGAACCCTTTCATGTACCTGTTAGCCATTTTTCTGTATTCCTTGGACACTTTTGACTTCAATTAATCATGCTACTAAAAAGAAAAATATTTAAATGCATCAAAACATTTTGGGAAGGAACGTACCTAAACGCAACAATGATATAAAATATGGAAAAAAGACTAAAATTCTAACATACACGGAATAGATTATACAAGGATTAGGAAAGCACAGAAAAAATAAAAAAAGAAAAATGTGGGAATGAAGGAACAGAGTATGAGAATTAAGGGACAGACAGAGCAATAATTAGGAATTTTTGTTAAAAGTCACTATGGTTTAATAAAAGTAGTTTCGTAATTACATATTGTCTCCCATTTCTAATTTTTCAATATAATACAAAAATGCATCTGTTGAAAACAGCTTGCTGTAATAAATGTAAATATTGTTAATAAAATGTTCCCCCCAAATACAATAGTACATTTAGAATTACTAATCGGTATAGAATTGATGAGTTAAATAGTAACAACATAAAATATTAATGACACAGAATAATGAGCACTCTTAGTTTATGTTGAAACATACCTTTCTACTGCTTTGATTTTTTTCTCCTTTTTTCATGTTCAGCTTTTTGCATAAAGCCTACTACACTGAATTTAATTGGCTCTGCATTTTCAAATGTAGACTTTTAATGAAATTATAACTAATCTGATATTTATTACACATTGAAACGCCTAAAAATGTGTTACACTGAATGATTTTAATACATATTTTTTAGGAAAATACTGGTTATGTAACTCATAAAATAATCTATATTTGCATAGAAATTCATTTCTCTTTAGGGGAACATAATTTAATAATTAATAATAATCACCAATATCCTTAAGAAATTTTTCCATTGTTTATTCAACTTTGACTCAACAGGTGTGATCTAACTCAAGAAATAATGAAGGAACAGAGAAGAACACTTAGCAATATATAGTTTCAAAAATAACATAAAAAGTGGCTTTATTTCCTGAGGATTAATGATCAACTGGAAGGGCCTGTTCCTAGGGCCATTAACTCCATGTGGTCATTAATTCTGTTGGAAATATCTCACAAAGAGGACATTTGTAACTATAAGTTCCCTTGTCTTACTGTAAGCTTTAGGAAAGCTATTTGAAATCTTTCCACTTTTTGAGGATGTTCTTTTATTACCCACTGATTTATTAAAAATCTCAGACTTAGTCATAAGCATTTGATGCAGATTCAGATTCTGGTATCTTTTGTGCCACATATATTTTGGCACTTTTTATTATAAAAAGTTTGGCACTATTTGGCACTATTATAAGCGTACAATGGCAAAAACATGTCTTCATTAATCAAGAGTCCAGCTAATTTAAAGCCAAAACTTTGACATGGTTTGTTTTATAATAAATGTTGAAGAATTTTAGAAAAATGCAAATTATAAAATATAAACCTCTTGTTTTCAGACCTGTTAACTGTAAATTAAACATCTGAGGAGTTGCCATTTCTTTCAAGATTTATGTTACTGCTTTCTTTGAGATTCAGGTTAATTTCCTTGTGAAATTCTGATATAGTTTAATTAAGTTCCATAAAGCTTGATTTCTACCCAAAAATTACTTTTAATTTTTTAATAACAAAACAGAGTAGTCTTAATTTCCTGTAATTCACCCTCATAATGCTTATGAAAGTACTAAAGTTTTACTATAAGATGTTTTAATTCTTGAAGATAAAAAATAATTTTTAGTTATGACTAAAATAACATAAGAATACTCATCCATTCTTTTGAAAACATATTCTATTTTAATGTTATAAAACAAATGTGGGTGGCTAAGAAAACAGTAATCATTACCACTAAAAAAATACAAATACAAAAACATACATAATTGTACAGAGATTATGTTCATTATTACATAGTGCATTGTAGTAGATTATGATATGGAATTTAGCATGTTGGCAATTTTTCTATTACACATAGATCATTAACCTCCACCTTTCATTGATATATATAATTGAAACCAACAGGGATCATAAAGTGAAACTCGCTGAGATAAGATGCAACAAATTGAGAATACCATGTCAAATTAAGACAGAGTGACTCCACACTGCCTTAAACAAAAAAAATATATATATAAAAAACTGATGTCACATTTATTGACAATAAAAGGGCCAAAAGCATGCATGTTAGATTAGAGTTAACCTAATTGGCTGGTGAGGGAACTTTGAAGTACAGAAACAGAAGCAGGCGCTAATCTCTGCCATGCTATGCCTTGTCACCACTACTTGAAATTCCATTGGGCAATGTTAATTCAAGCAGAGGTCTGAGCAACTAATAAATGAGGCAAATTGAGTCAATTACTAATTTCATGCTTTTATGATTTGGGGTTTAGCTAGATAATATCTGCAATTTAATACACTGCCCTCTAGAGATCTTGACCGTTTACTCTTTGTAGATCTTACAAAGAACTTGCTTTTACAGACCTATTTGCTCTATTCATTTTGTTTAAGATCCACTCTGCCATGTGTGGGGGTTGTGGAAGGGCAGCCAACGATTGTATTCACTCCTCAATGCATGCATGATGCCAGTGTATGTGTGTGTGTGTGTGTGTGTGTGTGTGTGTGTGACTTCCCTTTGAAATCTTTACCAGGTTTGCTAGCTAAATTCTTTGCTTTCACTTGACAGGCAAAACCTTTTCACAGGGATGCTGCAAGAGGTTTTATGTCATCAAGAATTTAATTTTTAAAAATTTACTGGAACTTCCACTTTCTTAAAAAGTCACTTTTATTTTATATTCAAATCAGTATAAACAGGTATCCCCTTGGGAATAGTTTAAATTAAAGTTCTCCCAGGTATGCATTTCAATTAGTATATAAGAATTTTTTTCTTCACAAACATCTAATGAATTAAAAGTGTATTTATTAATATTTAAAAGGTTTAACTCTAATACACATACAAAATACCAAATGAAAAAAGTAATATTAAATAATCTATGATCTTTTTTTAGCATATGTTCCTCCGTTTTTTATTTTACATATCTTTTTTTTTAAAAATGTACATATATGTACTTCATTGGGTTGAAAGGTTTAGGGCAAAGTGAAATTTTATGCAGCAAATTTACTGATATGGTCACTATAGCAATCCAATCTACTTTTCTGTTAAAAAAGTAGAATTTTTAAATAATCATATGAAAAATGCATGTGTACTAACACTAAAGGTTGGATTGTAAGTATGTAAGTAGGTTTTTCCCAGTTTCACCAAAGACCAAATAAAAATTTAGTTTAAATCAAATCTTTCTCCATCTGTGGTTAACCTGATTAGGTAGAGGTCAGTAAGGGAATGGATGCTTGCCAAAAATCCTCTTTGGCCTGTCCCCACCAACAACATAAAGTAGTAAATTGAGAATTGAATCAATTATACGAATAAGTCAGACTGAAAAGCACTTTCCACAGAACTCTATCAATAATTTACCTATGTTGTGTTGTAGGAGTTTAGACTTGATCAAGGTCGAAACCTAGAAGAGAATAACCACATTCTTTTTCTCCTTCCTTCCTTCCTTCCTTCCTTCCTTCCTTCCTTCCTTCCTTCCTTCCTTCCTTCCTTCCTTCCTTCCTTCCTTCCTTCCTTCTATCCTTCCTCTCTCCTGCCTCCCTGCCTCCTTCCTTCCCTTACTTTTGTCCTTCTTTTCCTACTTTCCCTTTCAGTTATTTTGTTAAGGGCCCTTATTTTCCATTCCACTCTGTAGGCTTGCCTTCCAATACCACTGATATTCTCAATGGAGTGATTTTCTTTGTTTCAGTAGAACTGAGACACGCATACTTCTGCTTTAATGGATAACAAAACCTAAAACAACTTCCTTTCTGAACTGCAGACTGAGCTCTGAAATCAAGAAGTAAATGGATAGACGTGAGACCAAGCCTCACACTACATTTCAATAGATTACCTCTATAAAAACAATGGTTATCCTCAGTGCTGCCCCAGGGCTGCACATTTAGAGGCCTACTCCAACCAGGAAGCTGCAAATGGTCCCCCTGTGCTGTTAGGAAAATTAATGTGTAGAATATAAAATAGTAAGCATGGTTAGGGATTCATAGAAGAAATGTTAGTCCTGTCTCTTCATATTTATTCTCATATTTATTATCCCCAAAGTTCTTATGAATAGTACAATTAAGTTCTTACTGAATATCAATACTTTTCCGTATTTATGTTCACTGACCAACAAAAGAATGAACAGTGTCTAAATAAAACAAGTCAATTAAATGAAAATGTTAAAATATTAGGAAAAGAAGTTGCATAGAGTGGATAATAATAGGTAATACTATTGATTATGTAAACTTGTATTGTAAGCACTTGATCATGAGCTATTATCCTATCCCTATGTGTATTAGTACAAACTGAGAAAATTGGTACTAACTGACCAATGAAACAATAACATTTGAATGTGTACAGACCTTTTGTACTTTTAACCACTTTGTGTAGCCTAATGAATATAAACAAATATAACATAGGACTAAAAAATACAATTTCTATTTCTCATTTTCATGCTGGTATTTTAGGAGTGATTTTTTTAAGTTGATCCATATTTTAAGCTGCAATTGAGGTGAATGTTATTAATATGCTACAAATTTAGGATAACAGCTAAACATATTATAAATATTAAGCATTATGCTATAAATTTAATTTAGATTTTTAATTGTTCCTGGCTTGGGGAATGTTTTCCTTGTATGTGCTCAGACTTCTCATCTTGCTATGGTCTTAGTTCAATAAGACTTAGCATTTGATATAAGAACACTGATAGGATTGTGAAGAAAAATCTGGCAGAGTATTTGGGACAAAGCATTTCAAGAAGTTGTAATGACAGGTGAAATCAATTACACTGTCTATGTGTGTGTTTGTCTCCACACACACAGAGACACATGGGCATGCATCAACATGGATATGCTTGTGTTTCTTTTATACTGACAGATTTAGTACTCATCTTTCCTCCCCCATAAGTCCTATTATTAACATTAAACCTATGGATTTAAATTAATGAATCGTTTAAATGTACCTTTTCATCTTTTGAGATCTAATAGGAATCTCAGAATGATAAGACTATTATTTTCTTTCCCAGCATAGATAAGTTGTTTTATGAGGCTTGTTTAAATCTATTTTGGGTTTACTTTCCCTTTTATTCTCCCTTTACTTATTTAAAAAGTAAAATAAAATGTAACAGGGAAGTTTACCAATTCTGTGGGCTTCATCTTGATGTATTTTCTTCTTCAACTCTCTTAAAATTATTATTCTACACCTTAGGCAAAAGGCCTTTTTTCTTCAAATTAGCCAGGTAGTTTTCCAATTATTTCCATATATTTCCAGTTAGGACATATGGGCATACTGCAAACATGAAATCATTAATAATAGAAATAGAGTTTTTAATAACAAAATTATTTAATATTTAAGTTTATGAATGTAACATTTAAGAAGTCAGCATATTAAAGCTAATAAACACTAGCTGTCTTCGGTGTTGACAATTTTTTTAGCACCATAACATTCAGCATATAACTGAATGATGATGACATTACCAAATAAGAGTCAGAGAAATTTGTTATATTTTTCTGTGGTAGTTAATGGCAAAGAGAGAGTTCATTCAAACCACCGTGTAATGTGCTGTATTGCAACATTCTAAACCACATAAGTAATTAATCTGAATGCAATATCATCCCATGGTCTGCATTGTTTTCTAGTTTCCACTTTCCATGTACTCTTTGAAGTCATCAATACCAATTATAATGAAATGTAGCTCATATTTTTACAACCACCATCAGTTAGAATATCTGTGTTTATGCAAGGGAGCTGTGTAAATCATGGTTCCAAGATTCTGTTTTGTTTGGGTTTGGTTTGGTTTTTCAAAATGGGATTTATTGAATTTTGTGGACATTGAAGAGATAATGAATTGAAGATCCAAGGGAAAGAAAATAAAGTTCTTTACCAATAAAGCCCTAATGTTAAATTGTCATATAATGCTGTTAGTGTATCAATATGCACAGCGTGAATATCCTGACATTTATTGATTTGCAATAAGAAACCAAGTGAATGGATTGTTAGTGGGAGTAGAAAGGTTTTAACTATCAGAGAAAATAGAATATGGCAGAGTTCAAAAAGCTATGAATTTGTGTTTTTCATTCCAGTAAGGTTATTGACCTCAGCCTGGAGGACATATATCCTTAAAAGCAGAGTTATCTGAAGAGCTTTTAATCAGATACCCACCCTGATGTACATATAGAATACTATACAAGTTTAAAGGGTTGCCTCTTACAAATTCCATGACAAATAGATCTTCCATGTCTTCAATACAGATTCTTGTTTTTATGAGTATGAAATTTATGCCATCCAGAGCACCAGGCATCTTATTCTAAGAAAAATTATTTACTATCCTAGAGTCTAAGCAAAATACACTGTTAGAAGGGTCTCCCCTGGTGGCGCAGGCGGTTGAACACAACGCTGTGAAGCTGTCTGCAGCCTCAGCAGCGCCGATTCAATCCCTGCTGACCCACGAGTGTCCCACATGGTGCGGCAGACCTCTCCTGTCGCACCTGGTGCTCCCCTCAGCAGTGTATTTCGTCAGTCTGCCTGTTCTGTTCCTCGCTCTGCTCTGTCTCTGATGAATCCCCTCACCCTTCCGTGCAGCTGGCCTGTACCCTGGTTCTTGTATGAAAAAAAAAAAGGTAAAAAAATACATTGTTAGAAATAGATTTACCCTCCCACAAAATGATCCATTCTATGCTAAAAGTAAGTCAGAAAATAGAGAAGGTATGAGACCTGTGCTATTAATGTTTTTTTTCCACTCCTAGATCCACTGTTGCCAAATACTTTTACCTGTCCTATCAACTGTTTTTTTAAAAAAGCTGTTTATAGGGCCTCCCCTGGTGGCGCAGCGGTTGAGTGCTGGGCTGCGAAGCTGCCCGCAGCCTCTGCAGCACTGGTTCAATCCCCGGCCACCAGGGAGGGTCCCACATGGTGCACAGACCTCTCCTGCCATGCCCACTGCTCCCCTAAGCATTGTACTTCGTCAGTCTGCCTATTCTTCTCCCCGCTCTGGCTCTTGTGAATTCTCTCACCCTCCTGAGCTTCTGACTGTACCCAGTGCTTGGATTAATTAATTAATTAATTAATTGCTGTTTATATCCACACATTAATAAATATATATTTTGCATTTAAATTCCATGAGAAAAATCATAAACCTGTTTAAAACTTTACTTTTGTAAATGACAATTAACCATCACCATTACTGAGATATGTCAGAGACTTAACACCATTACTGAGCCATAACAAGGAAGATTGAACATCTCTGGTAAAAAACAGCCATGGGTCACTAAAGATCATGCAGCCTCAGACACAGGGTGAGATAAAACTATGTGCTTGGAACAGTTTTTTATGAGAGAGAATTATATGATATCTTTGCATAACATCAAATTTTTACTAAAAATATGGGAATTTTTTTTTTCCTCTACTGGGGTCTGATGTACTGTTGCTGAATAGAAACCTATCTTCCTATGCCAAGAGAAGCATTTGAACCACAACAAATGATACAATCTACAGGTCCAGACTTCTACAGTTACAAAGAAAAACTATTACCTACCATGTCCATCCTAAAAATAAGAGCACAAAGGTTATTTTGGCTAGAAAAAAAGTTTTAAGAAAAATCAAAACATTCTTTGATTTCAAAACTTCTGACCAATCAATCTCTTATTCATCAATTTTTGTTCTAATAAGAGCTACTAATATCCTTTCAATTAAAATTACTGTCTTCAGAAAATAATAATTCAATATAATGAACAACTTGGAGTTCTTGAAAGCCCTTGTCTTGAAAAATGGAAGTTAAGGATCTGTTAAATTTACAGATCTCTTAGAAGAAATGATTCCACAAATCACTTACAAGTCTTTCAAAATTAACTTTTATTGGTACTCAATAGCTGTCCAAAATGTCTTCACTCATATTATCTATTTCTTTTTTTAACAATACTTTGAAATAGTACTCGAAATTCTTTCAGCTATAGTTTGGTTTGGTTAATGACCTCCTTTAAAAAACAAATGCTAGTATCATCTTGAATCTTGTTAAAAGGTTTTTGGCCATTCACACCTCAGTGTGAATCGGTATAATTAACATGCTCCATTCTAATCAATCTATTTAAACAGGAAAAGGAAAGAAGAGTAAGTTACATGCCCTACTTTGATGAGTAAGATTCCAGAGACTTCTGGGGTCCCTAAAGTAGGAAAAAGTTTTAAATAAAGATAAAAGCTGATAAATGAGCCCAAAATAGTGTTCATATATCTTCAAATGTTAACATTGACAACTCTGTGTAAGAAAAGGAGAAAAATTATTTTTCTTGCTGTTCTGTATGCCCATGAACTATCATAACTTGGAATGTGGAGTTGTTCTATTAGTAATATAATTTAACTATGTTAATGATGATATCGGAATTTGTGTTCTGGCTTGAAAATCTAATTATTTCTAAAGTTATGTCCATATAAAAGTACAATTTAATTTCTCAAATATAAACTTTAAACTTTTGAATGCATTGTGTTTCATGAACACAATGTGATTATTATGGAATGAGTGAAAAGAAATGCTGATAGTATTAAAAAGAAAAGAAAAATTCCAGATCAAGAATGACCTGAGAGCGAAAATTGTAGGAGTTGAGTTTTTGATATCAATTGTGTATAATTTATCATCAGTAAGTGATTAGGTAGTTTTTGCTGTATAACTATCAATAACAAAACTTAGAGACTTAAACCAATAACTAAGCATTTTATTTTGTTCATGAGCATATGGATCAGCAATTTGGGATAAGCTAAATTGGGTGGTTTTCTGAACTAGGCAGGGCTTATTCATGCATTGCAGGCAGCTGTCATGTCAGCTAGGAAATGCCCTAAAATGTCCTCAGGAAGGAAAGCTTATCTCTGCCCCATATGGTTTCTCACTATCTGAAAAACTAGTAAGGGTTTACTCATAGAGATTGAAAAGGGATGGAAGAAGAATGTAAGAATTCTTAAATCCTGGAATCAGAACAGGTTCAGTGTCCCTTCTACTTCATACTATTCACCAAAGCAGGTCACAGGGCCAAATCAAATTCAAGAGGTAGAGAAAATCTATCTCTTAATAGAATACAAAACATGGTGGTCAGTACTACGGTTTGGCTCAGCAAACATATACAATCCTGGCCTGCATAACAGGGAGTGTTGAGTCTTGCAATTTTTTAAATGGACAAGTTCATGGACACTTGTATTCATTTAAGTAAAATTAGATGGCAGTCTCTGAAATGACTGGGTTTACATGCAATACACCCTATGAAAATATGCTTCTGAATGTATTCAGGACCTCGGTAATTCCTATCAGTAAATTAAAAGCCAGGTTCATAACAAAGTTATAAGGACAATTTTGCCCACACAAAAAGAATCTTGGACCACTCACCAATTTGAAACTCTGGTCTAGCAGAATCATATATTTGAAACAGGATGCTGTTTATCATGTTCCTTAGGAAATTGAACAGTTATGATTTCAGCTAGGAGACACCCAAAATATCCATTCAAATTCATCTCTCAAAACTCCTCCACATGCATTGGTGGTGGTGTTCATTGTTGATCAGAACTCAAAAGATACACTGTCCTGAGAATAGAAATTTTATTTGTAATGTGGTTTGACATCTTTCCATTGCAGTGCTCACAATTGTTTTTAATATATGGGTAAGTTGATTGATAATTTCATTTATTTTTTATCATTGATAGTAAAGATAAGGATGGGGAGATGAAAAGAGTGGAGGGAGATAGAGGGAAACAGAGACGGAGAGAGGTTGACTAGACTAGACTGTACACATTAACTCAAGAATAGACGGGGAGCAAAAAATGGAAGGTGCTTTTTAAGGAATCTAGTTATTAGCAGTAAATAACATATACAGTGTTTCCAGAGAAACATCCATATATGTTTAATCTTTGCATGATAAAAAAAAATGTAAGGATAATGCACAGAGTAATCAATAGGACAAATGTTACAATTCATAGCTACTCATACTGTGCCTAGTAGTTTTTATTCAAATAGAATGGAAGCTATAGGGGTAGCTGCTTATAAAAACCCTTCACATCTTGGTGTTTGCAAGTGAGTGCACAACTAGCCTATGACTAATTTTCATGCCTGGGGCAGTTTAGTGATTAATGAAGTCAATGTGCTGGTGATTTTCTGTAAGATTTGAATTAAGTGCACCTTCTAGTGCACACTGAAGAAAGATTTGCCAGGTATATCCAGAGTGTAAGCCTGATTGTAGGAAATATTTTTATTTGCTTAGTAAAACATTTTTAAAAGATCTTAATCAACATGTATTTATTGAAACAGTCCCAACAAGATTTCAACTTATAATTGTTTAATTAGCTGTTGGATAAAATTCATATTTATCTTCAAAGTTAGTTAAACTGTATTAAACTTCATGCTGGCCTTCCTCCAAATTCACAAGACTGTATTTTGTGTTTGACCTTACTGTTCAGAGTGATGATGTTACTTTTGAGTACATTTTTAATCATCGGCTGATGAAAAGAAAAAAAAAAATACTGGAAAATTGGTAAGGATAGCAAACACCTATTTATTTAGTATGAAATGTATTACTCTTTCTCCACTTGGACTTAGGATTAGCACTGTTGCCTGCAGCCTGGGTGGCTGGCTCTTATCTGACTATATGTAAGTGCAAGAGGGCACTCAAGTTTCTCACACGCAAAGACAACAACTCTCTTGTAGATAACTGGGGGTACCTTTCAGACCTTACATCAGATTAACAGTGTTCTTTACTTAAAGTCAAAAATGTCCAATGTGTCCACTGTTGTTTACATATTTTTTTCAACCTATGTCTTTACAACTCAGCAGAGCAAGTTTGTCACATGACCCCTTGTGAAAATAGCATTACATAGTTTAGAAATGTCATTCTTGTTTTATCCCCCGGAGAAACTGTATTATGGTTAACAGCATTCCCTCTAGTAATAATTACAGGAATTCCAGTTCTTGACTAAAAACAGAAAAGACTCACATTTTACCAAGAAATGTGTGTCAAGACTGATAACATACATGAGGAGCCCCTGGGATTTATATAAAATACATTTTGTAAGAGTTGTATGCTTACTGCCAGTGTTAAGACTCCTAATGTAGGCTTTATTTCACAGTCTCAGTCATCAGTATTTTAAGTAGTGCTATCCAATTCCATATTGAAACACTTATACCTCTGTTTCATGTGCTATTTTCCTTACAAATTGGTAAATTTAAAGATGTAGATAAATTTCGTTGCTTCTTTTTTAATTGTTCACTATAATTGGCACAATATATGGTATATAGTAAGTATGTAAAATATACTTCCTCATAAATTTCAATCTATATTCTATCACACCCAACATTCCCAAGCCTATTTTATGCCTCCTTTAATTATTCTTCCAACTAGGACTAGACGGCTTAGTTAATATGCACTGAAAGAGAGGAAACAAGAGAATCTCTCCTTCATTTTTGCCAATAAATGCCAGTCTAGACACTTAAAAACCCTCTTGCTAGAAAAAGAATTCTGTAGAAGAGATATTTCACACCATGGTCAGATGTAGATGGACTCTCAGCCTCAGTGAATTACTCCCAGTTAAATGAGGCATGACACAATTCAAATATGTCCCTGAAGTTTTTTTTAAATCCTCTAAGAATGATTAAATCAGCAAATATTGGGCCTCCCTGGTGGCCTAGGGGTTAAGTCTCAGTGATACCACTCCTACAGCCTGAGTTTGATCCCTCAACAGGGAGCTACACACATATGGTGCAGCAGACCTCTTTTGTCTCACCCACTGCTCCCCTCAGCAGTGTATTTCAGTAAATCTGCCTGCTCTGCTCCCTACTCTGTCTCTGGTGAATCCTCTCACCCCCCTCACCTATGGCCTACACCCCAGTTATTCAATGCAAAAATAAACAAAATCTTAAAAAAAAAAAACAGCCAATATTAAATGCCAAAGGGCTACCATAAACACACTCTATTTCCAGAATTTCCCTTTTGAGAGTCTCTCAGTCTAAATAGCCTTTCTTCTAGTTCTCTACTTATTCACGGACCTACCTGTCTGTTAATTTCCACCTAAACAAAGTCTTTACTAACCATTTCAGGCCAGAGGGGTCATTCGTTCTTCTGAACTTATTCGGTATTTATGTTGCAAACCCTTATTAAAACTTTTTATGATGAGTTGATATCTTTGGTTACTTTATTCACAGCACATTGCCTATCCAATGATTAAAAATCTCTGAGTATGTAAGGTTAGTGAGAAGAGATGGTAGAATAGACTGAGCACAAAGGAGTTTTAGGGCAATTAACATACGTGTATACTCATGGAAAATACATGTAATTATACATATGTCAAACCCATGGAATATACACGATACCAATGAGAATTCTAACATTAACTATGGACTTCAGATGATGGAAAAAAATAATTCCTTGAAGACAAGGCTCATGCTTTATAGGTCTTTCTATGCAGAATTCCTAATATAATAGGAATATAGATGATAATCAAGGGGGGATTAAATTCAATGGTATTGAAATATAGCAGTACAATATCATTCATATCTAAAATGCTTTTTAGTTTAAAATTTATTATAGATGCCATCTCATTTGTTATATTCAAATCTAACATCTGAATAATGATTGTTTTAGATATAGAGGTACTTTCCAAAACATGACATAATATACTATGGGGTTAATCTACCCAAACGTAAATATCCATATGTTTAAAAGCAAGACTAGGTTTGAGAACTTAACCCTAAAGGCATTCATTCTGTGCCTGTTAACTTTCTAAAAATAAGCTCAGGGTCTAAAACAGAGAATGTTCTCTACACCTAATAACAAAGAAGAAGCAGGGCAGCCCCACTTTTTTCCTCTAAAAATTATGTTCCATAAATGAAATCTGATACTACTTTGAGCAAAAGTAGGGCAAGAAAAGAGCTAATACTTTAGTACAGACTCATTTTCGAGCAGAAGTCCAGATTGGAATGTCAGTTAATGCCAGTAGTAACAGAGTTTTGGCCACAAAACAATCAGTTTACGAACTTATTAACAGTTCATAAAATGTATGGCATTCTTCTGGTTCTTGTCACTGGTGAACATATGCTCTGAATTGCAACAGACTGAAGTACCATTCCATAAATATTAAAAATAGTTGTGAGCGTCACAATGGAAAACTCTCAAACCACATAGAAACATGATTCTTATTCAAAGAGCAGCAAATCTTTTCAGATATGATCAATGATGGATAACACTGCCAACATGTGTGGAGGGAGCTTTAAGAGGGGATTTTGAATGGGAATTTTTGAGGTCTCCTTACTGGTAAAAATCATAACTTCTCAATTTCATAAGGACATGATCAACACCATTCTGTTCCAAATCTATGATTCTTCTAAACCAGAATTCCCAATTGGTTTGCATTGTCAAGATTCTTTATGTGTGGGTAAAGCTGTCCTCCTAAAACAAACTTAAATACTAATGTCATTATGAACATCTTTCCACTGTTAAGTGAGTTAACAGTTTTAGAACTATAAAGTCACTCCTGGTTTTTTCCTCAAACACACTTGAACTTTATATATTTTATTCTATGCATGTGTTTGACCAACCATCTTTCTGTTTAGAACATGAGCTACTAAATATCTATGATTTTGTCTTTTTTTTTATGTGTCCATTCTACCTATGTAACTGATGTCTACAAGGTACAATGTCTAGTCCAAAACTGAACATTAGTGAGTAGTTCTTAAACGGTTGAAGACATTTTCAAAACTATATCATTGGACAAAGTATATTTTTAGAAATATATATGGGCCCTGTATTACTAATTAGCATATCTGAATTTATCCTTTAAAATAATTTTATCATTCAATCACAATAATGTTATACAGTCTAAATTTCCTCTCTGTTCAAAGTATTGCTTTAATTTATTTGTCCTTCTTTATCACTTTGAAGTTCCCCAGACTAACCCTTACATCCCATATTATAGAACTTAATGGTAAGTTAATTCTAAATGTATTGACATTATTAATATTTAATTTATGCATCGAATAAAATGTTTTTCTCTGGTATTTAATCCTAGTATTATATATCCTTAAAATCAAAGTCTTAAGAATACTGACTATTAAAAATCATGAACCACACTGATAATGCATTATTTTACATTAAAATGTTTGCCATGTTCTGGCATCATTTATTTTCAAATCACAATTATTTTAGATTCCAAAACTGATGCTTTCCTAAAGTAATTCAAAAGTATTTGAAAGTCCAATTAATGTTAGAATAATAAGATCACCATGATTCTACTTATAACAATATTGAAAAGGGACATCCTTAGTCACTAAGAAGACCTAACACACAGACACAAGAATTCACTTTAGCTTTGAAGTTTCTAGTCTTGTTTAAACACTGGCAAAGGATTTCAATATGGATTTGAGTCTTCAATGATATTTTTTTGTCTCAGTCTCTAAATCATCCCACAGGTAATTATTAATTTAGTTGTGGTTAATGTTCCCTTTTTATGTGTCCTTTTTGATCTGGCACACCCATGAAAGCCAGAGAAATAGTACAATAATATTTACTTAGTACATGTCCAGAATACATATTAAAGGAGCAAGAAAATACCTACTCAAACATTCATGTATAATGAGAAGATCAAAGCACTATGATGACTGACCATATGTCTAGAAATACACTATAATTAAGGTAGAGGGACATAAATATTCTGCTAAGAATCTTTTATTGTATAAGCACAAGGAAAAATAAAAGGAAGAAAGCAAGTTACCTCGTGGGGATATTGGAGACATTGTTCTCTAATTTCTAATCTCCTAGCAGAGTGTCTAATATTTTTTCTAAGAATCTATGAATATGGTAGATGTTCTTTGTTCTATAGCTCTTCGTAGTCCCATAACTTGCTTGGAAGCAATAAACTCTGTGAAGTAAAAATCAACACATCACTTCTATAGATCCAGAAGCACATCAATCTAATGTTAATTACCATTCTTGCTAGAGAAAAAGATGGGAACAAGAGATGTCTAGATCCAGGAATAATCCAAAGTAGCAATAAAATATTAAATTTCTTATAGGGGAATAGTTGGTGATGTTTTATAATTCATGATGCTGTGATATAAATGAAAAAACACTTGATAAATAATTGGAAAAGTTGTACATACTAAATGCTGAACAAAAGGAACAATTATTATCATCACCCACCATCAGTTTTTGTTCTTTTTCAAGTTGCTTCTCAACCCAGTTAGACCAACTACAGCACAAACTTTCTAGAGAGGGAGATTTTTTTAATCAGTTCTAGAGGATCTTTTCTGGAAAAATCATGAAATGCATCTTTTTCTCTCCTGACCTACAATTTATCTACTTGACTGGTTCACTAAGCCACTCATGAGGAACTTGGCAACCAAAGAATATATAGCAAAACTTAAAAACGCATTTTTATATAGAAGCTCATGTTCACATCATTAATTGTGTTCCAATTGATGATTCAGTTAAAAAAAAAAAAAAGAAAACTTTTGAAATTTTAATTTCAATTTCTATCCAAGTCAAAGATGATTTTGAGTATGTTTATTATAAATTCCTATATAATAAACCCTGGGCAGTTTAAAAATGTACATCCATAAGATATTTACTTTGCAGTTATGTTAAACTTTTTAGAAACCTCAGGATTTAATGGCTATCAACATTAATAAACTCTTCATAGCTCTTTTGGTTGACTCCTCAAATATAGGAACAAGCTTTGTGGCTTGTAATTCTGCCAATGGTATGAAAGAAAGAAAAAAATATATGAAGAAAATCTTTAGGCAACAATGGTTTCAGCTTTTAGTTCTTTGTTCCTTACTGGCAAATAGTTGAATAATAGTTCAGGAGTGAAAATAGGAGAGACTGTAATTGAAGCTACTCTCACATTTTACTCCCTCTGAAAATAGGAAACCCTGCTAGGTCAATCCCTTGCCTGGAGCGATACAACGTCCACGGTGTTTCTAACTTATCCAGGGAAGCAATCTAATCCAAATGTCTAAATTCAGTTGAAGCTGCTTATCATCAAAGTTCCCATTCATGTTTTTGGGACCAGACTCATTACTGAGAGAACTATAGCAGAATCAGAAGAAAGTTCTATTTATACTTTTTGACTTCAGTGAAATGCTTTGTGCTAATGTTTGTTACTTTGAGTATTTTATGGATGATTTGGGAATGTAATATATTGATGATGACATGACTTTTTTACAAAGGTAGACAACATCTGAGTAGTATATAGGCATGAATGCAGCTCTTTGCAACAAAATGGAAGGAATGTGAGAGAATTAGATGCAGCAAAGTAAATCAGAATGATAAAGACAAATATTGGACATTCAAGTAGCAGACAATTTGATAACACAAAACACAAAAAAAACTAGTGGACATTAATGAAGCTGAGGACTCTGAGGTTATGAAGGATGGTGAAGGGAAAGAGACAGAGGGGGACCAAGGAATGATTGTGGGGTGGGGTGGGGGAGAATAAAGCTAGACCTTCATCTATTTGTGAAGCTTCACTTGTCTTCCCATAAAATTCCGGATTTTTCCCATTGATTGCAACTTCCTTCCCACTGTTGGATCTTGTCAAACCGTTCTCTTTTCAAATTGAGAAAAACTTCATTGGAAACTCTTCTACTATAATAGCTTGTAGACTTTCTTGGGTGTGGGCACTGCATTTTAAGTGGCTCGTAACACAGTTTGCTTCCAGCTCCTTTGGGAGTCTCTTGAGAACAGAACCCATGTCTTCTTCAGATTTGTAGTGGAAGCACCATGGATATTTTCTAGAACAGATTTGATTCTCCCATTTTCTGGTTAAATAATAGTAGTATATTGCTTATTGGGCACATAACTTCTTCTACTTGTTATTCAATATAGTTTATCATTAAAGTGTGTTTCTGTTGTAAAAGCATCAGTACTGATGTGCTAATCTCATTTGTAGTCCAAAATGAACATTATTTTGAAAATGATGATGAGCTGGGTGAAAAGGAATGGAGCTTTGTTGAAGGAATTGCTATACATATCAATACTCTGTGAGGACTAATAAAAAAATCTACTTTTTAGAGTAAGGGGTGCAAAATAAGAATGACATAAATGACCACAAAAGGCTGAAAGTATTCTAGACTAGCAGCATTTGATTGGCAGATGAATGGTGATTCTACCCACTGTTGACAGTGTATTATTTATGGTTTGTACATATGAATCTGAGGCAATGTGAATCTGCTTCCCATAGCTGTGCTGCACTCAGATTCTTAAAGAAAATTATGCCAAATTATGCTACAGTTACTTCTTTTCTAGTAACTTGTTTCTAGAACCTTGGTTACATCAGAACTGAACACTATCCACATATACTCTGTCTTTGTCTTTCAAATAATTCCTTGATTAGAAAATCAATGAATTTTCATTTTTAATGAGTAAATTATTAAACTATATGCTTTCTTGGAGAATTAATTTGGTGATAACCCTCTACTATGTATGATGTAAGAAAAGCAGTGCAGTTTCATATGGGCAGTGAATATAATAGTTTGCAATGTAATAGGTTTTCTCAAATTCTTTTGAATATCAGTTCATGTTGTTCATGTAAAGAGGTGAGGATTGTCACTTCCATAGTCCTGTAGCCACAGGCAGTCTGAGCAGGTTGTTAATACTTCAACCGAGATCATTTCTAGAGATGGAAGTTACAGTAATTAATAAAACAAACAAATGTGGAATCTGAGTACCTTCATTTTCTCTACCTACCACCACTCCACACCACCCTGTTGATTAACCTGATTATTACAATAGTTTTGTCATCTACTGTGTACTTCTACTCTTGAAGTAGGAGTAACTAGAACAATCTTTTGGAAAAACTCAAATTAAATCTCAACTGTTCTATTTAAAACTCTGCAAGACAGTACCTCCATGGTGGCACAGGAGTTAAAGACAGCGCTATGAAGCCATCGTCAGCCACTGCAGCACAAATTCAAGTCCCTGCCAGGGAGGTGACCCACACAGTGCAACAGACCTCTCCTGACTCACCCACTGCTCCCCTCAGCAGTGTAATTCAGTAGATCTACTTGTTCTGCTCCCCACTCTGTCCCTGGTGTATCCTCTCACCTCCCGCCCCCCTCACACCTCTGGCCTACACCCCAGCTCTTGTATGCATAAATAAATAAATCTTAAAAAAAAAAAAACTCTGCAAGGCATCTCTGTATTCATAATGAAACATAAACTCTGTATTGTAATCCATAAATTATGGCCTCATAGTGACCAGGCCAAATGTTGACACTCCAACTTCAACTCCCGTCAGACCCATCCCACTACAATGTTACTTGCTCCGCTTACTCCCTTTGCTCCTTTGCTTTATTTCTTTTTTTAAAGATTTATTTATTTATGCATACAAGAACTGGGGTACAGGCCAGAGATGTGGGGGGTGAGAGGGTTCACCAGAGACAGAATGGAGAACAGAACAGGCAGATCTACTGAAATACACTGCTGAGGGGAGCAGCAGGAGAGTCAGGGGAGGTCTGCTGTGCCATGTGGGTAGCTCCCTGGCCGGGGATCGAACTCATGCTGCAGTGGCTGCGGAAAGCTTCATAGGTTGCATTTTAACCCCCTTGAGCCACCAAGGAGGCCCCTCCTTTGTTTTTTTTTTTCTAGAACAGAACAAACCTGTTCAAATCCCTGGACCTTTGCAATTGCTATTTCTTTTTCCTGAGATTGCCTTCCTCAGATTCTTTCATGCCTGGCCCCCTCCGTTTTTCATATGTATCTCATACAGATATTCCTTGAACTCTTAAAAAACACCACGAAATAGGGGCCTCCCCGGTGGCACAGCGGTTGAGCGCTGGGTTGTAAAGCTGCCGGCAGCCTCTGCAGCGCTGGCTCTATCCCCGGCTGCTCCCCGGCCACAAGAGGAGGGTCCCACATGGCACGCAGACCTCTCCTGCCACCCGCTGCTCCCCTCAGCAGTGTACCTCGGTCCTTCTGCCTGCTCTGCTCCCTGCTCTGGCTCTGGTGAATTCTCTCACCCTCCCGTGCTTCTGACTGTACCCAGTGCTTGTATAAATAAATAAATAAATCTTAAAAAAATAAATAAAATAAAAATGCCCCCAATTACTCTTCATCCTTCACCCTATGTTATTTTCTTCATAAAACCTATGGCATCTGAATTTCTTTTCTTCTCCATTTACTGATTAGAATCTAAGCCTGAAAGAAAATAAGAATATTGCATGTCTGCTCACTGATGTACCTTTAGTGCTTACCACAGAACCATGCCCACAGTAAGTACTCACTAAATATTTTCAAATGAATGAAAATATATATTTACATGCAAATATATATTAGAAACATTAAAACAACTTATTCTCTGCATGAGGTACCTTCTTGCTTCTTCCTCAAGATCCTTCTCCACCCCACACCCTTGTTGGTACTCTGAGAGATTGAGCCATTTTGGAGAAAGTCAATAACTTGACTTCTGTAAGTCTGGCCAGTGGAGGACACTTGCAAATGTTTGTAAGATAGGGAGAGTTTAAGTTGGGAAGTTTTTACCAGACTACCTTCCAGTCATATTGACCCAGGCTGACTATATTTCTTCAGTCCTCTACAAAGCACTATAATCACACCAGATGAACATCTCCATTCAATAACCTTTTCCAGATCTAGAGATGGCAATGCGTATGGGAATGACCAAGATCAGGAGACACTTGCAAGGAGACACGGAAGTGGGGGGCCGAGGGGGATGGTGGTGTGGATGTCCAGACAGCAACAGGCCAAGGCCAGTGGAAATCAGCTCCAAAGAAACAAAAAGGTGAAACTTCCCCCTAACAAATCTTCCCTAGAAAACTAACACAAAGCCTCAACAGATAAAATTAACCTGAATTCCATCAACAACAACTCATTTGAGTCCCCTCCTGGTAGCAGGAGTTTTGCTTTGCTGCTTTTGCTTGAAATAAAGATTTGCTTTGCTTGTGCCACAAATAAACTTTTGATGTTGGATACTCCACTGTCTTTTCTCCTACTTACAACATGGCCGCTGACTCCTGGGCCCTACTGCAATCTGGGGAAGCCACAAAGTCATGGGTGAAGTGACAGATTGTCCCTTTCTGTGATAACTGTCCTAGTAACTCATCCAAGGCTAATCTTATTTAAACCTTCCAATAACATTTTTTATAATAACTTTTATTTTTATATTCACCATACAATTGCAACCCCCTTATTTTGACCCCAATCCCTCCCCTCCCCGCCCCCCACCTCCCATAGAGTGTCTCTGGTTCATAGTTGTTTGTTGATTTTGATTTTCACTTTCTTATAGTTATTCTTTTTCCTGGTCCCTTATTTAAGCTTTCTAGATTCCTGCTATGAGTGAGACCATCCGGTATTTTTCTTTTTCTTTCTGGCTTATTTCGCTGAGCATGATCCCTTCCAGTGCCATCCATGTTGCTGCAAATTGCATGTGTTTATCTTTTTTGAATGCTGAGTAATATTCCATGGTGTATATGTACCACATCTTCTTGATCCAGTCATCTATTTGGGGGCATTTGGATTGTTTCCAAAGCTTAGCTATTGTACATAGTACTGCTATAAACATAGGGGTGCAGGTGCTCTTTGGAATTGATGTTTCTGTGTCCTTTGGGTAAATACCTAGGAGTGGAATTGCTGGATCCTATGGAAGCTCTAGGTTTAGTAGGTCAAGAAATCGCCACACAGCTCTCCATAGTGGTTGGACCAGTTTGCACTCCCACCAGCAGTGCAGGAGAGTTCCGTTTTCTCCACAGCCTCGCCAACATTTGTTGTTGCTAGTTTTTTTAATATGTGCCATTCTCACTGGTGTAAGATTGGTATCTCATGGTAGTTTTGATTTGCATTTCCCTGATTACAAGTGATGTTGAACATTTTTTCATATGCCTGTTGGCCATTTAGTCCCTTTATTAAATTTGCCTCAAAAATATTCAATATTTGAAATAATCTCTTTCAATATGTATTTATTAAATGTTTATATATGACTATATAAAGGATATGTGAATATATTAAAAGTTTTAACCAAAATATGTATTTCTTTATAATATATATAAACTATAAATAAATTTGATACTTCAGGAATATGCACATTTGTATTATAATTTTCTGTATTACTTGGTCTACTACTGCATATCCTAGAATTACTTGTGGTCCATTTTTAGATATATTATTTCAGGCACAGACAACAAACAATATAAATCTGCAAGTTCATCTTTGGGATTTTTACCTCTTTCATTGACTATTTCAAGGTTTTATGAAACTTTTAAAGGGTAGCTCCTCTGATAAAAAAGTTCATAATAACAAAATGTGTTAAATGACTCAATGGCCCCATCAAACAAATTTGAATAACTTATGAATTTAGTCCCCTGGAAATAGTATATATGCTTTATTGTCAAATGAAGTCAGCTGACATGGAAATTCCAGGCATGTGGATGGATAGAAAAATAAGGTAACCCTGGGGGTAAAGCCTTTATTGTCAAAATTGGTCATATGAAAATTTGTAAAATGGGCCTCCCCTGGTGGTGCAGCGGTTGAGTGCTGGGCTGAGAAGCTGCCCGCAGCCTCTGCAGCGCCGCTTAGATCCCCGGCTGCCAGCGAGGGTCCCACATGGCGCGCAGACCTCTCCTGTCGTGCCCGCTGCTCCCCTTAGCAGTGTTCATCAGTCTGCCTGTTCTGTTCCCTGCTCTGGCTCTGGTGAATTCTCTCACCCTCCCGAGCTTCTGACTGTACCCAGTGCTGGTATAAGGAAAAAAAAAAAAAATCTTTAAAAAGAAAAGAGAAAATGTGTAAAATGATTACCAACTTTGGTTGATTTTCAGAATTTCGCTATAGTCTTTTTAAAATACAGGAACTCAGGTTCTGGCACACAAATACTCAATTCAAATGCCTCAAATTGGACTGGTAGTCTTTATTACAGTGAACTCAGGCTCCCCTAACAATGAGCTGCTGTGAATACTTTCTGTGATCTATTCCAAATCCAGTTCAGTTCTATTTCTCTTTATCTGGACAGATGTCTAGTAATTCACCTTTTGCATATATAGTTTTCTGCTATTAATTCCATTTCACCTGACTTCAGTTTCTTAAATAGCATCATTTTTTTTTTAACAGAAGTGTTTCTATTTGGATCTTTAGTGTGAAAGTAAGAATTAGAAATTATGATCGACTGAATATGCATTCATTTAAAAGACAGAAATATAAATTTTCATAAAATCCTTTAATCTTTAGGCATTAGTCAATATTAGTGTCTTAATACAATTTGCAATTACTAGGCATCGCATCAGTTAATCTAATAAGAATTGAAATATTTTCAAAGGAAAGTAGAAAAATAATGATGAAATAAATTAGATTATAAGTGCAACATAATTTGTAAGATAAATGTGTATCTCAAAGATTGGCTGTTGAGATAATTTCTATTAATTATATTTTCCCTTTGACTTGGGCTTATCATTGCAAAGACATTATTCTTAAAGAGGATTGCAAAAGAGAGTGAAATCTTAAGGCTAAAATAGAAAGCAAACAACTTTGATGTAAAGTTATTTTTTAAATCATTTATTTATATGTAAATTACATTAAATGTAATATATGTATAAATCATAGACTGATAAAATAGTAATCTCTAAGAAACAGTGCACCTCATCGGTCCCTGAAGGCTCTAGAAATAACAGAAGGAAGAAAAGGAGAACAGAGTAGATAAAGCATTGTTGTTTTATTTCTGTTGGAGTAATGCAGTATCCTCTCTCTCTCTCCCCACTGCCCCCCACCCCCGCCACCTCCTAAGTATGGCCTTCTTTAAGATCCTTAAATTAGAACAAATTTTAATTGATAACACTCAATTATTGTCTTATGATATCCAAGAATAAGAATTGAGGAGTTGTAGTTAGAAACAGTGCCTCTAAAAATGGAATTTTTAAGATTCATTTCCAGTAACTTAGAACATCTTGTAATATCAGTTACCCAGGGATCATATTTTGATCAACATTCATTCCCCTATGGTTCATTTTCTTGCAGTGAGGTCTGCCCAAATACTTTCAGGATAATTAAGGTTGTGTGAAATCTCATTTTCTTTAATTTTGAGGCTGAACTTTAGAGGATATAAGCATTTAGTCTGACACACTCGAAACTTCTAATGCATTAAACTTTCTTAATGGCTGCTAAATTGGCTGTGTCTCTTATTCAACATGCTCCACACAACAATCTAATGGCTTACTTTTTCTTTTTTTATAATTTATTTATTTATATATATTTTACATCATTGTTCATTTTTGCAAAATGTTTGCTTTCTTTTCTCAGGTGTAGTCCCCATAGAATTTCCACCACCATTTCACCCAGATTACTTTTTCATTTGACAGTCCCCTTTCTCAAGCAACTTAGATCATTTGCCCATTGGAAGACCCTGGCAAAACTCTGATGGAGCACACAATAGATGAGAATTCAGTTCTTCCCCGAGGGAGAGCTGTGCTTGAATAAACAGCTAAGATACTGACAAGGTGAACTGTATGAATGTGCATGTGTGACTTTGCATGGGGTTGCAAGCTGTGATACAGATCTGAGCTGTTTTCACACTCACTTTCTATGAAGCAAAACCCCCAAGAACACAAGTCCTAGAAGTCCTCACCGTCAGTCTCCATCTCTGTTAAATGGTGGTGTTGCCTGCTCAATTAAAATGGGAGGTGCCCTATCAGAAAAGGTCTGGTCTGGTGAAGGGATAACAATGGGGTGCAGCTGGAGATCAGGGATAGTAACAGGACCACCTAGGTTTTACTGTTATCCCAGAGAAACAATGGCATTGTGGGGTGCGGGTGGCCATTTAGAAAAATAAAATAAAAAGAAGAAAAGATTAAATGAGCAAGCAGAGCCTTCTTTATTCAGTCTTTGTATTCCTGCTTTCTTATACTGCTGCTGAATAATAAAGCTTTCGCTCTGTTATTTATGTTTCTATTTGTAAATATGTCATGTTTATGTTATCAAAAATCGTAGATTATAATCACAAATACCTGATGAATTCCAAGGAATTTATCCTTAAAGATAGATTTTTAGTTTCTCAATTGTATTATGTCTTCATATTAAAAGTTCAATTTAAAAGTAGTGTCTTAGAAAAGTGTATATTCATTTAAGAAAAAAAGAAATACATCATTTCTAATCAGGATTTCAGGAGAAATCCTGTCATTTCCCTCCAGTGTAGCTCATCATAAAAGCTCTAAGGAAATAGTGCTTAAAATCAATTAACCAAGAAGGCCAAAATCAATTTAACAAGAGTTAGCTAATGTTTTACTAAAGCGAACTCTCTTTTCTTTAAACATGATTAATATCATTTAAGGGGTCTTATTAGTGGTGTCACTTCTAAAAAGTGTGACCAATTTGTAATGAAAGGGCCTTTGTATACATGTATGGGATTTATGGGAAGCATAGAAATTTAACGTGGTATTAGTGATTACATCTTTTCCTTGCCTTTGGTATTTTGAGAGAACACTCCATTTTCACTCTGTCTCCTTGGAATGTCTCCTCAAAGGTCAGTGAAGGATCAAGAAATACTTAACCTATAACTAACCATGATTAAAACAACTCTATGCAAATTATATTCTAGGATGACATTTAGCGATGTTGATATTGGTTAGAATCATAAAAATCAATGGATTTTAGCGTTAGAAGGAGCTAAATAATATAGGCCAGTAATTTTCAGTTTTTTAGCAGCCTTTTTCTTATCCGAACCCCAATACAAAGCTTAAAAAGTTCCTGCTATTGGGCCTCCTTGGTGGTGCGAGGGATTAAGACAGCACTATGAAGCTGTCTGCAGCCTCTGCAGCACAAGTTCCATCCCCAGCAAGCCAGGGATCTACCCACATGGTGCAGCAGACCTCTCCTGACTCACCCGCTGCTCCCCTCAGCAATGTATTTCAGTCAATCTGCCTGTTCTATTCACAGCTCTGTCCCTGGTGAATCCTCTCACCCCCCACACCTCTGGCCTGTACCCCAGTTCTTGTATGCATAAATAAATAAATCTTAATAAAAAGTAGGGCCTCCTGGATTTCTCCATTCTTATAACTATCCATCTCTAAGAAGTCCCCCGACAAGACCCTTTTGAGCGAAACAGGAGACTGAAACCTAATGTGTTCATATGAACACAGCATATCTGTACATTTTTACATATAATTTGACCCTATCTGTTATTGATACTAAATCTTGTTCTTTTTTTGTTTCTCATCATCCTTGTCATAATACGTTGTTTCTACCACAGAGTTTTACACTTTATATTCATTTGCTTTGTCAGATCATGGTGTTACAATGAGTTGGAACCCTGCATAACTCAGTTTCTTCTTTAAAAGTAAAAAAAAAAAAAAAAAAAAAAAAACTGCTTTACCCTTGGTTGCGACTAGTATAATTTTCTATCTTCATGTGCATATAAGACTCCCAGCCACCAAAAATCACATCATTTTTGTCTTTGTAAGTTCAGCCCCTGGTAATAGTAACATTAATATCTATCCTTGCCAAGGGCCTTTGAGAGCAACTAAGTTGAGTTTACGAAACAGACCATCTATGCACTTTTAATTTATACAAACAAGTTCATGTGACTGAACCACAAACTCTAATACTCACAAAAACCCTGTAATGGAACTGTCACCTCTGTTCTCTAGATATGAAGCCTGAGGTTTAGATTGAGATGAGCTTTGCCTGGGGCCACACATCCAGGAGTATTAGATAGGGGCTTGGCCATGAAAATATCTTCAAATCTCTTCTTTTCTTTTGCCCCAACTTGCTCTATAAGCTCAGATAATTTGAATTTATGATTGAGTGAGTTTGTTCAGAGCATAACTTTGTTCCACAGGTACATGAAAGTGGGAAACAAACAGATTTATTTATGAGGTAAGCTTTACATACTATAATAATACTGACTAAAATTGTAATCAGATATCAGTAGTAAAGATTGTCTGAGAGTTTTCAGCTACCTCTAAAGCCCACAGCTACATCAGCTATCAATCTTATTTAATTTGCAGTAGCTCATATACACAATAATGTTACTTAATGTTATTATCAAGTTAAGGGATCTTTGTTTTGTCTAGAATGTTGAACTAAAATAAAAAACACATTAGACCAAAGAACAAAAAAAGAAGTCTATTAAAATGTGAGAATGTTACCTTGGAATTTGTATCTAATATTAGAAACCATTAGATGGAAAAATAATGAGGTTTTGTGTTTATGAACTTTCATCTTTTAAATGAAAAGGAACTGAGTTATCAAAAAACAACCACAACAGAAAACTTTCTACTGTAAGCAGAAGATAAATAGTTGGGCAAAGTAATATTGACTTAGGAAAAGAATATTTGAACCTATCAGAGGTAACATGAAATGGGTATCAGAACCCAACATTAAAACATACATGATATTGATGGGACATGCTTTTCTTTTGCAATCATTTGTATTGTAATAGCTCAAAAAAAGTGACTTGAGCTGAAACAACTTGAAAAAATTTTAACATATCATTACATTTTGTTTTATCCTTAGAAAAATAATTTTATGCTACTTATGTGCATAAAAGCACATCTTACAACACTTTGTTTTTTAATTTATATTCATAGAATATTGAAAACCTCTCTCAAATCCTAGAAAAATCTTATGAACATTATGTATATGGTAAGTGAAAAACTATTAAGCATTTTATAAACATTTATTTATTTATTTATACAAGCACTGGGTATAGTCAGAGTGTGGGAGGGTGAGAGAATTCACCAGAGCCAGAGCGGTGAGCAGAACAGACAGACTGACGGAAGTACACTGCTGAGGGGAGCAGCGGTCATGGCAGGAGAGGTCTGTCGCGCCATGTGGGACCCTTGCCGGTGGCCCGGAGATCGAACCGGCACTGCAGAGGCTGCGGGCAGCTTTGCAGCCCAGAGCTCAACCGCTGTGCCACCAGGGGAGGCCCTATTAAGCATTTTAAATGCATTCTATGACTAATATGTATAAACTCAATTTAAGCATGTTTTAAAATATGAATTAATGGATTCAGCAGTATAAAGGTGATTCAGCTGTATTTCCTGTCACCTGAGGATTATCAGATTGGATTACTGAGAAAAAACAGTCCCACCTGTCTTTGATTCAGACATGTTGGAGATTAACCAACAAGGACATCCTTCAAAAATAGAACATCTTGCTACTATCAGTGATCCAAAACTAATCTAACTCATATCTTAAAAGCACAAACAGCTGAGAATAAATTTCAAATGAGTGCTATCACAAACAAGTCTTGAAAAAGAGGGTGGGTTTTCTATGACCAAAAGACATGAGGAAATTCTTCATGAACAGATGAAACTTGAAAGGAATGGAGATAGAAGGTTAAAAGAAGAGGTAAGAAAGGAAGTCCAGGGCCTCCCTGGTGGCACAAGGGGTTAAGCACAGCACTATGAAGCTGTCTGCAGCCTCTGTAGTACTAGTTCAATCCCCATCCCGGCAGGCCAGGGAGCTACCCACATGGTGCAGTAGACCTTTCCTGACTCATCCACTGCTCCCCTCAGCAGTGTATTTCATTCAATCTGACTATTCTGTTCCCCACTCTGTCTCTGGTGAGTCCTCTCACCCCCCACATCTCTGACCTGTACCCCAATTCTTGTATGCATAAATAAATCCTTTTTAAAAAAGGAAGTCCAAGTGTCACATAGGGTGAAAAGGAGTCAGGAATACCCAAACAGTCCCTTTGTTTTCAAGATTTATCACTTTCCTTTTTTTTTTTTTTTTGTAAGTTTCATTGATTGGCCATTAGTTTACATAACTACATAAATTGGGGGGGGGTATAACCTCTTATCACCAGGTGAAAGCTGCCTTGCTTACCCTCCATTAGAGTGATTACCACTGCCCTGTCCCCTCCCCTCTAGTCTCCTGTCCTCCCTCCCCCATCCCCTCTAGTAATCAGCATATTCATAGAATTCAAGAATTATTCCTCTTGTTTTGCTGGTTTGTTCTCTTTGGTTATTTGTATTCCACAAATGATTGAGACCATCTGGTAATTGTCTATTGTTTTCTAACTTACTTTACATAGCAGAATCACCTCAAGATTTATCTATTTCATCCCAAAAGTCACAATTCCATTTTTTGGAATTACTTCAGTAGTATTCCATTGAGTATACGTTCCACTTTTTTTTTAAATCCAGTCATCTGTCAGTAGACATTTATGTTGGCTCCACATCTTGGTTATTTATTACTCTCAGTTTAATGATTTTTGAATTCTTTCATTTGCATTTGTAACTTTGCTAAGAAATCTTTTGTTTCAAAAATTCTGGGGAAAACAAGACTAAAGAGATTAGTTGCTTTCTGAAAAAAATGATGTTTCTTCCATACCTCTTGAAGTTAAACTTTGGATTATAGATTCACACAGATTTGTATTTGAGCCACACAATTCTCCCATTTCTAGCTGGCTGATTTGGTAATGACAATATTAATGGGCACTGAGTAGTAAGAATTCAAAGGATTGCCATCAAGTTAATGTATGTAAAATACTTAGTATAGCACACAATCATCGATTCAGGTCATTTTCATTTTTAATGTTTTTAGAAGTACTAAATGGAACCTGCTGTTTTCAAACAGTTGAGAAGAGGAAGAATTAATCATAAACACCTCACTCTAGACTAAAATAGAAAGTGCATCTTGACTACAGTGTAAATGTAAAAATAAAACCACAAACAAAGCAGTAAAACTGAGAACTGAAGAATTTATCAAATATCTAGATAGGGAGAACTTTAAATACATATATGCATTACTGAAACGGACATTTTAATGCATGGCTTGTGAGAATTTAAAATGCTTTCTGATTTTCTCAGGAAGATTTTTGCAATGCATATTGAAAACTATTATTTCTGTATTGTCAGTAAGTCAATCTATTTAAGCAAACACTTAAATTCTAATGAAAAATGTGCAAAATAAGTTGTAGAAAAACACTTCAAGTCTGTTTTTCATAAAAGAAAAAAATAATAATTCTAGAAATAGCCTAAAAGTCTAATAATAAGGGAATATTGAATGTGTGATATTCATGCTACATAATGTCACAAATCATATATAATTGATTTTATAAGCTTAATAACATAGGAAAGCTTTAATTTTAAACATTAAATCAAAAAAAGCAAAATTAAAATTAATATAAGCTTGCAACTATGAAGAAATATTTGGAGATAAACCAAAATATTGAGATTATTTCTTGAAGTGAGATTATAAATTGAATGAATTCTTTTCTTTGTACTTTTCAGTACAAAAACTGCACTGAATATTTAAATATGAAAACATTTAAGTATTTTTCAAAATAAAGAGCAGAAAAAGCTACTTAGCAAAGACATATGACAATTAAAATTCTTGGGGCTTCCCTGGTGGCACAAGGGGTTAAGCAGCACACACTACCAGGCAATCTGAAGCCTCTGCAGCATGAGTCCCATCCCCAGCTGGCCAGGGAGCAACCCACTTGGCATAGCAGATCTCTCCTGACTTGCCCGCTGCTCCCCTCAGCAGTGTGCCTGTTCTGTTCCCCACCTTGTCTCTGATGACTCCTCTCACTCCTGGCATCTCTGGTATATACCCCAATTCTTGTATGCGTAAATAAATAAGTTTAAAAAAAATTATTTCAGTTGTGGTAAAACATGTCATAAAATTAAACCATTTTGATATAACATAAAATGTGTCATTTTCACCATTTTAATTATATAGGTCCATGGGATAGATAAATTCACATTGTTGTACAGCCATTATCATTATCCAGTTCCAGGATTTTTTTAATTTTCAAAATTAAAACTGTACCCATTAAACAATAACTCCCCACTCCTCACTCCCCTTATACACTGGCAAACACCATTCTACTTTCTACAATTCTTTATGATCTGATAACTCTAAGAAACTCATATATTGGAATCATGCAGTGTTTGTCCTTTGTGATTGACTTGAGTATTAATATTTTTGCGGAGAACTTTTATTTTCTCTCTAGGAAAGTATTAGAAAGTCAACCAAATCATGGATAAGGAAACAAAATTGTAAAAGGTCAAACCATCTCCAAAAGACTGTAAAATAGTTGAGACATATTATGTTTGGATTTTTAGAAATGTAGTGATGTATAATAATTTTAATAACATTCTGTATGTCAAAGTCTTAAGTATTTTTTGATCTCAAGGAATTTAAATACTTTGTTGAAAGGATACAGTCTCTTAGTGACAAGCATGAAAGGAAATCTAATTACTCACTTATCAACCCAAAATTCTTCTAAAACAATTCTTTCAAACATAAAACCAGACAGAGAAATTAAAAACTTTCCTATACTTTTGAAATTCCCATGCCAAAGTACTGGCTTCTCATTTTATTTATTTATTCAGTCATTTATTTATTTATCTATCTATCTATTTATTTAATTTTATTGAGGTACTATTGATTTGCAATACTGTTCATTTAGGGGTTTTAGAGTCATGCCTCTTCAGTTGTATATTGCCAGACCACTAAAACACCCATCACTCTCTACCATAATCCTGTGGGCCTCTCCACTCTTTACTTCCAATGCGTACACTCCACCTCAGATTTCTAGGGTTGATTTTGGTTTAATCGTGCACATTGATTTGCTTTGATTCTTCATATCCCACATATGAGTGAAATTGTCCAGTATTTGTCTTTCTCCTTTTGACTTATTTCACTCAGCCTCCATTTCCATCCATGTAGTCACAAATGGCAATGTCTCATTTTTTTTAATTAGCTGAATAGTATTTTACTGTGAATATATACAACTTCTTATTAATACATTGGTCATTAAACATTCAGGTTGTTTCATAACTTGGCTATTGTAAATAGTCTGGCTTTAAACATAGCAGTGAATATATCCCTTCAAATTAGTGTTTTTTCATTCTTTGGCGTTTTTCTTATTTCAAGGAGTCTATTAGTCTATAATATCTAGTCATAGTCTAGTCATAATCAATATTCTGATTATACTTAAATTACTGTATATAGTGACAGAATAAGACATATCTGTATTTTTAAAAATTAGTATCTACATTGTGTTTTATAGATATAGGTAGTCAGCTTAATTTATCACTTATACAAAATATGGTATTTAATATGACATTTTCTGTAGGACCAATAATTCAGAATCTCTGTATATCATGTATACAATGACACGTATATTCACAGAAGGACAGTTCTATGTGGAGGGAACAGACGTACCAATATGAATTTACTTAGCTGTCATAAGTTCTCAACATTGCACATTACTGTCTTATATATTGACTCTGTGTGTTTCCACCCAGCTAAACTTCTACATTTAAGTTAGGCAGAGAATTGTGTTATTATTTCAGAGTAAATCAAATTATTACTTCAGAAATGTTTTGGAGGTGATCAAATGGCAAAAGCTGTAGAGTGGATAAGTTTGAGTCTCAGGGATAACAAAAGGAAAGACCTTAAGTTTTTTTTTTTTAATTTAAATAATAAATTTTATTTTTATATTCCCCCATACAATTGCAAACCCCCCATTCTGACCCCAATCCCTCCCCTCCCGCCCCCCAGCAACATGGATGGCTTTGGAAGAATCATGCTCAGCGAAATAAGCCAAAAAGAAAAAGAAAAATACCGGATGGTCTCACTCATAGCAGGAATCTAGAAAACTTAAATAAGGGACCAGGAAAATCAATATAAGAAAGTGAAAATCAAAATCAACAAAAAACTATGAACCAAAGACCTTAAGTTTTTAATGCTTATTGTTCTGAATCGTAGTTTCATTGTGAAAATTTGTCTGGTCCTGAGTTCAGCTTTGTAAAGTGAGACAGTAAAAGGGGAGCTGAGTCACTGATGATGAGGAACAATAAACAACAAAACAGGGGAAGATATCAACTACAAAAAGAAAAGTTATATTTTAGTAACATAAAAGTCCAAATCCTATTATCCAGGATTTAGAGAAAATGGTGAACTGAGAGTAAAATCTAGAGTTGGAGATTTTTAGAAGAAAGCTGAAATGAAAGATATAACCAAGAGCTATTTTTAAGTATTTCTGAGAAAAATAACCAAGAGATGGAAACTGAACTCTGCACTGAGAAAAGTAATGTAGGGTTGGTGATTTAGATGTTCTGCACATACCAGCTGTTATGGATTGTAGTTTGAATAAATATGAAGCAAAAGAGGAAAAGACATTTGAAATTTCCTTTATAATACCACCATTTTGGAGCATTTTCACTGTCAGCTAGTATTTCAAAAATCTTTATTTCTCTTTGAATATTTGATTTAATGTTATATTGCAAAAGGGAAAGAGATTTTTGGAATTATATGAATACCATAAGTGAAGACATTGAAACATTAGTGAAGTGACCACTAGTTTGACCTTTTCCTCTTCTTTTGTTTTCTCTTGGTCTTTTTCAAAAAGACAGAAGGTCTGTGTTTTGGTAGTAAATTAATTTAGGGTGCCCTCTTTAAAAGGCAGGAGACGGGTTGGCTAACTCCTCCTTTTAGAATGTGTGATAGTCGTGTAAAAAGGAAGTGGCCATAAACTTCTAACACAAAATAATTTACTATAATGCATAAATCATTTCTATCAATTTTGGTTATTAGCTCTTTTAGGTCTATTGATGTCATTTATATTCAAACTCCTTAGTTGTTTTGTTACAGTGTTTCTAATAACTGCTTAACGGTGCCATAAGCTCATAAGACTCTTCCAAAATTATTTCTTTCTATTAGGGTTCTGTAACCATTTGGGGCCTTGAAAACAAAATATAATCAAACATGTCCCAAGTGATATCAGTAATTAAATTTGTGGAAGCTTTCCAGTTCACTTGGTGTAACAAATTCAAATATAAATTTATTGCTAAGGGCAAAACCAAAGCAATGTCCTGCAGTGATTTGGAAATTTAGTTAACATGATAGCTAACAAAAGTTTCTGAAAGAATAGACAAATTACTCCCAACCAAACATAAAAGGGGGTGACATAAGGTTGGACAAAAGATCCATGATTTAAGTGAATTTCTTTTGAAATGCAAACAACCTGAAGAATCTTTACAGCTCTCTTAGGAAAAATCTCCTGGGTGGTATCATTTGTGTTGAGGGGTTTTAGAACGGGCTGGTAGGATGCTAATGGAAAGTATTACACTCTTGGTGTTTTGGGGATTAGCATGAAGGAATCCCTGGATTTACTAAAGATGCTCACATCAATCTCTGAACTGCTCCTTGAGAGGCATTTTCCTTGTTGCTGCCTTTGGCTCCATGCTTTACACAGTTTCATCTTTTGAGAGGTATCTGATAGGGAAACAACCTAAGGAGTATCTACAGTCATACAAAATTCTATGAGTATCTCAATGTTTCCATTTATTCTTTGTTTTTCAAATTATGTTTATTGAGATAAAGTTTTTCATATTGCTGTTATCTTTGGGAGTTCTAGGTTTAAACCTCTATAAATGTATATTTTCACACTGTACCCACCACCAGTGGTCCAAATTATCTTCACCATCAATCCAGCAGTCAAAACTGAATGATCATAGTAAAAACAACACAACACAAAGTATATATATATGCTCACAAGCACAAAGTATATATGCTCACAAAGTATATATGCTCATAGGCTTAGTTTCAAGTCTGTTTTTTGTTTTAATCATGAAAGCTAGTATAATTTTATTTAGTCTTACAGGTTTATAATATGGAATCTCTATAGGTCATTTAATACCCAGGGATATATTCTGACCTTTGTGCTATCCAAATCTGTAGCATTCATTATATGCTATATCAGTGATGCTAATATCCTCCTTATTAAAATAAAATAGAGGTTTGTCATATTAGAATAAGACTGGTATATTGTACATATGTAATGTAGCAGATGGACCAGTTACCACAGATGAACCAGAACACGACTTTCAAGTCTACACTTGGCCCTGAAGAACAACTAACACTGATGGCTTCACATAAATACAAACATAATAGATTAGACCAGATGTGCCAATAAAAGACCATCAAAATAACCACTAATTCATATCACAGCTTACAAAGTAACTGCATTTCACAGAAACTGAATCTCGAAGCAATGCTTCTTTGTGTAATGGACAGGAGTCAGGCCCGGCTATTGCATACAAGAGCTGAAATTTTGGAAATGTCTTTACATGAGCAGAATTAGTTACAGAAAGTACATTCTTTTTTGTGTGTGTTTTATTTTTTTAAAGATTTATTTATTTATGCATACAAGAACAGGGTACAGGCCAAAGGTGTGGGGGGCATAAGGCGTCACCAGAGACAGAGTAAGGAACAGAACAGGCAGACTGACTGAAATACACCGCTTAGGGGAGCTGCAGGCAAGTCAGGAGAGGTCTGATACACCATGTGGATCACCTCCCTGGCCGGGGATTGGGGATCTAACTCAAACTTGCAGCGCAGTGGCTGAGGGTAGCTTCATAGTACTGCATCTTAACCCCTTGCACCACCAGGAAGGCCCCCCGGAATGTCCATTCTAAATGGGATTGGTCTTTAGGAGCCACTCATTCAACTCTCTAATTTTCTAGATGAAGAAAATATATCCAGAAAGACAATGTGAGTTTGAGACAGACATTCCCCCTATAGATGGCATGTAACAGCATAATACCAATAACAATTTGTTGAGTGAATTGAACAAATGACACTTTTCCCTCCCTCACGTTCTGTATTTCAAACATTGTAGCTTCTCATGCCACTGAAAACTATCCACAAATAGGTGCAGAAATTTTGACTACAAAATATTTTAGTCTTTTTCTTATAAGAAATACTGTTATAAAACAATCGCTTTTGGGGAGGAGTTAATGGATTTGTAATCAGAAGGAAAGAGTTACACGGCTGCTTATCAAACATTCAGATAAAAAGCTAAATTACATCAGCAGTGAAACGTCAGGGAGCTCAAACATCAATTCTAATTTAAAAGCATTTCTGGAGAGAAGGCAAAATATAATTCTATTCCTCAGTTGAGACAGTACTATTTCAAGGAAAATTAATATAGAAGTCCGACAAACAATAACGTTATAATCCCCTTATATGTCTTTCTGATGACAATAGTGATGACAACATCACATTACAAAAAGAAGTCTCAGTCTGAAGGAAACAGGTTAGAGGATTTCCCCTGAAACCCTTAATGCAGTTCATTCCCTTGTGAGGCTAATGGCCCAAACTCTCAGAAAGTGACATCTCCAGGAAGCTGGCATTGCATATACGAGAGGGGCCAGTATTAAATTTCTAGACTAGTCCTTCCAAAGCTCATGCAAAAGCACACACAGACATTACTAGATTGGACATCCTGAAGAGCTTACATAGAAGCAAAAGCAAATTGCACAATACATGTAAAACCAAAGTCAATAGGAAATTGCTACAGGACACACAGAGTTGTTTTAACTCATTCAATATCATTTTGTCGGGGGCAGGGGGAAATTCCCTCACCCCTCTGGATTCTTTTTGGACTGGACAAACTAATTATCAGTGTCAAAATTTAATTATATACATTTAGAGAATTCGGAATTCTAAAGTAAATGGGACAAACTAAAGGTTTATATTCCGTGTGTGTGTGTGTGTGTGTGTGTGTGTTGCATTTATCACTACCTGTTATTGATCATGGTGATGGGCTGACTCCTGTTGGGCTAAGGGATGATGGGATAAGAACCTGGGGCATCAAGGAGAGAAACAGGGCTCATATGATATGGAGGCAATGAATTCATAAGACAAAGCCTCCTCTCTACATGTTTGCCCTGCCTTAAGATAAGTTTCTCTGATAAAAAGTTTATTTCTGGAGATGACCCTACATCTGGGTAAGCTGCATTCTTGAAGCATTTGGTAGCAGTTTCACCCCAGGCCCACAGAACCTCTGTTGACCTCAGCTCCACATGCCAAGGAGAAACCTAGGAGAAAAAAAACCCTCCTCTGGAGATTGTGAGAAAAGCCTGTCTGAACATTTTTGGGGAGGACAATCCTACAATATGACAGAAACCGTAAAAAACAACCTTTCTCCCATTTATGTCAGCATGGTGCTTTATTGAACTGCTACAGCAGCTAGTCTGTTAGGCACTGAGAGATCGCCTGAGGATCAGGGAGGGACAAGCTCAGAATTCTAGAAAGGGCGTTGTCAAGTACAGCTCTCAGAACCACTTAGCATATTGAATTAGGTGGGGGAGGAGATTGCAGCTAAGCAGGCTCAAAAATTCTGTGGTGTGAACTAATGAGAACACATTTGCTCGCAAGACAAAAGTGAAGTGGGTAGAAAGAAACCAAATGAATACTTGAAACTGGGAAGTGCAATCAGAAGCCCAAAGAATAGCAAATCACTTGACTTTCTGTAGTATTGTTTTAGCGAAACCCAGCTTACCAATTGCTCCATTCTCCTTCCTGACTTTCCTGCTTTTCTGTCTTCCCACCTTTGCTTCCCTCTTCTTCCACTGCATTCCCTTACTCTTTTTCATAAACAATTGAGGCACATAAATAAGGAACCACTCCTGAAATCCCCTAGTTCACTAATGATCACTGCTTTCCTCAAGTTAAAAATGTGTGGCCCTGCAGCCTGTGCAGTGCCGGCTCTATCCCCGGCCACCAGAGGGAGTCCCACGTGGGACGGGGGACCTCTCCTGGAACGCCCGCTGCTCCCCTCAGCAGTGTATTTCATCAGTCTGCCTGCCTGTTCTGTTCCCTGCTCTGGCTCTGGTGAATTCTCTCACCCTCCCGCGCTTCTGACTGTGCCCAGTGCTTGTATAAATAAATAAATAAATCTAAAAAAAAAAAATGTGTGGCCCACATTGTGCAAAAATGAAAAATGATGTAAGAATTATATAAAATAAAATACATTAATAAAAAAATAATGCGTGGCCTGCCCTCTCTTCAGCCAGAAAAAGGCATTGTGGGATGAAATGGATGCCGATGTCAATCAGAACCGATGTCAATGCGCTCCTTGATTTTTATACTCTTGTCTAAGTTGCCTAATTTCTCAGCACCTCAATTTTTTGTAGTTCAAAATTAGTAAATAATCTTTTCTCTATTTCTGATTTAAGTCCTTCAAAAACCTTAGAAAAACATCTGACATCTATCTCTGATCACTTTTTCCTGATTTTATGCATGTAAGACTTCTTTTCCTCCAACTTTGGCTCCATGCTACCATGCATGGGATTGAAGTTTGTGGAATGTTTTGCTCCCTTTCAAAATTTATTATCAACCTTCTCTGTACCTTATTTTGGTGATTACAAGAAAATTTATTACTCCTTTCCTCTTTTCATGACGTTTTGGTGCCACACATAACACTGAGTAGTGTGTGAGGGATCACTGATTAGCATATATATGTTGGTCTAGATTTCAGGTGTGCTTATCTCTATGAGCATAACTTGTGATAAATTTGAATCTTTTTTTTTTAAGATTTATTTATTTGTGCATACAGGAACGGGGGCACAGGCCAGAGGTGCAGGATTCACCATAGCCAGAGTGGGGAACTGAACAGGAGGAATGACTGAAATACACTGCTGAGGGGAGCAGTGAGCAAGTCAGGAGAGGTCTGCTGCTCCATGTGGGTAGCTACCAGGCCAGGGATCAAACTCGTGCTGCAGTGGGTGTGGACAGCTTCATAGGCTGGGTCTTTACCCCTTGAGCCACCAGGGAGGCCCTAATTTTTATTCTTTATTATGGATACTACTTTAGACAGAAAGTAACAGACTGATGAGATTATATTCTTTTGAGCTGCTTTAAGATGCCCAATATATTCATGTGTGTGTGTGTGTGTGTGTGTGTGTTTGTTGCATTTATCACTATTTATTAATAATTATGGTGGTTGGATGACTTCTGTTGGGCTAAAATACAAATAATAAAGTTGCCAAGATAGTCATATGTTCAATAATTTGGGGAGATTTTATGTTTGGAGAGTGGTTTATGGATATTTTTAATTGAATATGAATAACTGAGGGGTGAGATGGATATGTTAATATTTAATTTAAAAAAAGCTATAAAAAGATGAGTTAAACTTTTTTCCTAAGACTACATTAAATATATCAAGAGAGTTAAGTCTACTTACTGCCATAGGCAGTTGTGTAAATCCAGTTCCATGGTAACCTTTACCACATTTTGCAAGAGACATTCTGTATTGAACATCAATAAAAACAGAACTAGATCCTTTCATTTAATATTTCCTCATAGAGGCATTGTTATTTAGTGTCTCTTCTAATATCTTCAAGGTATGGTTATTTTTAAATTTTGATCTGTTTTCATTACACAAAGAATGTCAAATGTGCTAATACATATATAAATAATTTTCAATTAGAAAACATTGGCAGTTGTAATAACAAATAACAAAAGACAATATCTAAATTTTGAAATTGTCCTGGTTCAATTAATACCAGTTTTAACAGATTCACAAATAAGGTATCTATTAATTTTAATTAGTTCATATCCTTGAGTTATATAATGAGATTATAATAAATGATATTAAAAATACCATTCAGTTCTGAAATTCTAAACTGGTTCTCTTAAAAGTAAACTTTTAAAATTTTGACTTTTCTTAATCTTATTTTTCTTTGTATTTAGATATACATATCTATTTCATGAGTATGTACATATATGATGCTTTTTATTTAATTAAATTTATAATTCATATTAACGCTATTTTCCAAGGCTTCTACTAAGTTATCCACTTGACTTTTTGCAAGTTATAAGTTATTTTCTCATTTAAAAATTTTTAAATAGTTATATCAATTTCCTAGGACTTTCATAACAAAGAACGACAAACCCAGTGGCTTTAAACAACAGAAATTTATTTGTTCACAGTCCCAAAGGCTAGAAAACCAATGTGTTGGCAGGGTGATGCTTCCTATGAAGCCTGAGGAAAGAATACTTCATAATACTTTTCTTCCAGAGTCTGGTGGCCCAGTCATTCCTTAGCAGATGGCAGCATTAACTCCAATCTCTACTAATGTCTTTATACAGCTAATTTCTCCCTGTGGTTTTCTTGCCTGTATCTAAATTTCTCTCTTCTTAATAAGGGCACTAGTTATTGAATTACGACTCATCCAAATCCAGTATTAAGTCATTTTAACTTGATCACACTTGCAAAGACACTATTTCCAAGTACCATTGAATTTTGAGGTTCTAGAACAATCTGAATCTGGGAGAGACTTCTTAACCCAGTACAGAAATATATAATAATACATAATGACATTTATGTCATATATTAATCAATTCATAGAATAAAGCATTTGGAAAAGAGTTAAATGGTCTGTTCTGCATGTTCAATTTGGAAATTTTTTATTTCATCTGGGGACTCAGTGTTTTATGAAGGATTTGGCTAGCCAATGAATGACAGAACAGTGAGTCCATCAAGGATGTATGAGTGGTATATCAGAGGTGAGGCCTAGTGCAGTTAGTGCAGTTTCCGTGGAGAGTCAGCATTACCAGCAGTAGTGCCGTTTTACAGGCAGTTACAGCACTTGGGATTTTCCTCATATCCAGTGACAAAACTCAAAGTCACATGATCTAACAACTACAAGAGGGGCTGGAAAATTTGACCAAGTTCTTTGTGGAAGAAGGAAAGAAAATGACTCCGGGTTAACAGAATTGTCTCTATCACCATGATGGAGATCCATTAGCACATTCCAAGAATGCTACAGATTCGAAACCAATTTTATTGTACATTATGCCAAGTCTTTTAAATGACGCTTCCAAATGCCTGTGTGAGTAGGCAGCTTTATCTTTGTCTTAGAGTTCAGGCATTGTTAAAAGGATACTGTAAGTGGAGGAATCAAGAACTGAATTCAGATCTACTTGAATCAGAGCTCCAGTTTTTAGCTAGCATGCGCTCTCCTTTCCCCATGTAGACTTTCCTTTATTATCCATGCTCTCACAGGTATCATGAAGCAGAAGGCTGCTTGCTTCAATAAGAGAACACTCAAATTTTCCTGATGACAAGTGAATAGCTTACTTAATAATATTGTAGAATGTCTGGAAGTCTTTAAAATACAGTACATTTTCATCTCTTTTTGATGGTTTAAATATGATGCAGAAAGAAGGCTGGAGATGGACTACCAGAACACATATAAAAATGTTCCTCCAGATTTGTGATGTGATATCTTTTAAATAACTGGTGGGAAATGGAGAAGGGAGAAAAAAATTACAGTTAAGTCATGACTTGGATTTAAATGATCTATAGAGAAAAGCTTAAAAAAAAAAAGGCACTTCAATGCTCATCACACTACAAAACTCTCATTGACCCTGTCTATACCAATCAGTACTTCAAGCACTCATGTTCGCCAGATCACTGAAGGAAACAAACAGAGATGAGTAGTCTTAGAAAAATGAGAAAGGAAGAGATTTTGTAAAATGTTTCTCTGAATTGCTAAAAGTTAAAAATTAAGTTAGAGTTTCTTATATTAGATGCAATGCACATATATTGCTACTAAATATCAGGAACTAGTCATTGAAAATAAGTATTTTAAAATTAAAAAAAAATCAGTACCATAGGGGGGTTATAATTTGGATCCAATTATCAAAAAACAGCATTTTTCAATCGTAACTATTTTGTCTTCTCGTCCCTGTGCATTAATATTATTATATAATGGAAAAGGAAAAATATCTTAGAGAACAAAAATCACCTACCCCTATACAACTTTTTGCTTGTAAAAGATGAGTTAATCAAAACTGCTTGAGAGATGCATTTCATAAAAATTGAAATATTTGGAAAAAAGTATTTTATATTATATGATTCCTTCATTTGCAGATTTGTCTACAGCTGTGGCCCATGATAGTTTCTCCCATATATTTCACTTTATCACTTAAGGAAGAGAATGTATATGCACAGCTTTCTTTTTTATTTTCACCAAAATTATATCATTTCCTGGACTCCCTGCTCGTACCTAGCAATTGAAAACCAGGTATTTGCCATAAATACCTGTCATAAATACTCCATAGGCAATCAGAAGCTTTTTTATCAGGCAGAAATAAGATAATTTGATACTGGAAGAAAATCAGAATCTGTTCTCAAGCAGATTAGTTCTTCTGTATGATAGACCATAGGCAGTTCAATTGGATTACACGTGCCCTTGGATTAATTCCATGATATTATTATAAGGTAGAACAAGCAAATTCTTTCCAATTTGAAGACTCCATTATGAAATATGCCTAAAAGACAACTTGGTGAGATGTTAACTGTAGAAACCTGGGTCTTCTCTCTCTCTCTCTCTGTATATATATGTATATATATTTAAAATGAGCCTTCTGAATCTTTAGCAATTCCTTCTTTTAAGAATAACAAACATTCTGCTTGAGATTAAAAAAAAAAACAACTTCCCATTATGATTACAGTTATGCATTGCTAAAATTCAATTATATGAAGCCCAGATTGGAACAGATGGACTTGGAATCATTTGGCAAAGAATCAAAGGGATTTTCTTGGGTTCATGTTATTGTGGTGTAAAAATAGCAAAAAATGCATTATTTAATATCATTGAAATTAGGCTATAAACTAAAATAAGAACTTGAGAACTTTAAATAGAGCTGGTAAAATATCAAGCAAAAAAATACCCATACACTTAGGAAATCTAGCCTGTCATGGTTACTGGCCATTTAGATAACAATTGCATTTTGTAGATAATTTATATTTTCATGAGGTTGTCAATTTTGTTTATTTTATAAAAACATTTTCTTAATCTAGATGAGAGGTTATCACTTTTGCTACCAAAGAGTTTCTTTTTAACTTTTGGCAGAGGTTGAATTTTCATTCATTACTAAAATGGAGGAAGTGGGGGACGGGGTGGGGACAATCTCAGAATTTTACCATATGAAGATAAAATCTCATGGATGTGAGATATTTTCATATTTTACAAAATCCCAATTTTTAAGGTATGTGCATAGCACAGAGAAATTCTACATACTTAGAAAAATTCTGCTTCAAATTTATACATTACTGACAGGGGTATTGTGTTTATTCAGAATCTATGCTATCACTCAACTTTTCAATCTAGATTGAAAATGATTATCTAAATTGATTTTAATTCTAAAGAAACAAAAATCCTTCTTGAACCCAGGTGATATATTTGATGGCAAACCCTCTACTTACTTGAAATATTTCTGTATTAAATCCCAGATCTCTGAAAATGAAATATTTTAATAACTTCATGTAATTTATGAAAAGCACTAATCATAGATAGATACTTAAGATAGGCAGACTTATTATGTGTAGAAAAGTATTAGTGAATATCTGAAAGTTAATTGATTGAAATCAGATACTCAGAACATATTTCAGAAAAAAATATATACAATTAATCTTGGCTCTCTCTCAAATCATTTTAGAATGACATGGCGTGTACTGACAAAAAAATAATGTAGGGGCCAATGAGTCATTCCTCTCTGACCTGGATGTCTAATGCTCTATTTTAATTGCCATGTGCCCTTTTATAGATAAAAAGCTGTACATATTATCTAAATGTGATGTTTCCATATAGTATGGGAAGACAATCTTACAATATATAGAGTAATTGAAACTGAACAAATAACAAATGATGATGTTTGACTTTTAAAAGATTCTTCAATTTTGAGACAAAACTGATCACATAATTCTGTGTTTTATTTCCCTATAAGTTTTTTTTTAAGTTATCAATTGAAATAACTTGTTAATGTGTTCAGTATTTCTGTTATTTGTAATATATCTCAAATTAATCCCAGGAAACCTAGCTTAACAGTTGGCACAGATTTTGTAGTAAAATGTGGATTCAAAGAAAGATTGCATCTTTTATTAATTTGAGTTAGATAGCTAATCTTTCATATTCATATCTGTAAAATGGGAATAAGGTCAACCATGTAAGACTCTCATAGGAATTAAATGATATATTTAAAAAAAAAACTAGAAAAGATCCCTGACACAAAATTCTGACCACATGGTAAAGGATTTTAAAATGATTAGTATAGATCAAATCTTTGATTTTCCTTAATATATGACCTTGCATTTATAAGGACAGCATATCTGAAGGAGTAGAAACAGTGAATTAGGACGTTTCAATTTATACCACATCCTTGAGAAAGCTTGCATGGGAAATAAATATTTAATATTTTATTTCCTATATTGTACAGATTGCCTTCAGATTAGTACTTTCTGATTCTCTATGAATGCCAATTCAGAAATGTAATCACAAAGAAGGCCATCTGATCACCTTACTGAAATTAGAGTAAATTATAGTGTCTTACACACAGTCTTCTTTTGAGGTATTAAAATATATATTTATCTGGTAGGCACATTTTGAGTACATAATAATACCATTCCAAGTTTTACATAAAAGGAGCCTAGACTTCCATGTACGTTTCTCCACTCAGCTGCTTGTTTAGAAAAGAAAAGTAATTCATATTTGGAAAGATACTGAAGCCAAGTGACCATTGGCCATTTTGTATATTAAATCTCTGATTTGGTGTTAGGGCTTTATTTTTCTAAGCCATTTTTGGCTTTTCATATTAATGAATATCTAGACAATTTTTTTTTTTTTTAGTTAAAGCATTGCAAAAATTACATATCCAACTTCTAGGATGTTCAGGATTTAATTTTTAATTAAAATTAAAGAAGTCTTTATTATATAGTATTCACCTAAAATTTGTCAAATTTTATTGAAATATACACATTTCTCTAAACAGGTATCATCACATTTTCTAGAAAGTGGTATCTTTTTTGCTTGTAGATGTAATATTGTCCACATGAAATTTCTGTCTGCCACCTTTACTATTCCTGTTGCTGACTTGGTATGAGTGCTTTGGTCATAACCTTTTCTTTCAAAGATTTATTTCATTTATCTATGCATATGAGAACTGGGTTACAGGCCAGAGGTGCAGGGGGTGAGAGGATTCACCAGAGACAGAGTAAGGAGCAGAACGGATGGATCTACTGAAATATACTGCTGAGGGAAGCAGCAGGGGAGACGGGAGAGGTCTGCTGCACCACATGTGGCTTAGGTCCCTGGCCAGGGATGGGACTCAAGCCGCAGTGGTTGATGACAGACAGGTTGATAGTGCGAGACTTTAACCCCTGTGCCACCAGGGAGGGTCCTGCTTTAGTCATAATCTTAAACCATCACTTTGTATGAGATTCTCATAAAATCATCAGTTTTCCTTAGTCATGTTTCATATCAAAGGAGACACTTACAAAGTGTTCTTTGTAAACATGATTTATGAATTTATCTGCAAGAAAAGCAGAAAATGTGAACTTCATAATTTCTTTGTTTTAGACTTTAATGACTATATACTGAAACCATAAGTAATGCATTGCAAAAATGTGGCACTATGCTGAAATCACTGTCATGTTTTGTCATCTTTAGTAGGCAAATTAATTATGATTGTAAAATGATGATAGTTGGCACCAAATGCCAATGCAACCAGAGGTTCCCCTTAAATAAACCCCTCTTCTTTATGAGGTCAATTCTCATATTATACAAAAGAACAACTTTCTTTGAGATATGAGACAACATTTTTCTGCCCTATAGGACAACAGCAATTGGTGGGTCATTTTCCTCCAGCCTAACCCCCTCGCTTCACACACACAACTTTTCTGCTTCTAAGTGATTTTATATATGACTTAAGGAAAATGCAACTATAAATGGTTAGTCTATCAAAATTCTGATAAAATTCTTCCAAGTCAACTGTTTCAATAACTTCCTTTTAGAGATCTAACTTAATATTGAATATCTATTTGATCTTAATATTTAATCTTCATGATGTGTTAATTTCTGCATTATTTTATTAGAAAGACTCCTCTCAGACTATTTTTATTGCATGAATGTAAGGAAGTTTGAGATTTGGGGGTGATACATTATTTAGAGGAATTAGGTAGATTTTATTTAAACCTAGTTCAAATGTTTAAAATAAAGTTTTAAAGAATTATCCATGATTTTTCCAGTATTATAGTTAGATAAGAGATATGCTAATCCAATGAGCTGTGGGCTTTTCCTAAACCACAGTATTATCTAATTTATTCTCCTTGGCTCTTGGGGAGGGCGGAATACATGTGAACTTGCTTAGCCTTGCTTAGCCTCTTTCACATAAAGTCAATGATTATTCACTCAGAATCATTACTGTAAGAATTCAAGAGATTTAACTTAAGCATACTGTTATTCTACTAGAGTGGATATTTTTTCTTTAGCAAAACCATTTCATTACCATGATTTTCAAGCATGTTCTTTCCTAAACACACAATATCACGTCCATCATAGGCAAGGAAGCGCTAAATTAAGTGGCAATGCCAAAAAGCACCCACCAAACAAAAGGCTCTTCCTCAAACGACCTCAAAGAATGTTTCCTAATATTTTCCAGTAGGGGGAACTAAAGACTCACCATCCAGCTTCTAGCTCAGCTCGCAGACCCGCGTGAGTTCCTATAACTCGCCTTCTAATCACTTCAACAAGCATCAAACAGCTACCAGCCAGCCTGTGATCACACGTGAGCCCGGCCACACCGGCCACACAGCGGCACCGAGGACAGTGACATCCCTTTGATCTGACCTGGCCTTCCTTAATCATGCCCGGTCCTAAATGGCATTCAGTGGGTGGGTTCTGCCTTAATTTTCAAGATTTTGTCATCTTTGGGCTGGAATCTTTTTTGAGCTTCCATTAGCTCAGCTGGATTTTCCTCTTCTCCTAGCTTGTGTTTTCCGTCCGTTCTCCCCATCCCCCCCCGCTCAGGGGTGCTTGTCTCTGGGGGATACAAACTTCGGGTACCCCCTGCAATCTCTCTGATCCCCACTTTCCATCCTAAGCATCTTCTGCGGAACTCCCTTGCATCCCACGAATCCTGCGCCAAACTCATCTTTGAGGGGTCAGAAGGCAACAGAGTAACGTAGGACGGGATGCACCTTCCCTCCCACCTTCTGCCGGGATTCCTCGGGGGCCCACAGATCTTGGTTAAAATGAGTTAGCCGAGGCCAGAGATTTCTGCCCCCCATTCCCCCCTTGTTCCTTTTCAACGACATAGGAAGCACCCCCCACAATCTTTCCGCTCCAAAATGTGGTTATATGTTTTCTTTCCTTTCCTTTTCTCCCTCCCGCTCAGCTACACATTTGGTTAAAAGGTGAAGAGTGAGTGTTTGTGTGATTTTTACGGGTAATGAGGCTGTGCCCTAGGTCCTGGAGGATGGTCTTTTTCCAGAAAGCGCGTGCATCTCTGGCAGACGGAGGAATGAATAATTAGGAAGAGCTTCCATGAAATCACTCACCGAGAAAATTACCTGCCCATTAAACGGGACGAGGCGAGGAACAGGAGGCTCGAGCCCACCTATCCCCTCCCGAGGCGGGGAGGGAGTGGAGGGGGCGCTGGCGCGGAGAAGGGGAAGGAGCTGACCCGGGGACTCGGTTCCGATTTTGTTCATTTCCGTCCCCCAGGGCTCCCGGCTCTCCGGCTCCCCTGCACCACCCCACCCCACCCCACCCCACCCCACTGCCCAGCGGGCCGGCGCCCCTGCCCCGGCGGGCGGCGGAGGCGGGAGGTGGAGGGCTCCGCGCACCCGCTCTTCTCCCCCGCCCCCTCCCGCGCCTCCCTCCCGGGGGCAGACTCCGAGCAGCTTCCCTTCCTCCCGCCCCTCCCGCCTCCTCGCCTTCCCTCCCCTAAAGTCCTTCCACCCGCGGCAGCTGCCGGTGGAGGCGGACGCTCTGCTGCGGGGCGGCGGGAGCAGCGGCCGCGCGGGCGGCTGGACGGCGGGGACCGGAGCCCGGACCCGGGCGGGCGGCTGCACCGCGCGCGGCCCTTTCTCTCCGGCGCCGGGGCTCGCTCGCCCCGCTGGGGTCTCGCCCGGCGCCGCGGGGTTCCCCGTCCTCTGAGGCCGCCCCGCGGGGCTGTCCGCTGTCGCGGCCGCGCCCCTCCCTCCGTCCCTCCTCCCTGGAGCCCCGCCGCGGAGGAGTTGGGATCCTCCACCCGAGCCGTCCGGGTTTTCCTGCTCCTCTCTTTTGGAAACGGGAGTGGTGGAGGGAGGCAGCGAGGCTGCAGAGGAGAGGCCCGCCAAGTCGGCCCGCCTGCAAAGTGTTGCTTTGACACATCCCTATTATGGAAGTTAAGTGAAAAAACTCTGGACGTGGAGCTGCTACCGAGAAGGAGACCCGGGGAATCAACCCAGTGGGCTGGCCAATGGTTTTTCGGCAGCGCGCTGGCAAGTTTGTGGAACACTTTCTAGGAATTAGGTCTTTTTCCTCCCCCTTCATCTTCTTGACTTCTGAAGAAAGAACTTGGCTTTGGATTGCAATGGAGCCTAAGCAGAGAGCGTTAGACACACTTGAATAATCCCTCCGGCTGGGCTGAATTTGTGGGAATTTCGAAAGCCTGAGCGTGGAAATACAGCAAGCTGTGGAGTACCTGCTGTTAATTTGGATGGATCTAGATGTGCCCCATTCAAGCCTCTTCACCTACCCCCTCTGATCTTGCAATATGTTCTTCATGACTTTAATTAGCATCTAGGAAAGTCTAAACTTTGGACCTACCTCTTTTTTTGATACTTATTTTTGTACTTTTGCTCTCTGGGATTGATTTCTTAAACAACCTGGATTCTTTTTACTATGTCAAAATGAGTCGGCTGATGTTTACACAACTACTGCTCTGTGGATTTTTGTATATTCGGGTTAATGGTAAGTAAAAAGGCTTTTTATTCTTTCCCCTTCTCCACTCCCCTCAACCCCCCTGCCCCCCAAAAAGACACATTTCTTTCTGAGTCGTATGTAGACTATATAAATAAAATGACATTATGTCTGTTGCCATTTTGGCCAGGCAAAGAGAGGTTTTGGGGGGCAGGGGTTTTAGGTCTTTTGTTTCTACTGTAAGCAGAACGTGTTAGTACTCACCTATTGTTGTTACTGTTGTAATTTACCTAATTAGTTGAGAAGTTGGATAATAAATGAAGGGGGCTTGAAGTTTTGTTAGAAAAAAAATATTAAATCTCTTGAGCCAGGTTAATACTCCTGTGCCTGCTCTCTCTTTGGTGTCTGTTCTTATATCTGAACTTTGGCTTAGAAATTCAAGTAAAGAAACATGGTAACAGACACTCCAATGAAGGTTCAGTGGGCTGGGAATTAGAGACGGATCACGGGGATCGATGTGTGTCACCTGCATGCTGGTGAGTGCTCTCCCAGTGTGAGATCAGAATGAAAAATCCAGATCATAGGGAGAAAACTGTCAAAAGTAAGACTGGGCGAGGCTCCAGGAAGAGCAGAGCTCTGGGCGGGCTGTGGGCACAGAACACTCAGCTTGGTCCCCAGTGGCAAGCACAATAGGGATCTGAAACAGGTGCTGTTGGTGTCTCCCTCTAGGTTGAGTTGGTCTGTCAAGCAGACAGTGTTCTGCCTGCTTCTCCTGTCTTTTGTTCAGATTTGGTTTTCTGGGATATTTCACAGGATGCCAGTATCTTGTGAGAGGACTGCAAAATCCTTTTTTGTAGCTCTTTTGAAGGACGAGGGGAAGTAATCATTACCATGCTTTTGTGTTTATTCAAAAGAAGAAAGTCTACAAAATATTTGGTATTACCCTTCTAGGGACTTTTTACATCAGTGGAAAGAATGGGTCTAAAGAGAAGGCTAGAACATGCTTACCCCCTCTGGAAATGTGAATTGTAGAACTTTAGATTTTACATTGCTATCCTTGTAAAAAATCTAAGGTGTATTGATTCAAATAGTAGCATGTTGCTACTTAAACTTTCGCCTGGCATTTGTATTGTGGATGAATTCATTATTTGGGACTCTACCTAATTTTTGCCTGCCTGCAGGAACTAACTTTGTTCCTGGCAGCTGCTGCTGTAAGGAACTCAATGTATCTACTCAAAAAGGAAGCCTTTCTATAAACATGAGGCAATACAGATGAGTTTACCTACTGTCAAGTGGCTGTTTTCAATCATGAACTACATGAGTACCTTTGCCTCCTAGTGATAGGAGGGAAGGCATTCATCTGGGCACACTCCTTTTCTTTTTCCCTTCTTCTAAGCAGTAGATGTTTAGAATGAATAATTATGAACTGGACTGTGGCCACACACACACACACACACACACACACAGAGTTACCTGTAATCATTCACCTTACATTTTCTTCTCCAATACATATCTACCTTTACATTTACAAATCCAAACAAAAAGGTTTGCATGTTTTTCTAAGTTCTGTTTGATAATCAGGATAAGAAGACATGGGTAAAACTTTTTTGGATAATATGGCTTCAAAAGCTATGAATTTATATATTTCAATATCAAAAACATACATATCCTCAATCTATATTTTGTAGACTACAGAATTATCACCAGGTTGGGGTTTTTTAAATCATTGCGTAGCTAGGAGAAATACAATTAAATTGCTCAGTGGAAGTGACAGAGGGAATCAGAAGAGCTTGGTGTTACAGAATGTAATTAATGTACCAGGGTGTTTGGAGATATATGAAACCAATGCAATTAACCAGCTTACTGGAACAGCAGTAGCAAGACATCATTTCTCTCTTTCTCTCCCTCCCTTCTTTCCTGTCTTCCTCCTTCCTTTCCCACTTTCTCTTCTTTTCTTCCTTCTCCCATTTTGTCCTTCTGCCCCAGAGACACACCTAGGATCTTTGTTGTCATTTAATATTACAGTATAAGGGGGGAATTTATGTTGGGGCCACAATTATGCAGCAGAATTCATAATAACTTAGTGAAAAATGCCCAAGGTTGAGGAGTTGAAAACACATAATATTACATTTGTGTGTGTGAAACTGTTATTTGTATTTAGCATTTACTTTGTCCAAAGCAAAGGAAACTGTGAATACTGTGACTGAACTAGTATGTAAACAGTTCTTTTGACATTGGATTACCTTTGGTTTACACCATAATGATGACAACTGTGGGGAATTGTTGAAAATTTGGGATGTAGACAACACTGCCCTCTAGGTTATTTCAACACACTGGACTGAGTGCTCACATCTCTAATGAGGGGGTTGGTTTGTAGGATCTCTAAGCTTTCCTGCTCTTCAGGATTCTGCTATTTCTCCTTACTTATTATCCTTCTTAGAAGTGTGTGCTTATTTTCCCTATGAATTTTAAATTTAGAGAAGCTTGTACCATTTCAAAGATATACTGACTACCCTTGGTGCTAGACACAGAAATTAATTTTATGCAGTGACAAATGATACATAGATTTGCATTGAAATTTGCTTGGTGGGTTATTTATATGTGCATTTTTATAGTATATGAAAAATGTTATTTTGCAACCTCATAGAAGATATGTGCTAATATTATTTATGATTTTTCCATATCTTGTGTCTGTAGAAATCCATAGAGAATAAATATTAAGCTAGTTGATAATTATAGACAAACTTTTTTATTTGGGATGTAAATAAAGATTTTCTTATTTGATGCAGATTAATTAGACAAATGCAGATTTTTCTGTACTATTTTTTAGGTGAATATATATTGAATTTAGCCTTTGTCCTATAGATTTTATTCAGTTTTATATCAGAATAGGTTTCATAATTATTTCCAAGGAATTAATACAAACCTTAACAAGACTTTTTAATTCGTCTATATGCCATACATTGTGTCACTTTGATATTTTTACTATACTTGTTAAAACATATTTTAAAAGTGAGAATTTTTTCTTATTGTTAATCCTTACCTATTAAATGAAAACGGTATGCATGATATTTGGGAGATAAAGTAATGTGTGTGCATAGTGCAACTGTATGATCTCATAAAGGTTTACATACATTTTAGTAATGTACTTCTTTCAGTAATGGGCTTATTATCATAGCCATATGTAGTCCATTTCAGAAGTTAAATTGCATATAAGTAACCTGAAATTTATTCTTGCAACTATGCAATAATATCGCATCTGAATTGGCTTCATTTGAATAATCTTTGATTCTAGGCAACATGTGGAACATAAACCAAAAGGATTTCTTAGAACATCACAAAAAAATTTTCTTAAAAAAGTCATGATTCTACAATAATAAGAATAATTTTATTATTAATAAAATAATAATAAGATTTAATAATAAGAATAATTTTGTTACCTCATCCCTGAGCAGCCTATATTAAATAAGCATCTTTGACAATTAAAATATGGATTAATTAATTAAAATATAAGCAAATTTCATGCATTTGGCATTTGGGGGTATTTGTGTGTAATCTGGGTGTGTGTGTAATTTGGGGGTGTGTGTCTGTCTACACACATATACACACACACACACAAACACACACACAAATGAAGGAGCTGATGTGTAGTGTGTGTGTGTTTCTAGTAATACCTGCTGAAGACAGCCCTGCATTTTATGGGAGAAAAATCCCGAGTAATTTAGTTTTTGAAGAGTTTAGAAAAAAGAATTTTTTTCTTTTACTTATTTATAGTTGTTATTTCCTCCTTTTCTCATTTTCCTCTCTTTCATTTCTTCTTCCTCCTATTCCTTTTCCTCCTTTTTTGGATGTGGTGGGAGGAATTGGAAAACATTTGAAGACTGAATAGTTGATGCTCTTTCTTTAATTACAATTTAGAAAACCTGCATGTAAGGGAAATATGTTAATAATATTTTACATTTGGATATATCCAATTAGAAAACCTATTATTTTTGTTTTTACAATGCTACATAGCTTTACACAAACTTATTTAGTGTAGATCTATTACTTTCTGGTGTAGGCAAACAGAAGTCTACAGACCTGACTTTAAGTTTGCAGTGGAACTTATAGAGTACCATTTTAGAGAAAAGTATTATGATTTTTTTTTAAAAGATTTATTTATTTATTTATACAAGCACTGGGTACAGTCAGAATCACGGGAGGGTGAGAGAATTCACCAGAGCCAGAGCAGGGAGCAGAGCAGGCAGAAGGACCGAAGTACACTGCTAAGGGGAGCAGCGGGCCGCAGGAGAGGTCTCTGCGCCATGTGGGACCCTCCTCTGGTGGCTGGGGAGCAGCCGGGATCAAACCAGTGCTGCAGAGGCTGCGGGCAGCTTCGCAACCCAGCGCTCAACTGCTGCGCCACCGGGGAGGCCCTTTGTTTTTATTTTTTAAAGATTTATTTATGCATACAAGAACTGGGGTACAGGCCAGAGGTGTTTGGGGGGCGGTGAGAGGATTCACCAGAGGCAGAGTGGAGAACAGAACAGGCAGGTTGACTGAAATACACTGCTGAGGGGAGTAGCAGGTGATACAGGAGAGGTCTGCTGTGCCATGTGGGCCACCTCCCTAGCAGAGGCTGCAGAGGCTGTGGATAGCTTCACAGTGCTGTGCTTAACACCTTGTGCCACCACGGAGGCCCAATATTATGATTTTTACAGTGCCCCTAGGTATAGGCCTCTCAACCTATATCAATTCATTGATACTGCTTTTTTGTTTTCCTTTTTTAAAATTATTGAATGAAGAATGAATGGCTATATAAAGTTTCTCATGATGAAATTTCCATAAACCCTTTCAATGTTTTATCCATAGTAGAGATCTAATGTAGTAAGTAAAGTGTAGGGTATTCACCCAAAACACCTATTTCTAAATATTTAAAACAGTGTTAGAGTAACCTGAGCCGCCATCTTTTGTGTTTTCTCCTCCACTTGCACAACATCTTTAAGATCTTTCATCCATTCACATGGGTTAAAATTGTCTTTATGCTGGTATTTCTCAAATTGCCCTAATCATTTCATGGAGGAATATAAGTTATATAAGGAAACACTTTGGCACTACTTCCCTCTCAGAGTCTGTCAGTGAGAGGTCTTTGTCACTGTTCCCTCACTTCTTTCATCTCCCTGGAACCCTACAAGTACTAGTCAAGCACAAGTGCAGGCTGGTTCCAGATTGGCAATGCCTGCTGGCAACTCTGTTGCCTGGAGCATGGCATCTAGCCCGACGGGCAGATGCCCAGTGATAAAACTGGGGGAGATGATAACTCCTTCAACACCTTCTTCAGTAAGATGGACAATGACAAGCATGTGCACAGGGCAGTGTTGTAGACCTGGAAGATACAGTCACTGATGAAATTTATACTGGCACCTACCGCCAGCTCTTCCCCCCTAAGCAGCCAGTCGCAGGCAGGGGAGTTGCTGCCATTAGTTATACCAGAAGGTACTACACCATTGGCAAGGAGATTATGTTCCTGATCTTGGACCAAATTCGCAAGCCGGCTGGCCAGTGCACAGGTCTGCAGAGCTTCTTGGTTTTCCACAGCTTTGGTGGGGGAACTACTTCTAGATTCACCTCCCTGACAAATATGGCAAGTAGTCCAAGCTGGAGTTCTCCATGTGCCCAGCCCCCAGCCCTACAACTTCATCCTCACCACTCCACCCACCACCTTGGAGTACTCTGATTGTGCCTTCATGGTAGACAATGAAGCTATGACGTCTGTTATAGAAACCTCGTTATTGAGTGCCCAATTTACACTAAGCTTATCTACCCTTTTAGCCAGCCTGCGTCCTCCATCACTGCTTCCCTCAGTTTTAATGGAGTGCTGAATGTTGATCTGACAGAATTCCAGACCAACTTGCTGCCCTATCCCCACATATGCTTCCCTCTGACCCACTGTTATCTCTGGTGTTAGGAACCTACCATGGACAGCTTTCTTTGACAGTTATCCCCAATGCATGCTTTGAACCAACCAACCAGATGGTGAAATGTGACCCTCCTCATAGTAAATACATGGCTTGCTTCCTGTTGTACCGTGGTGATGTTGTTCCCAAAGATGTCAACATTGCTATTGCACCATCAAGACCGAGATTGGCATCCAGTGTGTGGGCTGATGCTCTACTGATTTGCAAAGTTGTCATTAATTACCAGCCTCCCACTAATGGTACTTGGTGAAGACTTGGCCTAAGTGCAGTGAGCTGTGTGCATGCTGAGCAACACAACAGCCATTGCTGAGACCTGGGCTCACCTGGACCACAAGTTTGACCCGATGAATTTCAACCACGCCGTTGGGAGAGGGCTTGGAGGTGGGAGAGTTTTCTGAGACCTGTGTGGACTTGGCTGCCCTTGACAAGGATTATGAAGAGACTGAAGCAGATGGTACTGATGGAGAGGATGAAGGTGAAGAGTATTAACGTGTCTGCTACAATTTTACACAAGTTTCGGGATTGCTTCACCTCTGTACTATGCATCTGTCCACTGTGGCCCTAAACCTGCCCATCAAAGTGTTTTCATTTAAAAACAACTACCCCCCCCCCAAAAAAGGGATATACTTTGGCTCTTGTATATAGATTGTATCTCCAGTGCCTGTAACAGTGCTTGATATAACCAGCGAATGACTAGATGTCTAATGAGCATATATCAAGTTCACATCCGTGATAGAATCTTCTCTTTTTAGTCTGCACCAGCTCAATAAATAGCATTGATATTTGCAACCTTTCTTTTTTAATGAGAGAGATCACTCTTTTTTTTAAAATTTTACAACTATTTTAATTTTTTTCTTTTTTCTTTTTTTTACTTTTTATTTATTTATTTTTAAGATTTATTTATTTTTATACAAGAGCTGGGGTATAGGCCAGAGGTGAGGGGTTGGGGGGGTGAGAGGATTCACCAGAGAGAGCAGGGAGCAGAACAGGCAGAAGGACCGAAATACACTACTGAGGGGAGCAGCGGGCACCACAGGAGAGGTCTGTTGTGCCATGTGGGCATCTCCCTGGCTGGCTGGGAATCAAACCCACACTGCAGAGACTGCTGACAGCTTCACAGCGCTGTGCTCATCCCGCTGTGTCACCGGGGAGGCCCACAATTGACTTATTTTCAAAAAAATATTTATTTGTATATATATAGTTTATATCATTATTCATTTTTTTTAAGATTTATTTATTTATTTATATAAGCACTGGGTACAGTCAGAAGCGCGAGACGGTGAGAGAATTCACCAGAGCCAGAGCGGGGAGCAGAGCAGGCAGAAGGACCGATGTACACTGCTTGGGGGAACAGCGGGCGGCAGGAGAGGTCTGCGCGCCATGTAGGACCCTGGCCCGGTGGCAGGGGATGGAACTGGTGCTGCAGAGGCTGCGGGCAGCTTCGCAACCCAGCGCTCAACTGCTGTGCCACCGGGGAGGCCCTATTCATTATTCATTTTTGTACAATGTTTAATTTCTCCTCTTGGGTGTAGTCCCCATGAAATTCCCACTTTTGTCCTCACAGCTCATATCTGACTTGTTACTAAACCTTTCCAAATGTATCTCGATACCGACAATCTTTCTGTGTGTGTGTGTGTGTGTGTGTGTGTGTGTGTTTGTATGTTTCTGGTTTCTCCACATTTTATTATCATAAGCATTTCCAAACATACAGCAAAGTTAAACATTTTTTATTGTGAACACTCAGATATCTCACCTAGATGTGATCATTATTTTATGATATTTGATTATCACATATCTATCCATACCTCTAAGCAATCACTTTTTATTTTGAAATATTCTCAGATAATTCGATAACAAATATTTCTTACTCTGTGGACTATTGTAATAGCCTGATAATCATCCCTTCCTGCCCTCCTTGAGCTCCACACCTTACTTTCATCCCAGTTAATTCTTTACACAAAGGCCAGAGAGAACTTTTTAATACCTTGAGATAAGATAATGGCAGCTTTCTAGCATAGAACCTGCATATGGCTTCTACTTAAAACTCCTTGCAATTGTTTGCAAAACTCTCTCAAGTTGAGGCTCTCTCTCATCCTCTCTAAAGTCATTTGCTCACAATCCTTACTTGGAACCTAGAGTTTGAACTTAACTTGTAAAGCCCTGGCTCGGGTTTAGTGTTTTTTTTTGGTTTTTTTTTTCTTTTCTCTACCTGAAATGTTCTTCCCCACATCTTTGCATGGATAAGTCTTTCAATTGATATAGTAAGGCCCTATTCAGTATCATCTCTTCAGAAATACTGAAGATCCACCCTATTCGATTTGCTCCCCTTGAAAGACTATTGGACTATACTTGTCTTAATTTTTTATCATAGTGCTTATCTTTTTATGGAGGAGTATCTGTCTGGGAGTATCTGCAGGAGTGTGAGTCTGTCTGTCTGTACCTTTGTGTGTATAAGAAACAAGAATGGGGGCCTCGCTGGTGGCACAAGGGATTAAGCACAGAATTATGAAGCAGTCCACAGCCTCTGCAGCAGAAGTTCGATCCCTGGCTGGCCATGGAGCAACCCATATGGAACAGCAGACTTCTCCTGTCTTGCCCACTGCTCCCCTCAGCATTGTATTTGTCAGTCTGCCTGTTCTGTTCCCCATTCTGTCTCTGGTGAATCTTCTCACCCCTGAAGCGTTTGGCCTGTACCCCAGCTCTTGCATACATAAATAAAGAAATCTTAAAAAAAGAAAAAGAACTAAGAATGAACTGACATTTTACCTAGTTGCTACCTTGGGAGTTAGATGCCACACGAGCGTCATGGAAGAGATGAGAATTCTAGGTCAGAGATGATGGGCTTCCTTCCTCAGGCCACAGAGCACTGAATGACTTCATGCTTGCCTTGCCCCTGAGATCCCAAGGGGCCAGTGGGGAGGAGCCTCGGAAGATGATGCAGTCTTAGCTATTGGGGTTTGTGTCCCAGCTGAGGAACCCTGAGCTTGGGAAGCTAGGGAGATCATTTCTATTTTCAAAAACTGCTATATAAATATAAAAATATGTAGATACATATTTTTATTTCTATATGCTTACATACTACATATCAAAGATATAAATATTCTTGAAAAGATGGTTTGGACAAAAGAGCAGTTAGTACCCTTGCGAGTAAGATGTGCAGAAACATGAAAGCCCGGTGGAGAATATTCTCCCAGCGATAGTAATGGAGAGTTTTTAGTTTGTTACTGATTGACTCTTCCAACAAGCAACTAGGGCACAGACTAGCTTTGTCTGTTATGTGAGCCACTCTTCTCCAAGTGCCTAGGGCTCTGGATGACACATGAGAGATAATGTAATATTTCTTGAATATGTGACAAAGTGCTTGTGGAGTCCTTTAGCGATGTTTATTTTCATGCACCAGCCACAGACACATGGAACATTTCCCATTTGAACTATATTTGTGTGTGTGAGAGAGAGAGAGAAGGGAGGAGGGAGGGAAAGAGAGTGGGGAGGGAGGGGAGAGAGAGAGAGAGAGAAAGAGAGAGAGGGAGAGAAGGGTGGGGAGGGAGGGGAGAGAACGAGAGAGTGAGAAATATCAAACATACACATATAAATCATGATTTTCTGGTTATTTGCTGCTACTCCTTTCTCCTGGCAGGAGACTAGAAGTAGACCATTTGCTTTGATGTATCTATTTTCCATCAAACCAAGAATATTTTCCACTCCACAATTGTGGTTTTCATAGTTACTCTCCCCCTGATCCTGACCACTCTGGTGAGGGGCATGCACAGTTTAACAAGACATTCCTTCAAAAAGATTCTGATATGGGACTCCCTGGTGGTGCAAGGGGTTGGGACACAACCTATGAAGCTATTCACAGCCACTGAAGCCCGAGTTCGATCCCCTGCAAGGGAGATATCCACATGTCATGGTAGACCTCTCCTGTCTTACTTGCTGCTCCCCTCAGCAGTGTATTTCAGTCAGTCTGCCTGTTCTGTTCCCTACTCTGTCTTTGGTGAATCTTCTCACCCGCCACACCTCTGGCTGTTGTGCCCGTGAATGATGAATGCAGCCCCCAAGAAATCAAGGACAGCTGATGCAAGCACAAAAGGGAATTTAATGCAGACTCGAGTCTGGACTCATAACACCCATCGACGCAGTGGTGGATGGCGAGAGCCCCAAACTGGGGAAATGGGAAGGTATATATAGAGTTACAGGCAGGCTTAAATTTTACAATAAGCTGGCAGTTACTCATTGGCTACTGAAAGGCATTTTTGGCGTGGGTGCGACTCAAACTCAGTTGATTGGCCAGGGATGCTGCGGTCACCCTATTTGGTCGTCCCTTTTTCTGTTGGCCACCAAGGTGGTCCGAGAAGGTGAGGTGAGGATGAGACATAGTTCAAGAATGTTGCATCATCTTTCAGGAAAGCGAAACTTAAACCTAAAATTCTAAAATGGTGGTTACACAAAATGGCGAAACAGTGGTCAGGCGCGTAACAATCCGGTTTCCCACAGGCCTATACCCCAGTTCTTGTATGCATAAATAAATACATCTTTAAAAAGTATTCTGATATGCCCTAAGAAGACCATCCACACTTCTTCTGTACCAAGGAATAATAACTCATGATGATACCTAGTTCAGAAAAGGAGATTTTTTCTGTATATTTACGGATGCTTTCCATTTAAGTGTTAGCAACAGATTAAAATGATAACTTGAGTTCACAGATAGAATTAAAAAAAATTACTTTTAAATTCATCTCCAAATATATGCACCTGTAGTGAGTGAATAAGAAAAGGGAGAATAAAAGTAACATCCCCAGTAGTGGGCTTTGTCCCACCCTGTGGGCTAGGGTCTTGTTTACCATCGCTGACACTAAACAGATTCAGCAATTTGATAGGTACATTTTTAGAGGTCTGCTTTTTCACTTGAAGAAAAAAATCTTGTAAGTGGCTTTACTGGAAAAATTTTTTCAAAACTGAGAGGAGAGTCAATGTAGACATTTTCTAAATTTGATATGTGTTTTTCTCAAAGATTTTATTGAGATGTAATTCACAATTTGCTCATGTGAATTTTATATTTTAGTGGTTTTCAGCATACTACAATCTGATTTATTTTTTTTAAAGATTTTATTTATTTATTTTTGCATAGAACTGGCATGTACGCCAGAAGTGTGAGAAGTGAGAGGATTCACCAGAGACAAAGTGGGGAGCAGAACAGGTGGATCTACTGAAATACACTGCTGAGGGAATCATCTGGTGAGGCAGGAGAGGTCTGCTGTGCCATGTGGGTAGCTCCCTGGCTGGGGATGGAATTTAGGCTGTTGTGGTGGGACTTTGTGGTGGTAGTGCAGAGACTTAACCCCTTAGGCCACCAGGGGGGCCCTACAATCTAACTTAGACATTTTTTATCCAAAAAAGAATCCTTGTATTCTTTGTTTTCCAATCCTTCCTCAGCCCTAACATCCACCATTCTATGTTCTGTCTCAATGTATTCATCTATTATGAACATTTTATGTAAGTAGAGGCATACAACACATTCTGTCTTGTGACTGGCTTCTTTCCCTTAGTCTGTTTTTCAAGGGGATCCATGTTGTAGCATTTATCAGTTGTAGTATGTATCGGTCTTCATTTTCTTTTACTAGTGAAGAGTATCCCAATCGTGCATCCTTTCATGTATCAGATAATGGATATTTAGTTTCTACTTCTTGACTATTATGAATATTTTTTATGCATACAAGAACTGGGGTATAGATCAGCGGTGTGGGGCAGGTGTGTGTGTGTGTGAGAGAGAGAGAGAGAGAGAGAGAGAGAGAAAGAGAGAGATATTGAGAGAGGATTCACCAGAGAGGGTGGGCAGCAGAACAGGCAGATCTACTGAAATGCACTGCTGAGGGGAGCAGTGGGCAAGACAGTGGGCTGTGCCATGTGGGTTGCTCCCAGGCCTGCTGGGGATAGAACTCATGCTGCAGTGGCTGGTGATAGCTTGATAGCACTGTCTTTAACCCCTGCACCACCAGGGAGGCCCTATTATGAATATAATTACTAAGAACATTAATATACTAGCCATTGTGTACACGTTTTTCTCTTGTTTCCATATCTGGACTAGAATTGTTGGATCGCATGGTTAACTATATTTAGACTGTTGAGGAAGCACAGGACTGTTTTCTAAGAAACTGTAATTCTCATTCTCATTGGCAATTGTATGAAGTAACTATGTACTTTTAATACATTGTAGAAATAACACATTGAGTAGCCTTTATGGGTTGGGTATGATGTTTTGTGGTGAAACAATTTATATTATTGATAACATACCTTACATTTCCAATAGTCCTAATTTCTGATTCTGTCAATGATTATGTGTCTTGTAAATCTGTGTCAGTTTCCTCTAAAGCTTTAAAAATAAAATTAACCCAAGTAGAACTTGTCATTTTTAGCAGAGACCTGACCAATACTCAATATAAATCCTTGAATGATATCCTCTCACAGAGAGGAAGAATTTGTAGTTATGTAACATAACTCTCCCATTGGCCAGATACTAAGTAAACTGAAACTCTTAAGTTTTTATTTGCCTTGTCACAAATCTTATTAAGTTAGTGTCATCTAAAACTGAAACAAGTGTAGGAATGCTTTATTCTGTAGCATACTTCTTAAAAGAGACTTTTTAACTTCAAACCCTGGAACCTCTTAACGAGAATCTTGTACTCTTGTTATTGAAAATGAATAGCTGTTTTCTGAATATGTCAACAACAGAATTAGCTTGAGATACTTTGAGATTATTTACTTGATCCAACACATGCTTATAGAGCACAGATTTATAAACAAGGCAATTTACTGGGTCTCTGTGAGTAACATAATGACCTGTTAAATAGTTTTTACCTTTCAAGGAGATGATTGTTAACTAGAGGAGGTAACAAATGTTCCAGTCACTATAACAAAAGTAGGATCTGGTAAGTTGGGGGAGTGGGGAGTACTGGAACTGAAGATATGTACAGCATGGTCTGGAGATTCTAAGAAGGGATAGATGGTTTACAGCTGTGTCATCAGGGAAGGGCCAATACCAAATGGGTCACTAAACCTAGAGCTTAGAGTGGGGTTTTAGTAGCAGAAGATTGGAAATCACATTCCAGGAAAAGGAATAACAGAAGGAAGGACATGGACATGACAAAGGTGTATGAGGGGAAGGGCAGAGTCTAGTTTAATTGTAAGATAGTTCATAGGGAAGAAGCACAAAATTACGATTTTTAAAGGTAGTCAGCAAATACTAGCAGGTGTGAGCAAGTAATTTTTCCTTTTGACACTGAGCTATTTTATCTTTAAAATAGGCAATATAAACATACATATATGGTTAATAAATATAAATGAATTGTATCTGTCTGGGACAGAAATAAAATAATAAATGTGTTCAAAAAATAAAATAAAATAGGCAATATAATAGTGTGTATTTTATACAATGGCTATTAGGAATGAATGAATGAATATATACAAATACAACCATATATATTTGCGTGTGTGTATTTAATGGTGCCTAGTACTTAGTAAACACACTTAACACTTAACTGTTTTTTTTTTTTAAGATTTATTTATTTATACAAGCACTGGGTACAGTCAGAAGTGCAGGAGGGTGAGAGAATTCACCAGAGCCAGAGGGGAGAGCGGAGCAGGCAGACTGACAAAACACACTGCTGAGGGGAGCAGCGGGCAGGCAGGAGAGGGTCTGTCACGCCATGTGGACCCTCCCCAGCGGTCAGGGATCGAACTGGCATTGCAGAGGCTGCGGGCAGCTTCGCAGCCCAGCGCTCAACTGCTGCGCCACCAGGGGAGGCCCTTAACACTTAACTGTTATTTGTGATTTTTATTGTTAGCATTATTATTATCATTATATACACATATATATTTATTATATTTTAATTCCCAGCCTAGTATGGACTAGAAATAAATTGAAGAGGACTTTCACTAGAAATGAATTTAAGAGCACTTTGACTTTCAGGCTAATTATATATATCATAACCATTTTCATATGATCATCTAAGCAAGTGTTAAGTGACTGATTAAGAAGTTTTAATGCTCCTTAAAGAGACTCATCTGTGGCCACACCTATGCAACTGTGACAAACATGCTATGACATGTGTGTTTCTATTGCATCATGTGCTGATTACAGAACAAATGGGATTCCCAAGTCAGTGGTTATGAATGAAAGTAATAAACAAGAAAGGCATACAACAGAATAGCAATTTGTTAACAAATAGAACATGCTTACATAATCCTGCATTTTGATTCATGTTGACTGGTTTACATTTTCTTCAGCATATTTTTTGCTTGGTGCATTTGGCATAAAGTACCATGAACATAAATTGTGTGTAAGACGAACTTACTTGGTTCTAAATAAATACTCCTAGTGTAGAATATATTTGAAATTGATGTTCACTGTCAATTCATGTTTTTTTTTTTTTCCTAGCTAGTCTGCTTATCTTTCTTTCACCTACTATAAACCTGAATTCTAATAACTTTACAGATATCCATTAATGAGATTTCCATATTGAATGGTTGTATATAAGAAATGATAGCCCAAACAAAACAAAATTATTCCTATTGTAGAAGAGATGCACTCTGGGTGCCAAGCTGAGGACTCCACTTTTTGCTTCCTGTTAATTAATTGGATGACTTGAGATCCTTACCAAGAAAAAAGAGAGGGGACAGGGGAAAATTTGACTCTAAAATCTCCAACATGTCACTCAACCTTAAATTCTATTTTTGTAAGTAATTTAATTGTATTTGAGTACAACTGAGGGAGAAAATTTAGCTTGGAAAAATCATAAATATCCATCTTTGAAAACTATCCCTGTTTATTGTCCAATCTGGTTGGGATATATGCCTATATTTTTGTGTTTGCTTATTGATATAAATATAGTGTATAAGCAGAATTCATTCACTAGTCTTATGAGTCACATCCACTTTCATTAATTATCAGTGCTACTTATTGTTTCCTTACGAATAAATGCAATAAAAAAAAAAAACAGTAAGAAGAAAACAGTAGTCTTAGGCCAGTAGACTTGAGTTTCTGGCCACTATAATTAAAGCCATATGCCCCATAGAAGTTTTACCTTAGGAGAGGAAGTTAACAGCTACTTTTAAATTTCGGTTGTAGGGGTTAATGTAGTATCTCTTTCTTTAGTTTCTGATTTCAGGACATTTGAAAATGAACTGGAGAACGTGGAATATAACTCAACTATTCCATTATACTACATTTTAATTTTATATAGGGGATATCCAGTTGAAACTATTTGGAATTTGAAGAATTTTTCCTTAACCTATGTAGCAGTTATAACCTATCAGAATGCTCATAATTATGGTCAAAAAAAAGGGAGAACTTTTGACTTACAAAGATTAAATCAAGAGGTTTCCTTTACAGAAAAAAGGTTATAAATTTTATATATCAAAGTTAGTCACATTTTAAATTGTTACAAAATATTTATTTCCAAACATTTGTTAATAAAATATTAGAATACAGTTTCACTAATCTCTTTAGGTATACTTGATAATTCTAAGAGTTTTCAGGATTACATTGAACTAAGGGAAATTTGGGATTAACCCTTAACAAGAGGCCCTCTCAGTCGTGTTTTATATTGTATTTTGTTAAAATAAGAAATATTTAATGTATTGCCAAATAATAGTGTAGTTACTGAGAATGAGTTTATCGGTGATCTGTGAAACTGAAAAGACATTTTCCTTCCTCCTTTTGAAATATACATCAGCATGTCTATTTTAAAATACCTGTGATTGTCAGCTGAGACAATAAGAAACCATCATCCACTGTCAATTATATGAACCCCTCCCCAGCTCAACTGACCATTGATTGGAGGTGAAATGAAGTTAGAAAAATGCAACCTGCAATCTTTTAAAAAGAAAATGCCAAGTAACATATTATTCTCTACCTTTTTTTTTTTTTTTGTGAAAAATGGTCACAAGAATGTGATGGTCTCAGAACTACTTTTTTTTACTGCAGCAATAGTCTCAATAGCTAAAACCTACCGATGAAGAAGTATTTCTATGGTACCTGGGCCCTGTGCTCACAAATCTTCAAGCTGTCATTTAGGTGAGATCTTGCAGCCTCCTTTTCTTCTCACAAATTCTGTTTAATAACTTCACCAGAAAAGAAGTGATAACAGATTAACTGGGGAGTTCCTCACTCACTATCATGAAAACATGTGGATGATTTTGTTAGCTAAGGATGTTTTTAAGTGTTTCAATCTGCCTTTGTGATTTGAAAGCCTGGATAATGTCAACTTTTAATACAAAATGTAAGGGGAAAAGATTGGGAAAAATATGTACAACATGTGGGTACAGATTTTGAACACACATAGCTCTTATTCCCCCACCCCATAACACATGGCTATAAGAAATGAATAAACTTCCGAGTTGTTTGATGCCTGCCCTCTACTCACAACCCAAAGACAACTTTTATCTTAAGCAGAACATTTTCCAGGCTATGAATTATTATTGCACGTTTCTGTTAAATTGTTAACACCTGTGATGTTCATCAGTTGGATCTTAGGAAACTCACGCCAGATTTTGAGGCTCTGGGTAAATGTGTCTCATCATGTTAAATTTAAATTTCAAGTTTGTTCAGATTTTCTTTTCAGAAAGCATGTTTTATCTTTCTAAGCAGCAGCTAAATGTGGCATGCAAATAAGAGGACTGACCAGGCAATTGCTTTTATAGCCTGTCTCTGGAGGCAGTTCTAAGCTTTTTGAACTGTGGGGTGCTCTAGGAGTTTCCACATAATCTTTGCATTTGAAATAGTCCAGGAGATGCAAATCTTTGCATTTGAAATAGTCCAGGAGATGCATGGATCTACCTGGGAGGGGTAATCTCTTTGCACAATAAGGGGTGTGTTTGTGGGGGGAGGGGTCTAGAAAGAGAAAAACTGAACATTTGAATGAAGTGAATTGGGCCAGCATTTGAAACTCTACTATATAGCAAGTGGACAAGCTGATATTTAGTTCTATGGATTGTTAACATTCACATAAAACAGAATTATTTAGCATTTATTGAATCCTTTTTGATAATCAATTTGGGATCAAATGCAAAAGAACATGTGTCTGTCTTTGTATGACCCCAAATTCTTCCGTTTTCCCTTTGAGCAGATGACATGCCTTCCTTGCTGAGTGATATTGGTTGCTAGGCGAAGTGCAGTGGGCTGGTCCCCTCTTATCCAGCAGTAAAACTAAGGAGTGTATTGAGTGAGAGAAAGACAGGCAGAACACAGTACAGGCCATGAATCATGACTTGTCTCCAATATGTCCACTTTGCTCCCATTTTCCCCCCCTTTAAAAACTTTTGTTTTTGCCAATGATGCTTTCTTTCAGCCACTATCTATAATCTTTTTGGAGCCTGAGGGGATAAGGGTTGCTAAAGGGAGGCTGTGCTGCTAAGAGTCCACTCAGAGCAATAATAAAAGCCTTGAGAGTTATTCATGGGGCCACATTAGTGAGAATGCCCTACTCAGTGAATAGCATCAGTCAGCTGCCTTTGAAATCGGGTGATTAATACCTTCTGTTTTTAAAGGGGGAAAAGGCAGACAAGAAAGGTCTTCATTCTATTTGGGCTCTTTTGCAAATTAGACCTTAGACATTGTCAAAGATTTTGACAATGAAGTTGCTAAATTTTTAATACCTGCAATAGTCTCTTATTTTTTTTTAATCCGTGTTTCATGAACCATTCATTGTGGTTAGTGTCAGAGAAAATTGAAATGTTAAGAATATCCCAAATGAACACTTAGAAGAAAATCAGTTAGCCATTCTTATGTTTTGGCAACGGTTGTGATAACCATCAAACTGAAAATGTGATGTTAGCGATTATATTCAAAATGCTGTCTAAGTTGATCTATTTCACAGCAACCAAATCACATTTTTGTTTGTTTGATAAAGAAGCTAATTATAATACTCTGGAGATTGTAGAGAAGCATCTAATGAGAAAGTGCGAAGGGTGGCAGGTGTTTGTTTCCCATGAGCACTTGGTTGTAAGGGACAGTCTGCGATTTACAAAGAAGTTGTTATTTATATATGTTTGCATGTATGTTTGTTCACCTCTGTAGGCTACTTCAGCATCAGGGATTAGAGATGCTCTCCTTACAATCCCCATTACCTCTCTTTATATCATTTCATTTCATTAGGTTCAGAGCAAAGATCAGTTAAAATTGCTTGAGGTTTAAGAAACTTGTCAATCATCTGAGGTGAGTAGATGGAAAAGCTTCGGGTTTTGGTGGCCTGTGTCTAGCAACAGAATATGCAAGGTCATGCTTTTTCATACTGTTTTCAGCATCAGTCTAATGTAATCCAAGCTGTTCATATTTGCATGTAAAATTAAGCCAATCCTTAGTCCTTTTTAAAAGAATTTTTCTCATTTTGCTCTTTATTTTGTCTTTTAAACTTATTTTTGATACAGGAGGCTACTGTGGGGCCTCCTAAAGCTACTCATATTGCATCAAAAGCCTTTACTACAGTCTGAATATTAGAACAACATTGAAAGAACTCTGCGTGATGCTTCCTGTAACCTGTTTTTCACTCTGTGGAAGTGAAATATCTTGTTAAGAGGTGGTAATACCCAAGGGCAATCAGAGATGAAAATGTAACGATTTGGTGGGTGATGTCTAGAGATCAGCTTCAAGGAAGGTCTGATTTAACATCTTTATTAGTGATTAAAAGGAGAGAAAAGAATGATAAAGAAATTACATGTCCCAGCCCTTTAGAAAACTATCAGACCTTTCTCTCTCTATCATCCCTCCCTGATGAGCATAGAAATGATTTACAAAAAATTATGCAGAAAAAAATCTTAGCTGTATGAGAGCTAATGCTTTCTTTGGTATAAAAGTAAAGTAATTCTTCAGGGAAATAATCAGAAATCTAGATATCTAACTAGAGAGAGAAGCAGCAAAGCAATAAAACTGAAAAGACCCAGGGGATAAATCCAGGAGTGGGGGTGAGGGGAGAATGGGATTCAGATTAGGAGCATTATGTCCCAGTTTAAAGGTCATGAGATTATAGTGCCCATTTAGGGACTAGTGCATCACTGACTAGGAGATTCTCTTTCAATGAATGTGGCTTAAGTGCAATTGAAATATTTCTTTCATTTTTCACTACATTGCCAGAACATGAGAGGGGGAGAGGGATTTTGGCAGAACAGAAGTAAAAGCAAGTACAAAGACAAATTCTTTCAGAAGATGCCTGTCCATTTACAACTAGAGAAGGATGCACTTACTGCCTCTGGATATCCTGGCTCAGGCAGATGAAAACAATATAAAGATGGACCCTATTCAACCTTTCTAAATATCGAGGACAATTGTTGTCCTCGAAAATATTGCCCAAAATATTGTCCTCAATAACCTCATGGTTATTGTCAAAAACCATGTTTTAAACATTTCACCAGGCACGTTTCATGACTAAATCAGAAAAACTTGGAAGCAATAAATTATGTTCAGGTGGAAAATATCCTTATTTTAAAATTATCATTTTCTTAAATGAAGCTCAATACAAAGTTGCATTATATTTCAAAGGAAAGGTAGTAAACAACATGAGTCCACTATGTAAATAGGCAAGAATTGTAATCAGACTCATTGGTTGAACAGGCTCCAGAACATAATCCTCTTATTACTTTCAACATTAGTGAGATCTTATTAGACATGCGCCCTTTGGGGCTATACAATTTAAGGGAAATGTGAAAAATTTAATAGTCTCTGTTCTAGAGAGACCCACAAAAGGATAACAGGAGTGGAAAATAATACCTAAGATTGGCTGCATGAGTTGAGGTTCTTTTTTCTATTTTTCTTCTATCTCATTATTTTGAATAAATTAATAGTTGGAGGTAGAATAATGTTTTGTAATTGGATTTAAAACTCAATCTATCCTCGTTTAAAACATTTAAAATGTTGGATAGGTGTCATATACAAGCAGATACCCAGGCTCTGATGATTATTTTATAATCATTAATGATACGCCCAAGAGAAAACAAAGAATGCAGATCTGACTGCCAGCGCTTATCAATGCCACAGTGCTCTCAAAGTCTCCTGATACCTGTGTTAGTGAGGAAGGGGAGGATATACTGTGGACTGGTGTCTCACAACTTTTCCATAAAGAATTATATAGAAATTATTTTTGACTATGCAGGCAATATGGCCTTGTTACAACTATCAGACTCCATCTTTGTATGGAGAAATAGCTATCGACAATACATAAGTGAATGAGCACAGAAGGCTGTGTTCTCATAGAACTCTCCTTATTGACACAGAAATTTTAGTTGTTTGTAATGTTTTCATGTGACATAATATTTTCTTTTGACTATTTTTTTTTAGGGTTTAAAGATGAAAAAACAAGTGGCATGCAGATTGGTCTGGGGGCTATAGTTTGCCCTCAGAGTGTAGAGGAGTGTGAAGCATCTCTTTTTTTTTTCTTGAAAGGAGAGGAAGAGAGAAGGGGGTGGGAGGGGGCACGGGGCACAAGGATCCCAAAGATGTATATAGTATATGCCTCCTCCCATTAGTTTTCCACCTTCATTACTTTTCATCCCTTCAGCAAACTTTGTGTGCACCTACTGTGTGCAGGTGATCGAGCTATTTGCATTCCAAATTGACGGTAAGTTTCCAGTTTGACTCAAGCACTGCTGCAGTGAGGTGTGTGTACAGTGTGCTGAGAACATCACAGGCTGCCTGGAGAGCCCTGGGAGAAAACTTCCCCAGCAGGTAACTTGAGAAGAGTCTTAAAATGAAAAGGAGTGTTGTGATTGCCATTTGGAGAGGTTTCTGTAGTACGGAAAGGATATTCGAGGCACAAGGTTAATACATACAGTGTTTCTGATTGAAGGGTAGGGACAGAGGGGAGATTCCTCTGAGAAGTGGAGTGGAGGGATTGTTTGAAAAAAGGCTTAGTCATGGAAAGAAAGTAATGAAAACTCACCTAGAAGTTTTAAAGTGGATCAATGCTATTTGAAATGCAGTGTGTTTTGTCTGTGAGAGTATTATTGGTTGAAAAGACCAAGCAGAGAAAATCTGCCAGGGATAAAATAGTGAGGACATAAACAAATGATTATTAGTAGATGTGGGGGAACTGAGACAGAGCCAACAATTATGAAAGTTAAAATTAAGTTATGATGGACTGTGAGGTGATAGAGGGCAATTGCTGGGGTTTATAATTGGTTTTATTCTGTCAGTTTGATGTTACTGTTCTGCTGTGGGGCTACACATCTTGGCTCTCATTCGAAAGGGTATGGGCATGGTGCCATGGCATCAGTGCAACCAGGGATCAAGAGGAGGCCAACTCTACAAAATTTTATCAATATGTATTTGTGAGACATACACTCACACACTCATACATTTATATGTGTTTGTGTATATACGCAAACATGTGTATACATACATATGTATAATAGGCTTAAAGTTGTGAGATAAGAGCCCTGGTAATTAAATGCCTACATATATAATTTGAGTTATATAGGGGAATAGCTAGGGAGGCATTGAGTTTTTTAGGAAGAGCAGATATAATATAAATTCACCTGGAGATCACCCATCTATGATTTCTCTATACTAACTTTATAGTTTATTTTTTTTAGATTTTATCTTTATTCAACTTCCACTGCATCTTCTCGCTAAAATCAGACTCTTGCATGTAGTATTCACCATTCTGTAACACAGAACACATATTGATGTCCTGATATTATTGGTCTCTAATAGTCACTTTCCTGATTTTGTTGTTAGGTCAGTAAACCATTTATTGTATTAACAAAGGACCTTTCATTTTCATAATATGTGAAGTCAAAAGGAACTCTTTGCAGAGGATGCATATGTAATATCTACAATTATAGGAAGATTTGAAATGATTAAACAACAGAAATATAGATGCTGGAAAAGAAAATGCAAATGATTTGGCCTCCTTTTCCCTCTGCCATTATGATCTCCTATCTTTTTATCCTATCATAGTATTTGTGAGTTTCTTTAACTTCTCTGTGAGGGTCATAAAGAGCAAAAAACATATTTGAAGAACTTAAGTATAATGTATCCATGTATAAACTAAAATCAATGGGATTGCAATATAACTTACTTACGTGACATAAATGCAACCGATTTACATTTTTGTGCCTTGAGGAAAAAAAGAAAAGAAAACCAGTGGAGTAACTTCATTATACCCAATCCTGATCAATTTATTTCTGTAAATTTATGTAACTGTCAGATCACTTCTTACTTTACCTCCTCTAATTTCAAGATTTAAAAGTAGAGTCAAGTTAACCAAAAGAATGTTTATAGGGTGCACTTGGTGTGGCAAAATGGTGATTGTTGTAAAACACAACCTTTTAAGTAGCATGAATGTATTAAGTTAAAAAAGGTAAATAGAGTAGTTGTTTTGAACTTAGAAGTGAATGCAGGATACTCAATGTCTTTCGGAAGAGGATTTAGGATATATTTTGTAGGTATTTATCTCACACAAAGAAGAAAGTTTCCTTCCGTGGGAAACTATTAGATCACAGGAAAGCCTGAAATATTTGAGTAATAACTTTGTGAAACCACACTCAGTCTAAACAAGTTCAGACAAGATAAAGTCTTCGGAATAACAAAAAAGAATGATAGCCACAAAGATCTACTACTGAGTTCCCAGGGTTTTTCTGAAATGTAGTTAAGACTCTCTTAGATGAAGTCATCCTTTCTAGATCCATCTGTCTAAAATGCCTTGCCCTGCTCCTTTTTTCAAGGAAGGTGATATTTAGCAAATTTGGAGAGATTATAAAGACATAATTCTGTGTGATGTGACTCACTAGGACTAAGCAACAAAAATAAAGAAATGTTTGTAAATGAATGGCTTTGCTGCTTATTATTAGTGTCTTAATTCATGATGTGTTTCATTCATAAAAAGTTGTGAGTACTAGATAGCATTTCATTTTGGATTATGAGAAATTACCAACACCTCGTTTCTTGATATTATGTGGGCAGTTAAGAAGTGTCTGGGCAATACTAGAAGTTGAGCAGTTAGGAAAAATATATAATATATTTGTAATTTTCACAGCTCTATGTGTGCAGATAATTTAGGTACTAGACATATAACTATTTTAGCTAATAATAAAAATGGTTATTTTTTCAGGTTGTTGCTTAATATTTTTAACATGAAACATAAATGGTTGAATTGAGGCAGTAATTATAATCTATTCAACATATATTTTAGAGGAAGGGATATTTATATACCTATATATGCATATAAAGATATGCATGTATATGCATATATATCTGCATACAAATGCACATATCATAAAAGCTTATAATGTGTACACCCACTTTCAAAGGCTTTGGCACTTCTATCTTCTTGTATTAGCATTCCTATGAGTTAGTTACTAACAGGTGAACCATTCTTTTTTGCTTTAGCTTTTATAGTTTCCTAAAAAATATATACTTGGATTAGGATTGGGATTAGGATTCGATTTGTCACTAAGGGTGTGTGTGTGTGCACGTGTGCTTGTGTGTGTGTGTGTGTGTTTTATTATCAGAAAAAGGACTACTTACATTTCTTTCTAATTTCGATTAGGAAAATTCTATTACAATGTGGGTGATAAGGTCATCTTCAATACCTTTTACTAAACTTACAAATATCTCCTGAATAGGGTAAGTCAATAAAAATTTTGGAGCAAGATGCTTTTAGCTTGATACCATCCTAATTTTATTCAGTTGCCTTGAGGCAAAACTCACATGGAAATTAAAACTATAATAATCTAATGTTTAGTTTCCTGCAAGGTTCCAAAGAATGTAAGTAATAGTCATAATAGTCTTGTAATTTAATGAACAGGTTGCTATGTTCTGTCTGGTCTGGCCTGCCCCCTGTTCCATGCCATCCTACAGAAAAGTTGGCAGCTCCTCTGAGGATTATTGAAGACCTCAAGTGACATTGTTAGTAAAAGTATTGTAGGAAAAATAATGGCAAAATATGCAAATATGGCATATGTGTATGTTGCAATTTGAACAGTTTATCTTGCTGTTTCCAAGTTTATGACTATTAATATTGGTGTAGATGGTAGCACATATATACACTGATTCATTATTTTCTTCAAAATATATTTATTGATCATCTGTATTGTGTGGGTGTTTGTAACAGTGCATTGAGCTTTCTGTTTAGTGGGAAAGGTGTATAATCATACTGAGCATGTTTGTACTTAAAATTGATCTTAAGTATTTATATCCTTGGGTCTTGAGGCCTCCCTGGAATTGATGAGTATTCTGAGGCTTGTGCGATGGTTGTTTTAGGAGTGGGGTCTGGGAAGTGCTTTTAAGCTGAGAGAAGGACCAGAAGGGGTTGGGGAGTGAAGATCTTTAAAAACTTAGAAGAAAAGTAGAAAGAAAAGTTGTGAGGAGAGAGAAGGTGGAGGAAGACTGGTCCAGTTGAAACAGGTTATTGTTTAGATAAAACTCTAAATTTTATCCAAGGCAGTGGGAAGAACTGGAGGATTGTCATGCTGATAGGAACATTTTTGGGTTGGTAGCTGACGTCCAGCGGTCAATCTAGGTAATGTAGAGTGTGACTAGCTGTGAGCTTAGAGGTGGCCTCAGGATGTTCTCGGTATAGTGGCTAGGAACCTAAACCATTCTCAGGTGTGAGTAAAGGATCCGAAGAGGACAACTTAGCCCGAATCCAGAGTAAGACATAGTGAGAGGCAATGCTTAACCCGCAGCCAGATGAAGCAGCAGGGTGAGGAGAGGAGGACAGTGTCTGTTTTCTAAAGCTCTCTCCTGTGATTCTTGATCTACATCAAGATCAAGTGAAAAGATGGTGAGGAATAACAAAGGATGACTTTGCTAAGGAACTAGAAGTCAATAAATGAGACTAGAAAAATGTGGGTGAAAAGGGGATGAGTAAGTGGGCCTCCCTGGTGGCGCAGCGGTTGAGCGCTGGGTTGCGAAGCTGCCCGTGGCCTCTGCGACGCCGGTTCGATCCCCGGCTGCTCCCCGGCCACCAGAGGAGGGTCCCACATGGCGCGCAGACCTCTCCTGCCGCCCGCTGCTCCCCTCAGCAGTGTACTTCGGTCCTTCTGCCTGCTCTGCTCCCCGCTCTGGCTCTGGTGAATTCTCTCACCCTCCCACGCTTCTGACTGTACCCAGTGCATGTATAAACAAAAAACAAACAAACAAACAAATAAATAAAAAAACATGCCTCTATAAAAAAAAAAAAAAAAATTAAAAAAAAAAAAAAAAAAAGGGGATGAGTAAGAGAGAGACCTAGGAATTTGGAAACTAATAAAACAAGTTCAAAATATATGCTGCAATCAGGGAAGCTAGTGAAAGATTTGATAGGATCTCTTTATCCTGTCAACTCCTATAGCTCTTTCTTCCTCTGCCTGGATTATATCTCACTTTACCAGAATCATCATAATTTATGTATATGCTTTATGAATCACACCATGTTAGACTACTCATGTCAGGAACTGTTTCCTCCTTGCTTGTTATTGCTTGTCCTGGATAGTAGAGAAATTTATGCATAAGAAGCATTCAGTAAATACTTGTTAAACTAACCTTAAACTATTAACTTATTTCTGCTTTCCTTTGTTTTTGCTTGTTCTAGACTCAGCTAAAACTACTGTTGTCTATTGGTATTGCTGAACTAATCAATGATGTGTATAAACTACAAATGTTCTATTCGTCACTTCCAGAATATGCACAGTTTATGTATTCTGAGTATATTTGGGCTATTGCTTTACTATATTTGTGATTAAATCCAATTTCTCATTAAGTGATATTTATAATATGCACTTTGTATTATAATTGTCACTTTACTTATCTAAGTAGGAGGGCAAACCTGATAAATTCATGTTAACATTGGAATCTTTAGAAAAATCAGTATAGGGCCTCCCTGGTGGCGCAAGGGGTTAAGCACCACACTATGAAGCAATCTGCAGCCTTTGCAGCCTTTGCAGCCTTAGATCCCTGGCCGGCCATGTAGAAACCCACATGGCCAGGCAGACCTCTCCTGTCTCCCGCTGCTCCACTCAGCAGTGTACTGCAGTCTGCCTGCCTGTTCTGTTCCACACTCTGCCTGTTCCGTTCCCCACCCTGTCTCCGGTGAATCCTCTCGCCCCCGTATCTCTAGCCTGTACCCCAGTTCTTGTATGCTTAAATAAATAAATCTTAAAAGAAAGAAAAAGTGTGTATAGTTATGTCACTAGCTTTACGCTTTCAATTTTGTAATGCCATGAAAGTGCAGAATGCATTGTTTTCATAATTATCATGGTTGTTGACATAAAGAGTTAACTTTATTTTTAACATTACCTTATGAGGAGAATGCATTAAATTATGTCAGTATATATTTTTCAAAGGACAGAGATTAAGATAGAAAGTTTAGCTTCTTATAGTTTACAATTTGGCTTAGAAAGAGTTGCGTTTATTTCTAAAGTTTTGCTGAAAGAAGAATGTATTAATTATGCCAGTGTATCCACTTGAAGGAAAGATTGGGTACAAATAAAAGTTTATAAGAGTTTTTAAATTAAAATTCAAGTGTATGAAAAAGTAATAGTAAATATATTTTTATTTAAATTGTAATTTTACATTACATGTATTTTAATCATACTGGCAATGGAATACTAGTGATATTTCCAAGTATAATAAAAGTATAGTTCATTTCAAAATAAAAAGTGCAGAAGTCTCAATTTAAAAACATGGGAAGAATTCTTGAATCAAAAGTTAATTTGTATATGTATTCTCTCTCAAATATTTTGATTGTTTTCCTGAGGATAAAGGAAGAGTGATTTAGTTTCAGTGACAAAATATTTGTGGTAGTGATTCCCTGAAATTCTCATTTCCCATTTTTCCATAAAGTTGATGACCACTAGGGGGAAAAGGAAGTCTTGATAGCAATGGTGGAGGCAAGAATAGGTTTCTGAAAAGTGACCAAACTTTAATGTCTCCCCAGATCTGGGAGGCAAGGTATCCACAGAGTAATTTTATTTTGCTATTTAAATGCAAGGTGGGTCTGGTTTAGTCAAGGGCACTAAATTTATGTAAGAAAAAATGTGGGAAGGAAATATATATAATAATACTTATTATTTCTATTCTGTTCTTACCCTAAGCAGCTTCGAATGCTTAAAAATCATCATATTAAAAGTATAGTTCATTTCAAAATAAAAAGTGTAGAAGTCTCAATTTAGAAACATGGAAAGAATTCTTAAATGAAAAGTTAATTTGTATATGTATTCTCTCTCAAATATTTTGATTGTTTTCCTGAGGATAAAGAAAGATTGATTTAGTTTAGTGGGAAGGAGTACAGTAATAAATCACATTTTGAGGAGTTGTTTTGAATAGAATATATAAAAAGAGTTGTATTCTTAACAGAGGAAGGTTCAACAAAAGTTAAAATTCACTTTTATGAAAAGAAACATTTTGCATTAACAAATGAACGAGCAAACAAAAATTTTCTTCAGAATTAATGGTGAAAAATACCTGATTGTTTCCCTTTGTATTTTCATTTGAACCCAATTACCTGTCATTCCTATAACCTATTTTCAGAATTCCATTAAAGCCAGTGAGTAACAAGATTCCTAGCAATCTTCAATCAGGTGTCATTTAACTATTGGTGATCAAGATTGAGAGCACCTTAAATGAGGAGTTCAATCAATGGCCATCATCCATACTATTGATTAAGCACTTTGTTACCTTACTAAATGGCCCAAATTTTAAACATTTTTTAATTGTTTAAATTAAGAAGCTATTAAAATAGAAAATAATATTACTGTTTGCATAATTAATTGAATAATTAGTGGAATATGAAGGTAAACTTACATACTTCTCTTTGAAAATAGTGCCTTGTGTTATTGGATATACAGATGACCTTTCCACTCTAAGGTCAGAGTTCAAATTAAGCCCTGGGTCCTAAATAAATTGAGATGAATGGTTTGGCTTTTGTCCCTGGTGTAAAATAGTCCATATCACAAAATCACCATACATCTGTTTTTGCAAAATTGGCGTAATTGGCATTCTCCTAGGATTTCGTTGGCATTGAAACTGAAGCTATTTCTTACTATAAAGGAAGATCCATGTGTAGGTCATGTGTGTTTTTTTTTTTTTAACATGTCCATAAAAATGACCCAGAGTGTGTCTGTTCACTTTTGACAAAAAAGAGTTATGTATCATCATAATAAATTTGGTAATTGATAATAGGACAGTCACCATCTACCATGTTTACAGATGGGAACACCTATAGAAAATGACGATATAAATACTTGGAATAATTTTGAAGAAGACACATCCTTGATTTTATTATTATGGCTTTCAAAACTACCTGCATTCAATTGTATTGAGAAAAATAAGATTGCTTTATATTCTAATCATTGAAAGCCAAATTTTTTATAAACTTTAAAATTTGAAGACATAAGTATAGTGTAGCTATACAAAAATATTTCTTGGTGAAAGTTCTGACAATATTAACTGCAGGTTAATATTGATAATTTGTCTATATAAATTCTTAAAAAAATATCATATATTTTAATAACATGTCAAGTTGAAAACTTTTCTTATCCAGGAGTACGCTACATGAGAAAGATGTTTGTCTAGAGTATCACCCTATAAATCATTTAACAATATGTATACAATAAATTAAAGATCTAAGCATTAGGAAAAAGGTTAAAGTATAGATGTGTATACATTAATATTAAGTATGTGTATAATTCACTTATACAGGCAATCTAAATTTTAAGTAGTGATTTATTTTATTTTTCCTTTAAACAGTTTTTGATAGTATGAGCAGCAATCTAAAAAATTTGTAAGGGATGGTTGTTTACCATTGTAGTGGAGGGTTATATTAAATACAAAACACCACCATTACCCATATATTTACTGAAAATATAGTAAACAAACATGTCTTTGGTATTCTTTGTTACCATTAACACCCATGTTTGGATGAGCAAAATTTTAAGTCATCATTTGCTGTTGTTTAAATATTTTAAGAAAAAAGACCTCTCCCCTCATCTACACACACACACACACCCAGCTTGTATTTTGTGGAGGGTCTTAACAGCTTTTCTAAAAATTTTAACAATTGTCACTACTTCATTTTTGTGCCTACCAAAGTGTGATTGATATTGAATGAACGTTTAGACAGAGGACATTAATAAGGTAGATAGAAAACTAAGGCTGCTGTTAGTGTGAAATTCCCTGGAAAACCCTCCATGCCATTTTTCAGATTGCAAGTTACCAGTATATTTCAGTATTTAAAGAGGATGTAGAGAATACCTCAGAATTTAAAAAGAATTTTCATTTTATTGATGACTACTCCATCTATTGATTTTTAAAATGATCGTTACTTAATTTCTTGCAGACAACATCTTTTCAAGATATGTTTTCAACTCTAAACAGTCATTTGTGACTTCAGTATTCTTGTATTTCTTGTATTTTTTTTTCTTTTTTGTTCATGGAATATTATTAGTTAATCTCAATATAATTATATTTTCAAATATTTCAAAGTGGCATATCATTAGTCTTTGTTGTTGTTATAATGTCATAACTGGAGGGAAGATTCCATCCTATCTGGGAGTTCTACTTTTCTCTTCCTACTGGAAATGTACAGGCTTTTTGGTTGTTATTTATATTAAAAGTGTGAACCTTAATTTGATATGAGAAAACATATTTTCTTGATGAAAGAAAGCTGTCAGTTTTATGTGTTGGAAACAAAGAGTAAAATTAAGACATCACTTGCAAAGATGTTTCCTTCTGTTGTGCCATCATTTCCCAAAGGAAGTGAGAGAAGCCATTTTGTTTTGACTCTTCTAAATGAGAATGCACAAATCACCCTATTGAGAATAATCTTTGTTTAGATGAACATTGTATAGAATAAAGCATAATCATTTTTCCCATTGCTAATATCCAAAACCTCCTTCCAATCAGTCACTTAACAACCATGTTTAATATTCATTGTAAAGAGAACGATGTCTTGAAAACAGAATTCAAGCATATTATTCCTTTGTGGGAGAGGGTGAATGGCATCAAAACAGCACAGGAGAAGGTGGAATTGTCAGTAGACTGTGTGAATAAAGACTTTAATGTTTTTGTGAACATTAAGTTCAATATACTTCCACAGTGTGTTGCACAACCCACTCCCGCTTGCTAGTGTGCTCTGAGACCTCGTTATAGAACACATTTTATCTGAAATAGATGTGGCATGTTGCTCTTCATGCCAAATTTGACTTGCTATGTTTTTGTATGACCTGCAAACTCTAATAATGTTGCACTTAGTATATTTTGAAATAGTTGAGTAGAAATCAAGAGTTGAATATGTCATGATATGTGAAAATTCTATTCAGTCTAACTTCCTTGTCTACAAGTGTTGGAACACAGCCACCCTCATTTATTCACAGGCAGTCTACAGCTACCTTCCTGTTACAGAGGCAGAGTTAAGTAGCTGTGACAAACGGTGTGAATCACAAGGTCTAAGCTATTTATTCTCTCTTTATTTTTTAAAATTAAGTTCACTGGTCTGTGATTTAAAATAAAAAGGTGGTGTTGTTTGAGCTCAAGCTTGTGCTGTGAGACTATATACAAAATTGCTCATTTTTTATACTTTTTTTTAAAAAGATTTTACTTATTTTTATATAAGAACCGGGGCACAGGCCAAATGAGTTGGGGGAGGGGGTGAGAGGATTCACCAGAGACAGTGGGGAACAGAACAGGCAGACTGATGATGTACACAGCTGAGGGGAGTAGCAGGCAAGGCAGGAGAGGTCTGCTCACCATGTGGGACCCTTGCTGGCCAGCTGGGATCAAACCTGCACTGCAGAGGCTGTGGACAGCCTCACAGTGCTGTGCTCAACCACCTCCACCACCAGGGAGGCCCACAATTGCTCATTTTTAAGATAGAAATAGATAAGCTGGTAGGCATTTGAGGAGATCACTTAGGAGAGAGGAAGAGGAAAGCTGGCCTGGCTTTTAAAACTTGGTAGGAGATATGCTTGAATGGTTGAAGGAGTGATGATGCTATGGAAGAAAAAGAAGCTTATTGGCATAATAGTAATCGTCTGTATCACAGCAAGTATCTGGTATCTGTATCTATCTGTGTCACAGTAATTTATCTGGTATCCTGTGGGGAAATTACTGTTTTATTGTATTTAACCCAACCAGATAGAGTTGGAGTTAAAAGCAATTGGTGGCAATTTTGCTGAAATATATGTTGACTCAATATGGAAAAGTATACTAATGAATTTATAATGGAATCTTTTTTTATTTTTCATTTTAGTGAGTGATTTGTACTTCAGTCATTCAAGCACAGGCTATTTAAATCCTTGACGAACATGTTTAGAGATTATTAGATTGAATGACTTTCTTATTCTATCATTAATTAATTCATTAAGAACCTAATGCTTTGAGTACATTCTTTGTTTCAAACACTCTTTTAGGCACTGTGATTTGAGTGGTGAGTAGCAGAGGCCAAGTGCTTGCTCTTCTAGAATTTACATGCAGGAGTCTTTAAGAGAGAGAGAGCCAATGGGCAACAATTAAAGCAGTTATTAGGGAATTTTAGAGATAGGCTGGGGTTGTGAGGGTACTATGTAGTATATGACTGTGCCAGGTTTGGAAGCTATGTGGATGGATGGGATGTATCCCAAGATGTTCATGAGTGATATATGCCAATGTGGGGAGAAATCCAGGGCCATTCGTTTATTAATTTGTGTGCTTATTTATTTGTAATAGGAACAGTAGCCTGTAAAATTTTCAAAAGCTTCAGAAAGTTGTACTGTGAAAAAGAAATCTCCCACTTTCATGCCTTCAGATCTCTTATTTTAGGTCCAACAACTCTCAGTAGTTTTATCTCCATCCTTCTGAGAAAATATTCTGTGTGGAACTTTCTCTTTCTAAGATGATGGACATTTCTGTCTAAATTAGAGCTATTCCTTTCTCCACAAAATCCAATTAATGAGCAAGTTTTCCAATCAGAAAACATATTTTTTAGGAAAAATCCTGTTCGTTCAGTAAAAAGTTAGTAAACTTTGAAATAGGATTAAATTAAAATAAAACCTGTAATTTGAGTATAAAGGTCCCTTATAAATTTTATATGATGAATACTTGTGAAGTGTCCTAAAACTTCATAGCCTAGGTTTTTTGCCTGAAAATCAGAAAGGCACCTCTTCCCCTACTTGCAAAACTCATAAATGAAAAATGAAGTGGATTCTCTCATTCATTGTTTCTCCTTTAGGTACTTTGAAGTGAGTTATGTTGGAAACCTGCGTATTAAGAAGCATGCCCAAAGGAGAATCCCAGGCAGAGTCCATTTGGGGTGAAGGCTGAGGCTGGTGGTGTGTGATCGCTCCTGTGAGCCTCTGCTGTCTTTTCGCCTGGTTCAGGGTCTTTCTTGGCCATTTAAGGAGTGATTAGGTTCTCATCAGCTTCCCTGGCAAAACAGAGTTGGACAAAATCAAACCAGAAGAAACCCTAGTAATCTGACAGCAATATAGAACCTACGAGAAGTGGGGAGCAGAAGAAGGGTGGAGAACAAAGGGGGCTGGGACCCAGTGGACTCTGGTGGAGGACTGTGGGTGCCTTCGTGGTGTGTGGTGTGGTAATAGACATCTCAAGAGATGTGAGCCTGTACTTCTGAATCATGTGCAGTTATAAGCCAGTGCTACCTTGATAGAAGTTGTTTTATAACCAATAAACTATTCATAATTAGGGATTATGTGGGTAAAAATAAATTGAATATAAGTAAGGTTCCTTACTACCATGATGCTGAGAAATGTTCTAAAGATTTTGCTTCCTATCTACTCAGACTCTGCTTTCTCACAAGTTGCCATCCTGTCTTTCTGGGTTATTGGAAGAGTTTCCTGGTTGCAGGATTCTCCATAGAAAAGCCAGGGTGGATTTTTAAAATGTGAAGCATGTGATGTTAACTTCCTGAGGTGTTAAAAACACCTAAATCTCTACTGGACTTATGATAGCTTGAAATCATTAACAATGCCTTACAAATTCCTACATATTCTTGACCCTCACTACTTACTTTTTAAACTTTATTGTACTCTTTTCCTTACCTTGGACTCTGGCTATGTTGATGTTATTTGAGTTTCTAGAACATTCCCTTTAAGAGACTGCTGCTACTTTATGCTCTGCCAGGAATGTTTTTATCCAATTCTTATCTAGATTAAGAATTAGCCACTTATTTAGAGGCTTATTTAGAGTCACTTATTTAGAGGTCACGAGTCACTTATTTAGAGGTTTTCTTGCCCATTAATCCAAATTAGTTCTTGTTATTCTTTTTATGCATTTGTCACAATTGTTAAACATATACTTGGATACTATACACTTATATCCAAGCAGGTAGTTACCATCTCTACTTTGTTCACCAGTGTATACTCACTGCTCAACGTATATATTTGTGAAGGAATATATTTTATGTTTAATTTAAACTAGAAATTGTAAACATTCATGGTCCATAATGTTTGTGGAATTTGTGGTTGAGTCCCTCATTAATCTGTTTAATTTATATTCAGGATTACATTATTTACTATGGATATAACAAGTTTTTTTATTCCCCATGAAAGAACTGTTAGGTTATCATGATTTAGTTTAATGCAATGATTGCCAGAAGTCAAAAGGGAAATCATTTAAAAAACATGAATGGAAATGCATTGCTGAGCCTTTATTATGTTGTAATATCAGCTTTCGAGTCATTTTGTAGATAGGTGTTGAGGAAAATGCTTAATAGATATGAAAACAATTGCCCTTTAAAAATTACAGCAAACAAGTATTTAATCCAAAGGGGGTTAATAAATTGCTCAAGGGAAAAGAGTTGTAATTATATTTAATCACTATCATTAAAAATAGTCTTTAACAGGTTGAATGCTTTTAACTTAGCATTTTGAATATCAGATAAACATTGTCCATTATTTTTCTAGGGTTTTTTTATCATAAAAATAAGGAGAGTGAGAGGAACCCATGTTTATTTGCAAAGAGGGGAAAAAAAAGGCATGGCATTTCTGAAAAATTCATTGACTAGGTTGCTTTTCCATGCACAAGAGGGGAAATGCTAGTGAGCAGCACATTGCTGAAAACAAAGATCAATGGGACAATATGATTAATTTGAAGTTAAAGGAAGGAAGGTCTCTCATTTGTCACCCGTGCCAATTTGCAGTAAACCTTAGCGTTTCATCAAAGGGTTGCTTGTGAACTACTTTCAAGCAATCAACTTTCCTAGAACTGGTACCTCAGACCTTCCAGAGCCCTCTTTGAGAGCTCAGAGTTCCCGTGATTAATCTTCTCTTCTGTCAACATGAATATTAAGTGATTTCCTCCCTAGTGCATTATTAAGTTGTCTTATTTAATGCTACTTTCTGAGGACTCCACAGCTTGACCCTCACGCTGAGGGCGGACAGATAGGATTGTCTTATGGGCTTAGTGCTCTTACATGCGAAATGATGCCACATCGGTTTCCTTTATGCCTCGTCAGAGAATATGACCTAAAAATATACTCGAAGAAAGGGAGTAAATGAAATTTGTTAACTGGATCATGTATTTTAACTTACTTAAAACTTGAGCTGTCTTGATAACCATTTTTTGTATATGTTGATTAATACAAATATAAAAGTATACAGCATTTACATCCAAATCCTCTGTATTACAAATGAATGCATTCTAATTAAACAGGTAATGTTAATATTTTATTTTTATCATAAGAACCATGAAATTCTAACTTTATGAATTCTAAGTGCAGGTTTAAATTTAGATGTAGCATAAATATTCAATACATTCTGACTTTTTACAAACATTAGTATGTGATGTAAGTGGACTTTCTGTTCTCTGCTCCTGTGAAGCCTGCCTTTCAAGTGTCACAGTATCATCCTAACTTATATTCTCTCATCTTCCTTTGCTCAAAGGTTTAGTTTTAAAATATGACCCCTTCTACCTGTACAGTCACTGTAGGTCATCAAAGAGGTAGGTAGGAACAGATGATATTTTGTGGTGTGTTTTCTTGCAAACGTCTACTAACCCAATTAGTTACATTCCTGAGTGGGTCTTTGTATTTTGAACAAATCAAGTGATACTCTTTTCTAACACATTAGGGTGTTTATTAGTTCAGCTGGTCGGCTGACAGATGTTTCCTTCAGAATAGAACTGATACAGCCAGCTCAATTAAAAAATAAAGTTGTGCCCTGGGTGAATGTATGGCTTTATAGTTATCTTCCATTTTTACACTGAAGCTTCCTTTGTTGTTTTTTTTTTTCCTTCTATGTTTATTAGTCCCTGTAATATTACAGATTAATCACGAGGATATATCAAAGGCTATATTTCTCTAAACCTAAAAATATTTAAAGTCTTTAAAGACTTAAAGTGTTAGACATTATATTTAATTGTTTTATAAATGAAGGTTTCTTTTTTTTGTTTCCATCACAACACTTAAATTTTCATAAATAGAACACTTAGTACATTAAAGTCTGACATTTGGAACATGGTCTGTGAGTAGAAGTTTGCTTGTGTTTGGAGATCAGTGCACACACAAATACATATAATGCATCTCTTTATTTGTGAGCATTATAACTTGCAAGTTAGCGTTCTAGTAGTCATATCTTTCCTGCTAAGTTCACTTGAGAATTCATTTTTGGCCATACCCAAGTCTGGAGTTACAGTATGTGGAAAGATTTTTTCTTTTTTTTTTTTTTTCCTGTGAAAACACATTTTATTATCACTCATTTTAAAAGATTTATTTTTATTCATTTATACATATAAGAACTTGGGTGTAGGCCAAGAGGTGAGGGGTGAGGGTGGTGAGAAGATTCATCAGAGACAGAGTGGGGAGCAGAACAGGCAGATCTACTGAAATACACTGCTGAGGGGAGCAGCGGACGAGTCAGGAGAGGCCTCTTGTGCCATGTGGGTTAGCTGCCTGGCCAGGCATTGCACTCATGCAGCAGTGGCTAGTGATAGCTTGATAGAGCTGAGGCTTTAACCCCTTGCACCACCAGGGAGACCCTTTATTTCTTTAAATGAAGAACTTTTTTCTTACATCTTAGTTAAATTTTGGACAGTGTAAGATTAATCCCCTGAGGTGTGATCCCCATAGTTCTTCCACCACCCTGCACGCATAAACTTGCACGGCAGTGCATTGTGCTTTCCCCACCTGGGTATTTTCTCCCCTCTCCTATGGTCAGCTTTTCAAGGGTTGGTTTATAGTTTGCCTTTGACCTTGTGTTTGGTTTCTCTATTTCCCACATATCAGTGACACTATCCAGGGTTTATCTTTCTCCTTCTGATTTATTTTGTGTAGCATAATCCCTTTCAGCCCCATCCATGTTGCTGCAAATGGCATGAGTTGATCTTTTTTATTTTTGAGTAATATTTCATTGTGTATTTATACCATATCTTCTTAATCCATTCATCTATTTGGAGGTATTTAGGTAGTTTCCATATATTGGCTACTGTAAATAGTGCTGCTATAAACATAAGAGTGTAGGTTTCCTTTGGTATTAGTGTTTTTGTGTTCTTTGGGTAGATTTCTAGGAGTGTAAGGCTTTCAATATTAATACCCTGGTTGTAGGGGCAGGAAGGGCTCAGAGCAGTGTATCTATGACGGGAGCAGACTGGTAAAGGAGGAGTCCTAGAAACCTTAGTGACTTTTTTCAGGCTTTTATTGGGATTTGCCAGGTATGTGGCAGGCTGGTGGTGGTGGGGGGGAGCACGAGCAGGAGGCTGTCTAGCCTCCCAGCCCCCAGCGAGTGGCGAGTCCTCACTCTTTTTGGGCTTTCCAGGTTTCTGTCATGGCCTCTGCTCCTACTTCTTCTCTCTTTCGTTCTGTTAGCATCCCCATGACTCTGCCCTTATAAACCCAGTCTCAGCCCAGGTGTACCCACTTATGTAGGCCCACACCCTACTCCAGGTGCCTGCCATCAGGCATTACATTCAGGACCACAGGGATCCATCATCAATCCTAATGGCGGGAGGGCAGAAAAGCCTGATACTTTACTTACCCTACACTGGTCTACTGCTGGTTCATGCTGAAGTTGATTAGAGCTGCTAGGACTTCTGGGAAATGTACTCCAGCGCCCTGAACGGGTGAGGCCCCTTCCCCCACTCTAGTGGAAGGTCACCTCAGGTGAATTTCTGCATTAGCTTGAAAACAGTGAGTAGCTGAGCATTTGCTTAGACACTAAGAGGATTTGTAACCCTCTTTGAGACTCTTGAGTCTCCTGGTACTGACTGCGTAAGTTGCCATTTTTTGCCTTTTTCAATAGATGAGTGTGGCTGGGACTTAGGCTGTGCAGGAAGCGGAAACCTGGGTATCTTAGACCTGAACTGCACCAGGGAGACTGGAGATCAATCCAGAAGCTAGGAAGAGGGCTTCATTAGTGTGAGTTATCCCGAACATAAAACAGTGTGTGTGCTGGGTATGAACTTCAGTAATAAGGGAAACTTCATCGGTTAAGATTTTAAAGTCGAGAGAAATGTTTTCCCTCTCTCAGCAAGACTGGGCATTGTTTTTGTTTGTTGAGATATCTTGGGATCCTGTCCTTGTATTAAGGACTTGGAGGTGAATGGGGGAGGGGTGGTCTATGACAGTCATATCCATGTCAGTCCTCTCTGCTTACTTTTAGCAATCACTGATGCATGAGAATAATTACCTGAAAGAGTAACTTCTTTTTTTTACATGTTTATGTGAATAAATACCCCAAAATGTGATTGATATATTTTCCTGTATGAGTCATGCATTCATTACATACTATTATTTCTTCTGGCATATGAATGGGAGTTAAAATAACTGTTCTCTGCTTAGGTCAGGAAATGGTAATAGTTTAAAAACACTTCGAACAACTTGAACATATTGTGCCATTCTTGCATTTTTATTTAGGAGGAGTCATCATCTTTTTATAATTTATTTCTTGGTTTCATGAGATGTAATATTGAAGTTGTGTCCTTCAGTTCTCCTTCATGGTAGGTATTGTTCCCATTTTATTGTGCTTTCTTGTAATTCCTGTTTTGTCTTAAACATTCATTTTTTTAGGTATTAATTAGATTTGGCCTTAATTATAACATCTAATTTAAATGTTTAACATGTGTTTTGAGAAAAGAAAATGTTTTAGTACAAAAGTACCTACAAACAATTTATGATTTTTTTCTTAAAGTTTGATTTTTTGTTGAGTGATGTTTTAAAAGGCAAAGTAAAACTAAAGAGGAGAGTGTTTTTCTTCTCTTGACAACCTGCATCTCATCAACAATCTATGTGAAATATTTAAAAATTATTGCCATAAAGACTTAACTGTCTCAATAAAATTTAATTATAATTTCTAATTAAACAATTAACCTAGCACTTTGTAGCGCATATAGCTCCATCACGTAGAGATAAGTTTGTGAACCATAAATAATTTATCTTAAATTAAGCCATAGATTTGGTATTTTATGAAATTTTGAATTTTGAGTGTATTTGTTCTCAAAAATGCCCCTAAAAATCACAAGATTTCAGTTTTGCCTTAAATATCCAGCAATTAGTGAGTGTTACAAATTTTACAGTAGACTATGTAAAGGAGGAAAAATTTCTTTCCACCCTTTTAAGTTCTTGACTGGGAATGCTGTAACAAAAGACACATTAACAACAACAACAACAAAAGTTTGCAAATTTATTTAATGTAAGTTTTCCACCACATGGGTGCCTTTCCTAAGTGTTTTTGTGGAGGGTCTGAAAAAGAATGTAAAGTCCTAGGAAAATGTGACAGGACAGGAATTGTGAAGTAAGGCAGTGAACTCAGGGGACTTAGCAAGGACTGTTCCTTCAGCTGTCCCTCTGTGTCCTGTACTCTTCAGAGATAAGGGTGTTCCTTTCCTCAGGTTTGGGGGAAGACACCTTTCACATGAGTGAGCATCTTAAGACTACTTCAGGGAAAGGTCAGAAAGTTTTCCCTGACCTTGCCTTTCTCAATTTCCTTTAACTCAGAATATTTAATATGGTAAGTTATCTGTCTTATTTTGGAATAGTATGTCCTGAACCCTGTCAATCATTTAAGAGTTATGAAGCTAAACTTTTTAAGGAAAGGATTTGATAGCAGGTAGCTTCAATGTTACTGGAACAACTTGCTTAAACCAGTACTCTCTCCTGATAAAGACACTGTATCCTGAGCAAGATCTTGGGCAAAACACACACACAATAATGACAAAGTACATGTGAGATAAATATTTCTGCTTTTTGAAAAACAAAGCACACACATTTTTCTATTAGTTTTGATAGTATCAATACTTTTGATACTAATCTGTGGCAAACAATTTAAATTCTCAGATTCCTCATGTAGAACATATACAAAATTTGAACTGAGAATGAAATAAAATGATTTATAAAGCATCTGATGACTAAATTTTCAATAAAATATAGTTATATCAATCATTTTGTTGTTATTGCATATTAGCATCACTAAAATTGGATTCAAATTGTTAATCTTGTACTAGGCACCAAAAGTGCTAAGTTAGATCTTGTAGAAGAAAGAAGATTTAAAAATAAATAAAATTGTAGGTTAAAAATTGATAAAGAGGCCTCCCCTGGTGGCGCACCGGTTGAGCTCTGGGCTGCGAAGCTGCCTGCAGCCTCTTCAGCGCCGGTTCAATCCCCAGCTGCCAGCGAGGGTCCCACATGGCTCGACAGATCTCTCCTGCTGTGCCCGCTGCTCCCCTCAGCAGTGTATTTCGTCAGTTTTCCTGTTCTGTTCCCCACCCTGGCTCTGGTGAATTCTCTCACCCTCCCGCGCTTCTGACTGTTCCCAGTGCATGTATAAACAAACAAATAAATAAATAAATCTTTAAAAAAATTCTAAAAAAAAATTGATAAACTACTTTATGCATTCTTGTACAGAAATTACCATCAAATTAGGTTTATTCTGGATTCAGTTCAGTTGGGTGATTCTCAGGCTTGGGCTTGGCACTAAATCTTTGCTAAAAAGATAGAGGAAAAATGTTTAAATCAGCTGGGACCATGGGCATTCCAATCTTATGTAGATTTAGAGTTTTATCTCTCAGAATAGCATCTGGTCTTCGGGTTATTCATCTAAGTTACACACACACACATATACATACACACACAGAGTTATACATTGCACATTGCTTACGAATAGGGATACATACTGAGAAATGTGCTGTTAGGTCATTTCATCACTGTGTGAGCATCATAATGGGTTGCTGGAAAATCATGGTGCATTTTTTCTATGTTTATTGAATTAAAAATATGCCATGACTTTTCTGACAACCAGTTGGATGTATTGACACAAACCTAGGTGGTATAACCTGCTATATTCTTAGTCTATATGGTATATAACCTATTTGGACCACCATCTTCATTTTATATGTGATCTACCATTAGATGTATACACAAACACACGTGCATATATTCAAACAGATGTACTTTCTATATATTACTCTCGTTATGAGAGTTATTACACAGATTAGGTATTCTATGTAGGCAGGATGCTCAGATGCAGCATCATTGTTGGCTATTCTAGAAAATCTGTTGGTTCTATCTCTACTTTCTTCTTGAGGCCAAGATTATGATTTTTTTAAATTTTTTACATCATTTTTAAACAATATTTGATTCTCCCCACCCCCTCAGATATAGTCCCCATAGTTTCCTTCACCAGTGCACCCATGCACCATCACCACAGTCTCCTGTGCTCCTCCCTCCCTACCTCTGATCCCTCTCCCTCCTCCTCCCCTGCAGTATGTCTCTGATTTATAATTGTCTGTTTTTGCTTTGTTGTGCTTTGTACTGTTATTATTTTTTACACTGATGTCTTATTTGGTTTCCCTATGTTTGTGTTATAAGTGAAACCATCCGATATGTTTCTTTTTCCTTTTGGCTTATTTCACTGAGCATAATTCCTTCTAGCTCCTTCCACGTTGCTTCGAATGGCATGAGTTTATCTTTTTTAATTGCTGAATAATATTCCAGTGCGTACATGTACTATATCTTCTTGATCCAGTCATCTATTTTTAGGCATTTGGGTTGTTTACAGTTTTTGCCTATTGTAAATAGTGCTGCAGTAAACATAGGTGTACAGGTGTTCTTTTGAATCAATGTTTTTGTGTCCTTTGGATAGATCCCTAGGAGTGGAATTGCTGGGTCATATGGTAGCTCCATTTTTAGTAGGCTGAGGAACCTCCAGACAGCTTTCCATAGCAGTTGGACCAGTTTGCAATCCCACCGGCAATGTAGGAGAGTTTCTTTTTCACCATATACTTGCCAATATTTGTTGTTGCTCTTTTTTTTTTTTTTTTTTTTTGATATGTGCCATTCTTACTGGTGTAAGGTGGTATCTCAATGTGGTTTTGATGTGCATTTCCCTGATGATAAGTGATGTTGAACATTTTTTCATATGCCTGTTGACCATTTGCATTTCCTCTTTGGAGAAATGTCTTTCAAGTTCTTCTGCCCATTTCTTGACTGGATTGTTTATTTTGTGTTTGTTGAGTCCTGTGAGTTCTTTGTATATTCTTGTGATCAGTCCCTTATCAGTTGACTGGAGTGCAAAGATTTTTTCCCAATCAGTGGGGTGTCTCTGTGTTGGTTAATGTCTGTTTTGCTGTGCAGAAACTTTTCAGTCTGATGTAATCCCAAGTATTTGTCTTTGCCTTTACTATCACTGCTTTAGATGATGAGTCTTTAAAGATGTTTCTGAGGTGGATGTCTTGTAGTGTTTTACTATATTTTATTCTATATATTTTATGGTTTTATTTATTTTTTTTAAATATTTATTTATTTATTTATTTATACAAGCACTGGGTACAGTCAGAAGTGCAGGAGGGTGAGAGAATTCACCAGAGCGGGGAGCAGAACAGGCAGACAGATGGAGGACAGTGCTGAGGGGAGCAGTGGGTATGGTAGGAGAGGTCTGCACGACCTGTGGGACCCTTGTCCGGCTGCCAGGGATCGAACTGGAGCTGCAGAGGCTGCGGGCAGCTTCGCAACCCAGCACTCAACCCCTGCACCACTGGAGAGACCCGGTTTTAGGTCTTATGTCCAGTTCATTTATCCATTTTGAGTTGATTTTTGTGTACGGTGAGAGTTAGTGGTCAAGTTTCATTTTTTTGCATGTGGTGGTCCATGATTTTGTGTTTTTGATCAATACTTTTACAACTCTGAGACAGTTATATGAGCCTTGTTGGCATTTAAGGAAGCACAGGACATGTCTGCTTCAGATACTTTATTGCCAAAGGGAAAAAAGTTTTAATATAAGTGCCAAGGCAGAGGACCCTGAATGCCTTGAGATTAGGATTTCTTTCATCTAGCCTAATACCTGGCACCTGGTATATTATTGCTAGTAATATTATTGAAAAGTGAGGTTACTTTTCACATTAGAACCAATTAAAAATAATCTATTTTTTCTACTCTATTGATAGACCTCATTGCAGCACTTGAAATAATTATATTCTGATAATTCAGTTTGCCTTTTTTACTGAAAAGCAAGAAGGACACTGAGAAAATAGATACTGTTCTTCAGCTACTGAACACTTAATGCACATTTAGCCATACTAGAGAATTTTCAATATGAGAAAACTTTCTCAACTTTTATCCATTAACAGACACTTTTTAACATTATTATAGGATACTTTTGACCCAGGAATTTAAGCACATTTTCATCCTCACCATTTTACATCTTAAAATACTGAGAGGGTTTGTAATATGCCTGCAATTACCCAATACCCAAATTGCATCTGAAATTTGAATTCAGAGTCCATGTTCTAAAACAGCCTCACTGTGATGTCTTATATGGCACCATGGAATTTAGAAAGTTTGTTTTACAGGTATGATCTTCATTTCATCCTTATCACAGTATATAGAAGCAGATGTAACTTTCAATTCACTTTACAGAGTGAACAACTGAGGCTCAGAACAGCATATGTGAGGATGAGTTGGGTGAGACAGTCTTTTTTTTTTTTTTTTTTTACAGTGTTTATGTGTCACTCATTGTCTTAATGCTGAGATAGAGAGAGCTCTGTTCTTTCCCCCACCCAAAAATGCACCATTTTCAGAGAAGGCCTGATGCCATGGTCCTCTGACTTCCCCAACTGGGTTTCTCTGGTTAATTTGGATATCATGGTGACCTAACCACCTGCAGGTTTTTTTCTTATACATCCTGCACTAGTTGGAATTGTGGAACTAGACTTCACATCTAATCATTTAATCTGCTTATGTTGTGCTTTATGGAATCATTTTAATATATTTCCATTTCATAATATTAATGGCACTGACTTCTTAATCATTTTTAATCAAGACAAACTTTATTCTAGATTTAATGGTTTTTAGGCTAATCTCTCAGGTTTTTCAAACAGCAGTGGTCTTTCTGAAGACAGTCCCTTACATGAATTCTTTGCTTTGAATTGAATTCCACATTGAATTCTTTACTTTTTCTATTTATGATGGCTGGCTTTGAAAAATATATATATATATATTTAAAAATATTACCAATATTTTGTAATGTAAGAAGGATGGTTCAAAGTAATATGTCCCCTAAGTTTCACATGAAAATGAGTTCCACCTCAACGTAGTTCAATACAGTGTCTCTCTGTGTATGTCCTGGGACCATTATTTATTTAAATTTTTGTTAATTGCTGTTTTTCCAGAATGTATATTCCACAGGTAGTGCTGTTCTGTTCATAGGGGAACATTTAATTTGTGACATTTATTATGGGTTACAGTGGAACTTCTCTGGGAGTAAAAGTCACTGTTAGACAGCAGCTGTATTGTTTATATCACAAATGCTACAGTGAATAAATTAGTTCATAGCTCTAATATTCAGAAGCTTTATTATGAATATATATAACACAATAATATATAACACAAGTTAGGTTCAGTATGACTGTGACGATTTGCCAAAACTGCTCTGCAAAGGGTAGCTTTTTTGACCATCCAGCACTAAATCATATTCTCACCCCATGTTTGTTAACCAAAACAGACGACTGATTGAATTGTAAAGCTCATTTGACAAATGAACACATTTTGTACTCTTCCTGTAGTTTTCTGCTCTTGGCTTTTGTGTTCTGTGTTTCTTCCCAAGCTGTGTTATGCAAATGAGCCAATTAATGATAGATAAAATGATCTTCTACCTCACAGAGTTTGTAACTGGTAGGGCAACACCGTAAGTCACGTACCTATTCAGAGGATTCTATAGGCCACTGCAAGGGTCTGATTAGCTTGACTGTGGAAGACAATCGCAGAGGCATCTGCTCTGTTAATTTTGAGAGAAAATTTACCAGATGGAGGCTGAAGATTTAAGTGATTAGAAGGTAGTAGATTGGAATACAAATTGGATTAAAAGAAATTAGATTGATATAAATCGAATTGAGTCACAACAGTTTGTGTTGTTCGTACCAAGGGGCAGTGGATTATGGGAGAAGCAGATGCTCCAATGAGATAGGAATTAATGTGGCTTTGACAGTCCATCTGCGAAGGTCTGAATATCGAGTACATCCCTAATCTCTCTCTCCATTTATCAATGCCATAATGTTAATTAGTACTTCATTCATTAAGTTACTTACAGAAGAAAAACTCTCACCCCTATCCCCTCTCTGCTTGAGAATTTGTTATTCTGCCAAGAATTGGAAAGCTCTCTTCAGCTGAGCTAGCTACAGTTGACTGCAAGGATAACCTCTGTCCTTTCCCTCATGCATAGAACTGAACTGCCTTTGGCACGAGCTTGAAAATCTTTGCTTATATATCTCTTCATAAATATCTGGTTGCTTGATGTCTTGTGTTAATGCCTAGCACATTTGATGCTAATACTGTCTGGCAGATTCATCTTTGAGGGGAAAAAATGAGAAAAAAAAGTTCCCATAATTCTGTGACTGTTTCTGTGTGTATGTTTGAGTGTGCATATGTGTGTGTGGTATCTATGTGTTCATACCACATGTTTCAGTGAATGATTATTGGTTTATAGAAATTACAGGTTGCTGACATATTTATTTTAGCATACAGTATTTGGACCTGAAATTTAAAAAAGAAAAAACTCATTTTAAATGTTTGTGCTTTTAGTGGGACTAATATGTCTCCTTAAAAATCCAGGGGGTATTGACAGGGAACCTCATTATTACTCCATTGGCCACAGCAGTGAAATTCAGCATAAGGCAGTTCAGTCTTGGATCCCATCCAAGGGAACTGAGCCAGCAGAGAGCCAGAGGTGATCTCACCTTTCAGGCAGCCCAAAGGTACGGACTCTCTGGACCGCCATGCAGAAATGCCCACGTGTATTAGTGATAATCAGGGAAATACAACTTCTGGAAACTAAAGCGATGAGATGGGCAAAAAGGGAACGTGCATCCTGTGATGCAAGAAGCATATCATTAAAGGTTGTGCCAAGTCATTCAGAAATACTCGTGGTACTAGCAAGCATGGGCTGCCTGCCAGTGCAAGCAGGAAGAGTTTCTATTTTTGTTATGTGAAGGAAGGCAGTGACTTGTGCAAAAGTATATTAAGTGCTTGAAATTTTTTGGTTCATTGAAGAAAATTCTATGAGCAATAAGTGCTTCAAATGTTCTTAATATAGGAAAGAAATATGTGATATATTTATATACATGGCATCCCTGCCCCAGTCTGACCTGGGGCTTCTCCTGTGTCCTCCCCAGATTCCTATGGTAGGAGAGCTTTTGTATTTTAATATTGGCTAAAGAATCTGATGCTTGGGCCTCCTCTGGTGGCTCAGTGGTTGAGCGCTGGGCAGCAAAGCTGCCCACAACCTCTGCAGCGCCAGTTGCATCCCTGGCCACCGGCAAGGGTCCCACGTGGCGCGCAGACCTCTCCTGCCACACCCGCTGCTCCCCTCAGCAGTGTATTTCCTTAGTCTGCCTGTTCTGTTCCCCGCTCCGGCTCTGGTGAATTCTCTCACCCTCCCGTGCTTCTGACTGTACACAGTGCTTGTATAAATAAATAAATAAATAAATAAATAATAAATAAAAGAATCTGATGCTTTAAAATCCCCTATCTTCTTCTTCAGAATTAACCTGACCTCTCACAGCCAGGACTGAACCTGAGGTTTGTCTGAAACCATAATCTATGCACTATCTAGCTTAGGTACTAGATGTATATAATGTATGTAGCCCGTATTTCCAATTGTATACTCATTGATATAGGTTGGTGATAATGAAAGAGGTTATAGAATTTGGTACTAGCAATATTTAGAAAAGTAGAAGGGAAAATAAAAACACTAAGATGTAAGCCTACACAACGTTCAGTGTGAAGCAGAAATGCTCTTTGTAGGAAAAGTGCAATTCCTAAGAATTGTCTTTTGCTGTTCTGAGAGTAATTAAGTGCAAACTAAAAATAATTTAGTTCAAGGGTCAGTTCCTGTTTTGACACATCTCTTTTCCACCTAATTGTCAGCTATCTAATTGGTAGCTGTTGTCTTCATTAACGATCATCGGTACATCAAGGTGGTGCTTACTGAGCCTGGCAGAGTCAGACATTGTCCTCTTATTCCTCCCTTTGTCTCTGTGACTGATTATTGGGTGTTTAATACTTTGTTCAGCCCCAATGAGGATAATTAAAGAAATCACTTTGTTGTAAACTAATGGCAATAGACAATCTCCTGATCATTGTTAGACTTTAGACAGCAGATTCATATTCCATATAGTAGTCAGAATAGGGAGGCTGATGAATATGTGTTAAATGTGTTGATGCTTGTTTCTACACACTTTGATTTTTTTCCTTTATGCTAATCATCTCACATGGAATGTTTAGAAATTAAAGACCCTGTTTACTAGTTAATATTTCCTTATTTTATGGTTCTTATAAGTCAAAAATGAAAAAATATCAGCCAGACTTTGTCAAAATATCTATCATCATTTCTGAACTCATAGAAGGCAGCTGTCTCAAGGGCCTGGTTTCAATATGGGTGGTTTAAATAAATACAACAGATATAAGGCACCTCAACAAAGCAAGGGTTCTGAATCTTTTTTTTTTTTTAATTTTTTTTTAAATTTAAAAATAATTTTTTTTTTAATAGAGGCATGTTTTATTTATTTATTTGTTTGTTTGTTTGTTTGTTTATACATGCACTGGGTACAGTCAGAAACACGGGAGGGTGAGAGAATTCACCAGAGCCAGAGCAGGGAGCAGAGCAGGCAGAAGGACCTAAGTACACTGCTGAGGGGAGCAGCGGGCGGCAGGAGAGGTCTGCATGCCATGTGGGACCCTCCTCCTGTGGCCGGGGAGTAGCCGGGGATCGAACCGACGCCACAGAGGCCGAGGGCAGCTTCGCAACTCAGCGTTCAACCGCTGCGCCACTGGGGAGGCCCTGAATCTCTCTCTTTTTTTTTTTTTTTTCTTTCCTGCCTCTGAAGTCAACATATTTTAAAAATTTTCAGTGAATTCAGAAAAATGGAGAAACACAGCCAAACTTTAATATTTGAAGTGATGTTCTGGCACCTTTGACTATAAATCAGTGTTGCATAGACATCATAGCAACAGGGTAAATGCTGTCCAAGTAAATGCCAAGCCTTGGCTTAGTGGGTGGCTTGGAGGAGTGTCTTGCTTCCTCATAAGACTCACAAGGCAATTTGCTTAATCCTGGCTGCATACACTGGACTTAGAGAAGTGCAATTTGTAATTCAACTGGCTGAATAAATGGATTTCTACTGGCCAAGGGAGTGAAAGGAATTTAGAACATGCCCTGAAAGTCTGAGATTTACTTGGCTAACCTATTTCTTTTGTTTGTACATTTAAAGTTGAAATTAATGCTGTGTACTCCTAAAATTTTATTTCTCTAGCAAATGAGAACTGAGGAAGAAGCAATAGAATATACTTAGAATAGAGTAACTATGACATTTTGGAATGATGATATTGTTAACTTGAGTGTAGAGAGGAATGGAATTGAGCAGATGTAAGGTGAGAGACGGAAGGAAGACTCCAGTGAATGATGCCAAATGGTTTTGAAAGAAATTGAAGAGTTAAATCCTGCAGCTGACATTTTTAGCATTAGGAACTTGAAGAAAGATGGAGTATGTTGGGAAAGAAGAAGGAATGAGGTTTCAGACAAAGAAAGTGGTGATTGGTTCATTTTGAGGTTATAGCATTTGTGATTATGATTAAGCATTGAACTGGGCATCTGGACCCAGACTAGACCTTTTCTTAACTGGAGATACTAGATATTTGACTCTTGTTTTCATAGAAATTACACCAGACACAGTGTGTGGAAATGAGTTCCCTGTAGAAAACATTGGAAAGAGCAGCCGTCAAAAACACATACCTTAGGAGGCATTAACTATTGAGTTAGAAATTAATAGAATTAATTCTGACTTCTACTTCAATCGTTTATATATAACTAAATGTTTTTGTTGTTAGGCAAGGCAGGAGAGGTCTGCTGCACCATATGTGGATTAGCTCCCTAGCTGGGGATTGAACTCAGGACATAGTGGTGGTAGTTTTGAGACTTAACCCGTAGGCCACCAAGGGGGCCCTCTCCATAAAACTCAAAGTATTTTTCTCCCATTTGTGGTATAAATTTGTAAGGAAAATATCCAGTAATAATGTTCTTTTATTTTGTTTAATGTCAATGGCAGTATGTATATCTCTCAAAAACAGTTATTATTGCCTTTTTTGAAAGTAGCATACGTATATGGTATATTAAGCACATATTCTTATAGGCCTTTAAATTCATACACCTCTAATTTTTTTGCTCAGATTTTGAGTTGCTGCTTGTTAGGAAAATTCCACTTGTTGGAGATCGATGCAATGAATATTTGAGTCTAAAAAAGCTTCCTACATTTAGCAAATACCACTTTCTTCTGATCTATCCTTATTCTTGTCTTTCACAGTTGTTTTAACTCTATACATTTTTATTCCCCTGCCTGTCAGCATTTTCTTTCCATTTAGCATAATCCAGAATAATGTTGTGTGTTCTACTCCTTTTGCTTTGTAGACAAGAAAGCCCTGCATTTTGAGAGTGGCTGGATGGAGGTTAATTCCATGTCCACATGGTAATAACCTTAAAAAACCTGGGGATGATGGGTTTCATTTGATTCCTCATCTGATAAAGCTTCAAAGTAAATGAACTGAGTGGAAAATAACATTGCTCATAAGTTTTCTAGAATCTGAGTTCTTTGAGAGACCTGAGGATGTGATTCTCTCATATATATTACTGAAACATAATTCAAGCAGAAAAAAAGATCATTTAAAAACATTTGTAGCACTCCCACTTGCAGCATTTCTCCATTCAGCAGAAAAAAAAAAAAAAGCTCTTTTTTTTTTTTCTCTACACACAGTCTTTTAACTGAAAACGACACTCAGTTTTTCTCTTGCAGTGATGATGTTATCTGGTAGTCATTTTGCTCTGAAACAGAAGACATCACTTGACAGGAAATTCAAAGTTTTATTAAATCACTTCTTAAAGGTATCAACACTTGTCATAAATGGGAAAAAAAAAAAAACCCTGAAGAGATAGTATATCCCCAAATGAAAAACATCCTGAAAATCCAGGTAGCACATACTATTTATCTGCTACGTTAAAGCAACTTCAATTTTTAATCTAAGTATAACCAACCCCTTGCATCAATAGATAGATAAAAATCTTTATTATTTACCAAATAAGACTAAAAAATTGTCTTAATATTTATTTAAGTTAATATTTATTATTTTAATACAGTGTATAAAGTGAGAGGGGAAATTTCAGTTTGAAATTTTTCTAAAAGTTGGAAAGCACATTTTTATTCTTAACATAAGAGCTATTTGCAGCTGATTAAACATGAACAATTTTTGGGATCAAAATCTTGTCTGCGATGTTTATGGTGGAGCAAACACTTTAAAAGTGAAATTAAGTGTTTATATTCCAAGTACCTCTGCAGAAATGTGATGCCGTCACTTTTGTTCAGTTTGGTCAACTGTGAAAAACCTATTCACTCTTAATGTGAGGGTCAAAGAGAAAGGGATAAACACACGTTGTATTCAGCTACCTATATAAAGCTCCATTACTCTCCAAGGTACAGGTTTCAGAAAAAGAATTCCGACATGCCATTGTGTGATATAAAGAAAATACTATAAAGAAAACTGAATAAATGAATAAAGCCATTCCCACTATTCAAGAGACAAATCTTTCTTTTCATCTTTGGGATTACTATGCTCATATTTGACTTGGGTCTTTAATTTCAAGAGCTCTAGCCTTATTTTAAACACAGACAATTTCATAAACTGTAATTTAGAATGTCAAGCAAAACATGTTGCATAAAAAGGGAGAAAATAATTTTGTTTTGACCATTCCCTTAAACAACTGATAAAAGTAAATTTCAGACGGTGTTCTGATAATGTTCCTGGTCCCATCATGTCATTTAACTTGTCATGTTATTGTATCCTCAACAAATTTCTTTTGATGTTCTGTAAATCTCTTTAAAGTTATACTAGAAAAGCAACCAAAGATAGAACCAAAATTCACTCTTCCTGTTTATTAATTATGCAATGGCTTCAAGTCTTTCAGAAAGAAAAATCATCCGTATCGTTATAACCTTTTTTAATTTAATATTTTTGGGGACAGTGTTACTAAGAATAAATATTTAAATTCCACTTAATTATAATGTACAATTTTTTAGCATATATAGACAGTAATGCCTAATATTAACATTTATCATGAATCATAGTACGATTATTTAGCTGTTTTAACATTTTTTGAAAAGATTTATTTTTATTTTTTAAAGAATTATATATTTTTTATTTTTATAATGGCTGGGGTATAGGTCAGGGTCACGGGAGGGTGAGAGGATTTACCAGAGGCAGAGCAGGGAGCAGAACAGGCAGATGAACTGAAAATACTGCTGAATGTAGCAGCCGGCAAGGCAGGAGAGGTCTGCCACTCCATGTGAGTATCTCTCTGGCCGTCCGGGAATTGAATCTGTGCTGCATAGGCTGCAGACAGCTTCACAGCACTGCGCTCAACCTGCTGTGCCACTGGGGAGGCCTCAACATTTTTGATGAAGCTATAACAATCTCCCTGACAGGGTAACAAAAGTGAAGATTTATTTATTTATTTATTTATGCATACAAGAACTGGGATACAGGTCAGAGGTGTGGGGGGTGAGAGGATATACCAGAGACAGAGTGGGGAACAGAACAGGTTGATTGACTGACATACACTGCTGAGGGGAGCAGTGGGTGAGTCAGGAGAGGTCTGTTGCCCCATGTGGGTAGCTCCCTGGGAGGGGATCAAAGGATCGAACTCTTGCTGCAGTGGCTGCGGATAGCTTCATAGGTTTCGTCTAAACCCCTTGTGCCACCAGGGAGTCCCATAAATGATGTACTCTTACATAAGAAGATTATATCCTGTAGATAGATGGGAGTGTTTTTTCTGTATAGGGTTACAGATTAATTCTAGCATAGTGGTAGAGGTTATACAAATAAAATAATTATACATTATAATGAGACTAATAGTGAATAGTCACTGAGTGTTTACTGTATTTAAACATGGAAAACACTCGTTCACAACAATATTATTGGGTTGTACTGCTGTGTTTTCTAGAAACACAAATGTGAATTACATAATAAATTCGTCTGAGTTCATATTTTTCATCCAGGATTTGGACATGGACAATTTTAAGAGTTCCTGTATTGACAGAAAACCTCTATTAACTATGGAAGATCAACCTCATATACACATGCACACAAAATTTTGTGTCTAATTTCTGTAGTGTCATATAGTTTTGCATTCCATATAAACCAGTCCATGGTTTAAGTACCATATATATGTACCATAAATAAATACATATATATTTATACATATACACACATAATCCAGTGGTGAAATGAGATTTATATCGAACTTCTTCAGTAGTTGAGTGTTCATTATAAGTTAACAAACCTAAAACCAGTCATTGTGTGCATTTCTTAGTACAGCTAGTAGATTTGGCTCATGAATGCTGTAATTTTTTGAGTGATAATTTAGATCTTATTCTTTGAAGAAATATTTTGCATTGTACTAACATGTTCAATTCTGGTTTTGTTTTTCTTTTTAATTTTTGCATAGAAGAACTGGGTTGTAGGCCAGAGGACCAGGGTTGGGGGTGGGGCGGGGGCTGTGGTAGTGTGAGAGGATTCGCTAGAGAAAGACTGGGGAACAGAACAGGCGAATTTACTGAAATACACTGTCGAGGGGAGCAGCAGACAAGACAGGAGAGGTCTGCTGTGCCATATGTGGGTTAGGTCCCTGGTTGGGATTGAGCCCAGGCTATAGAGGTGATAGCGTTGAAACTTAACCCCTAGGCCACCAAGGAGGCCCTGTTTTTGTTTGGTTTTAATCCTAGGTATACTGTCAAGTAAAAGATGTTTGCCCTTTTATCTAGGACCAATTTAACTTTATAATAAAATATCTCCAATTTAGAGGAAAATATATCAAAGGCTTTATTTATCAGAAACCAAATGTTTAATAAAGAGTAATACATGCATGCATAATATATTAGTTCTGGTGGGAATGGTGGTGTTGACACTGATACCAGGACCGCTGGTATCTGTGGTTACTAAGACCAATGCTTTATAACGCTAATGAGTATATATTGCTTGGAAATAGACTAGAAAGCCAATGTATTACCACTCCATTAGAAATTCAGAATGCTGTTTTCTGGAAGCCTCTTCATAGTTTACACCAAATACATGTTGGTAGTTTTTAGAAAATTAAACATATGAAGCAATTTGATGAGTTTGGAAATTGTTTCATTGCATCACCTTTTGTAAAACCAAATGCAATTTTAAAACTGTGTTAAGATATTATAAATATGACAGTGAAAAGCTAAATTTCCAAAACATATCCCTGGGATAGAGATTGTTTTTGTCATCTTAGGGCAAATCTGCATAACCCATGAAAACCTCTGATTTGGTGGCAAATCACTCTTTAAAGAATGCCTTCAACCATGGTAAGATGTAGCAAATTGATTTGAAATAACGTTGGGTGAATGTCCAGGTTAATACCCTGGCTCCTCATTGAACTGTTGGAAAATGAATTTGTTAAATAGAAAATTAACTTGTTATTTCTCAGGAGGGAATTATTCCTAAAAATTTAATGGCAACTTTCAGATCTGTGGTTTCAAAATATCTCTTCAATGCTATATATTATAGATATTCTCATGTGTCCACCCTTGGATTCTATTGCCTTTGATTGGTTCTAATACAAACCAGTCCTGCCTTAGCCCTGGATGATGGTGCTCTGTAACCTGGGAACCCCTCTGCTCAGAGCTGGTCTGTAACTCAGTGCTTTGGATCAGGTAGCCAGATAATGGGATATTATAAAAAGCAATAAAACAAACCTAGTGGGGCACTGACTACTAACATGGGGTGGTGGAGCAATAGAGAAAATGCGTTTCTCTTTTAACATTTTATCAGTTTCTCTTCAGAATACATAAATAATGACCTGAAATGTAATTGTGAAATTCAAATAAAAAGTTTTATGGATATGTCCTCTCCTTGTTTCCTTCTCTTGAAAGAGCAGCCTGCTTACTCTGAATAAGGAAAGACCTTTTAAATATCATTGACTAATGTTTCATTTTAAATTATGGTTAAAATACTTTTAAGATGTGTATAAATTTAATAAATTATGTGTTAAATAAACTTTTTTAAACAAAATATTTAACTCATTATTAACTTTTGCAGAGTTCTTTAAAAAGGTATGTTGATACTAACCCTTGCTTTGATACTAGACCTAACCTATCAAACCTATCTACCCTATAGCAAACCTATCTAATCTGTAGATATATATATTAAAGGTATGAATGCTCATCAAAATGTAATTTCTTCAAAGTTTGCTTTATGATCATAAATTTAAGTCTTTCAGATGTGTATTATGACAAGGCAACCATAGAGACTGTGATCATATTATAAGATTTTGAACTTACAGCAATTTGGGGATAAAAGAATGGTATCATAAGATAGTTCAGCTGACTTGCTTAAGGTCACATACCTAATCATACCTAATCATACAATGACCCAGGGGAGACAAATAAAAGAAAACAATCCCACAGAAACTGAGGCTTAGGACTTTCTATTTTAGACTTTCAAAATATGGGTAAAAGGAGTAATAGAGAAGGAAAAGTCATCCCAATAGCAGAGTGTGGACACATCACAAAGACAGCTGTGCTTAGTGTGGGGGAAGAATCATTAGTTCTTCATTTCTTTGTTTTATTCTCCTCAGTTGTAAAGCTGAGGAGTTTGCGGCAAGAGGATTTCTGGGGGTCAACTTTCTGTCTGTGGCTGGCAAGACTAGATAATAATATTGATAATGGTTACCATGTTGAACAACTGAAACTTTTAGAATCAAAGCTGCCTGTTAAGTTTACAAAGAAATGCCTTTTATATGTATCAGTTCCTTTTGATATATAGTTTTACGACACTGAAAAGCTATGTAGAATTTTTAAAATAAATCAGTAGAACTTTCAGACTTCAATTTTGATATATTTCTAATTGGAAAGTATTTGGAAACAACACTTTTGGGTTTCCAGAAAGAATGAGAATCTTATCAATTTATCTGGGACATTGCCAACTTAGATAATCTCTTGAGAGAGTTTCACTAAGGTTCAGATGGATAAAATGGTCTTTGTGTTTCCCAAATGTTGACTTTGTCACCATATCCTACCACATCATAGGATTTCTAGGAAAAAATAAAGTGATCTCATAGCATTTTTTCATCCCTTTCCCTTGTAAGGGATATGCATTGGGATTTAGTCATAGTGAAGAATTCAAGAATGGAAAACATGGAAGGAGAGATTTCATGGTGTGATCAATTGATTCCATTTCATTACACATTACATTAGCTTACTAATAAAAGTGGACAACACTTTTAATGACACTGAGGTATGTTTCTCTCTATGGAGAAAATTTTGAATAGGATGTACTTTGGTAAAGTGGAGAGTAATAACAGCTTTCATTCTTTGAAATCTAGTATAAAGTGATCAACATGGTCTAACTGAAATTTACCATGCCCCCCCCCCAAAAAAAAAAAAAAGTACATGACTTTCAAGAAAAATGGTATGGTCCTTTTAGGGGGGAATTTTGTGAAGTGTGTTCATGATCATTTATAGAAGGAAAACCTATACTGACTGCTTACTACATGTGCTGATGTATAATTTCTCTGAATAATCTGTTCTGATGGTGAGGTTAATGGTCTGATTTGCACCTGGTGAAGTGAGGTATAACCGTTGGCTGGTTTAATAATCCACATATTTTATTCCTATTACATCCTCTCCTTGGGTCACAAAGCTTTCACTTTTTTGTAATTATATCTCTCAAATTGGAGGGAAGGGTTAACTTCAGGAGTGTTTTTGGTCGCATTCAAATCACAGTAATCAGAGAAAATCTTCCCAGTTTAATTTTACTATGAGTTGTTTTTTTGGGAAAAATATTTAGATAAAACAAACATAATATCAATAATTATGAACAAGGATACAATATTATGTAAATTTTTAAGAAAAAGAAAATAGTGCATGCAAATTTTGTTGGAAACAAATCTTGTTTCCTATTGCCAAGAATTTCTTGTGGCCTTGAAAAAATTCAGAAAAGTTTGAAAATTCAGAAAAGCTAGAGATGGCTATTTAGATACCAAAAGTCCAGGTAACACTCTATCCCAGCTTCATGAGACGGAAGTAGTTTACTTTGAACACATGAAATAAAATCAACTAATATTTTGCCTCTCTTTAATCAACAAGCACATTATCCTCTTTTATGGTATTATGTAATCAAAATCATTTCCTGAAAACAAAAGTTTCTGTAACACTCAGTAAAAATGAGTGGTTAAATTAAATTTAAATGTATTCACAAATTATGATTCATACTTCCAATCCTCTAAAATGTGAAGAGTTAGTAAACCATTAATTTTGTCTCTTTATTTTACCAGAAATCATTGTAAAATCATGTTTGAGATTCTTTCAAAAGCAGAAAAAATGTCCACTTTGTAAATTTGGATTCTGAGACCATTAGTCAATCTAAGATGCATCTGCATTCTACGAACTAATCTGATAGTCTATGAAATGCTTATGTCTAGCCAAATCTAAATGCAAGTGTGGCCTTCTCCTGGTCATTATCTTTAAATCCATTTCCTTCTGTAGTTCCTACTCATCATGGAGACCAAGAATCCTCATTTTGAAAGAGGTATCTCAGGTGATAATGATGCATGTAATCACTCAGTCAAGCTATCAGTGTGAGGAAGATGTTTTCTGGTTGTGTGACTAGTAGCATTCATTTGACTCATTTTATTGAAACCAACTTCAGAAGAGATTTTGGAATTATGTGGTTACAACGTTCATTCACCCTTTTTCCCCTGCTCTTGCATTCATTGTTAAGAAGCTTGGCACAATTCGGATAAAGGGTCTTAAATTCTAATTCTGCTGTTGCTAATTATTCATTATGGATAAGTCATGACTATTTGATAGCTTATTTTCATGTAAAAATGGTAAAAATAACATTTGGATATTCATCTTTAGGACCTTCTGATTAATTTCTGATGTCTTTACAACATACTATTAAATATAATGGTTTTAATTAAAATTTGAGCAATTGATTGCCTAGTAATTAACTGAGATATGACGATACGACAACATTTCCAGACTTGCTGTAAATGGCAATTGAAGTTAGAATTATAGGTAGTAATTCTGATTCTCCTGTATGTTCATGCAGGGATACTAAATATTTTTTTTATTACATGAGTAATATTAGCATTGCTGTCAGAGTACTTTTATTTTCATCTGAAATCTGGAGAAAACAGATTTGTGGTCCTCTGTAAAACTATTAAAATTTTCTGGGGTCTCCCTGGTGGTGCTGGGGTTAAAGGCACAGCGCTATCAAGCTATCATCAGCCAATGGAACATGAGTTTGATCCCCCCTCATGGAGATAACCCACATGGTACAGCAGACCTCTCCTGTCTCGCCCACTGCTCCCCTCAGCAGTGTATTTCAGTCAGTCTGCCTGTTCTGTTCCCCACTCTGTCTCTGGTGAATCCTGTCATCCCCCACACCTTTGGCCCATCCCCTAGTTCTTGTATGCATAAACAAATCTTTAAAAATATATGTATAAATTCTAATACTTGGGTTATTATTAGGGGAAAGTGATTTATAGGCACTCCCAGCAGGAGTGGCAAACTTTTTGTGTAAAAAAATCACATAGCAGGGCCTCCCTGGTGGCGCAGGTGGTTGAGCACAGCGCTGTGGGGCTGTCCGAGGCCTCTGCAGTGCCTGTATGATCCCTGCCGGTCTGGTCTCGAAGTAGCCCACAAGGTGGGCGGACCTCTCCTGTCTTGCCCACTGCTCCCCTTGGCGGTGTGTTTCGTCAGTCTGCCTGTTCTGTTCCCCACTCTGTCTCTGGTGGGTCCTCTCACTGTCCCGTGCATCTGGCCTGCACCCGGTTCTTTATAAATAAAACACATCTTTAAAAATAAATCACATAGAAGATATGTCAAGCTTTTTAGATGACTAAAGTTCTTTTATCCCCTTCTCCTTCTATTCCTTCTTTTCTTCATCCTCACATTTTTCTTCTAACAGCATTTTGAAAGGGTGAAAATATTCTTAGCTCTGGGCCATATAAAGCATGCTTCTTAAACTTCAATGTGCATACACATCCTTGGAGGATCTTGTTAAAATGCAGATTCTGATTCTGTGGGTCTTGGGTTGGTCCTTGGATGTTGTATTTCTTAATATGCCCTTGGCTATTAAAGCTCATGATGTTGAACTCTTTCCTGGCACTCTATGTGATGAACAGCCCCCTCTGCTGTTAGCATCTGAATCCCCAATGTCTGACCCGCAGCTGTCTTTTTTATTTTTGTTTTTTTTTTAAATCAAAATTATAGGGTTGTTTTGGTTCAGTAATGAAAAATAACTGGTAGCTTATTGGACCTTAAGACCCCAGACATCTTTGGAAATTTGAGGAAAGCTATGGTTCCCATCATTACTCTTTTCTGCCTATGGAGGAATACCTCTTTCAGAGGGTTCTGGGAACTACCTAAAACTGCTTCATCTTAATTGTTACTGCTATATCTGTATACTTTCTGAACATAAGGAGCTCAGGGTTTATTCCTTCACTTTTAATGGCATGCTAACATTTAAATTATAGCTGTATTTTTACATATCCATCTCAGCGACCTGGCTGGTAAAACCTTTCAACTTTATTGTATAACCTATTGGCTGTTGTTGACCTGATCATTACATTTAAACTTATAAATGAAGGAAATTTCCTAACTGTTGGCATAAGTGAACACAGATTTTTGCAATGCCATATAGTAAATTTATTCACAGTGCTATTACTCATCACTTTGAGAAAATTGTTTTATCAAAATATAGTTTATATGCACCCTATGTCATATCTTTTTATTGCATGCATGGAGTTATACAACCATCATCATAATCAATTTTAGAATACATGCATTCTTTGCTTTTGAAAAATTAATATCATGTCACTTTGTTTTTACAAAAGGCCTACCTTAAGACCTGTTCTGCTAACTGAAAAAAAAAAAAAAAAATCCGGAATGTATGTTTGCTTTTCTGGCAAAAGTAAAAAAAGCAAAAATATTGTCAATGTCTGATTTGCAGCTGCTTAGTAAAGACAGTGCATATCCCAAGGAATGAGATTTGCATTATCAAGTTCCTTCCCCAGGGACTGTATCTTACAGGCTTTGTATTTATCATTTCATTCTTTTTTTTTTTTTTTTTAAAGATTTATTTATTTATTTATACAAGCACTGGGTACAGTCAGAAGTGCGGGAGGGTGAGAGAATTCACCAGAGCCGGAGCAGGGAGCAGAATAGGCAGAAAGACCGAAGTACACTGCTGAGGGGAGCAGCGGGCGGCAGGAGAGATCTGCGCGCCATGTGGGACCCTCGCACTGCAGCCGGGGATCGAACCGGCGCTGCAGAGGCTGCGGGCAGCTTCGCAACCCAGCGCTCAACTGCTGCGCCACCGGGGAGGCCCTATCATTTCATTCTTGCTTTTACAATCTGTTAATTCTGTTTTAGGTTTTTTTGTGTGGCTTGTGATGGCTTGGTATGCTATTTTTTAGGTGTTGGAACACTCAAATATAAATGGTAATTGCTTCTTTGTGTTACATCATTTTGGCATAAGAAAGTTTTCATATTCATGCCATACTTTTGATTTGGGGGAAACCTGTAGTTTCACCACTACCCCATCCCAAAAGATTACCTAGTCCTCCTTAATTCCTCAGCACCATGGGACACCATAGGCAACCATAAATCTATTTTGTATCTCTGAATTTTCCTCTTCTGGACCTTTCACATAAATGTAATCAAACATAATGCTGTCTTGTTTGAAAGAAACTAGTTTTTTTTTTTTTTTTTCCACTGAGTATACTGTATTCAAGTATCATCCATGCTATTCTGTGTGTCATTCCTTTTTATTGCCCAGTTCCATTCAGTGGATATACCACATTTATTTATCCATTTTTCATTTCATGTCGGTTCTTTCCTTTTTTTGTTATTATAAATAATGCTGCTATGAATATTACATTGTATTTATGTACAAGTTTTGTAGAGATACAATATTTCTTTTTTTTTTGACTGCAATTGCTAGATTATGTGTTAATTCCAAAAGTGGTTTTCCAAAGTGGTTGCATCACTTTCCATCCTCTAGCAATATGAGACTTTCAATTTTTCCTGTACCTCTAAAATTCTTTTATTTTACATTTTTTGATTATTTCCATTCTAGTGGGTGACAAATATATCTCATTATGGTTTTTATTTGAATTTTAAGGATGTTGAGCAACTTTTCATGTGCTTACTGCCATTTATCTAACCTTTGCAGGCAAATGTCTGTTCAAATGCTTTACCCAGTTTAAATTAGTTATTGTATATTTTTGTTGAATTACACATTTTTATATATTGTAAAGTCATCTATCAGCTATAATATTTGCAAATATCTTTTTTGAATCTTTTTTTTCAATTTTAAATACTTTTTTCAGGCATATTTAAATTTGAGGAAGTTCAATTTATCTATTATTTAATTTATCACTTGTCTTTTTGATATCATATCCAAGAAGGGTTTTTTTTTTTAATCTAATTCATGGTCATGAAAATTTGCTCCTGTGATTTCTTCTAATTGTTTGATTGTTTTACCACTTACTTTTAGATTGTAGATGTTGTTTAAAAGTTTTTGTATTAGGGGCCTCCCTGGTGGCGCAGCGGTTGAGCGCTGGGGTGCGAAGCTGCCCGCAGCCTCTGCAGCGCCGGTTCGATCCCCGGCTGCTCCCCGGCCACCGGAGGAGGGTCCCACATGGCGCGCAGACCTCTCCTGCCGCCCGCTGTTCCCCTCAGCAGTGTACTTCGGTCCTTCTGCCTGCTCTGCTGCCTGCTCTGGCTCTGGTGAATTCTCTCACCCTCCCGTGCTTCTGATTGTACCCAGTGCTTGTATAAATAAATAAATAAATCTAAAAAAAAAAGTTCAGTCTATAAAAAAAAAAAGAAAGAAATCTTTAAAAAAAAAGTTTTTGTATTAGTGGGAATAAAATTACTAAAAGAATATACAAATGTGGCAACACTGGAATAGTATACCTATGTTATAGTGATAATGAGTAAAATTCTCAGAGTACTTATGGGGCATGCTAGAGTCTAAATCTTATTCCTAAATGATTTATGTATTTGCCTCCCATTATTTAGAAGTTTTAATTATAAATATTTTTCTCTTATCATTATGCAATATTTTATATTTATTATCTAGCAATGTAGGAAATTATTTTATATATAAATGACTCTCTAGTAACATGGACAATTAGCTAGTTTCATTTTAATAGTAGCACAAGATTGGGAATTGAGGAAATATGAAAGATTGTATATAGGAGATTAGAGAAGAACAAGGTGATATCAAAACATGATGATTGTGGCTTACCATATGCCTATTACATAGAAAGTGACATAGAACATTTGATGAATTTTAGGAACACCTTCTATGGCTATGAGTCCAGATCTTTACATTGGGAATATGTTTCTGACTTGAAAATTATTTTCAAACAATCATATTTACATATTCTGAAATCTCTTTTGATTATTACTTTGGACATAATTCTTATTTATATATTTTTAAATTCCTCACTTACTTTAGAGACTTAATATTTAACAATATGTAACCTGTGTTATTGTGATGCAAAATGCAATTGCTTGTTCATGTTTTAGTGCTTTGGGTCTTCGAAAGATTTTTTTTTTTTAATTCTGACCTGTGTACTCTAAATTACTCTTGTTCTAGTTACCTGTCATTTGTAATATATAAGTACCTTTTTGGTTGGATCTGATGAGATAACAAATGGTAATTAGCAACCTTTAAAAGTTAATCCTCTTCAGAAAAGAGAATGTTCATTCACTCTCAAATTAAGCTTCCTTTATTAAATTAAAATATTCATTTAATATTAATATTGAAAGTAAACTGGAATAATATTGAGGAGTAAATACTACTTGTGTTTATTGAGTAGAAATAGGATAGTTATCTCTCAGCATCTCCTCTTGATTTATTTTAGCAGCTGGTAGGACCTTTTCGCAAATACTTGTCCTTGACACCTTATAAACTAAAAATATTCAAAACAAAACATAATGCAAAAATTTCATCTTCAAATACCAAGAGCTCCTTCTTTACCTATTTTGTATGACCCTTACTGACATTGCTTTCATTGTAGTCACAAGGAAGTCATTGGTGGCTATCACTCTTCTGACTATATGGTGATATGCCAAATTCTGTCAAGAGTTCATTTTATAACATGCCATTTATCATTCTCCTTTTTTTCTACCTGAAGTGTCATTTACCAACAGGTTCTTTTCATTGTTCTCTGGGATATTTACATAACACTCAACTATCTTTTTGCCTCCTTTGCTATCTCTCTTTTACACAGCATACAAAACAACCTTTCTTACACACAGATGGCCATGTCAGTGCCCCCTCAAATTCTGTTGGCCATGTGGACCAAAAGTCACACTCCTCAGCACTGTACTTTAAAAGCCCCCTTTTCTCTGGCCCTAGGATTATATTTTGCCCTTACCTGCCACATCAAGAGGACACTTATGATGAAATGTTTTATACAGGTATTTTCATTTCATTGTGCTTTTGCTCATGATGTTTCTTTAATCTGAATGCTCTCCTTTGTTGACAATTTAAATGCCACAATTTTGGGGAGAAGGATCTTATTATGGTCTAGTTAAAGTTAAACTTCCCTCCCTGTTTTCCTATAAGGCATTTTTGAACCTCCATACATTACTTATTTAATTTTAATATAGTGAGTTATGCTTGAGTTCCTCATCTGACACTCCAAAATAGAAATTCTGCTGCTTCTGCTTAGTTTTGTATCCCTGGACAACAGATGCTATTGTCTAACCTTCCTCCTCTATTAAATTACTTTAATATTTGTACACAAGTTTCAGGTCTCTTTTAATGCTAAATTTGATGGTGTAGCACTAGCATTATAAATAGCATCTCTGTGTGTTTTATGCGTTTGCCTGCTTGACTTTCTCTTTGGGTAGAGAGTATGCACTTTGAAGAGAGAAAATTAATCTTACTCATCTTAGTACCCATTCTAACATACTGGTTCCAGAATAAAATCGCATGCCCTCACTTTTTCTTGCCATGATTCATGAAGGATGTTAACTCACTCACTGGAATTATATCAATTTATTGCGATATTTTCTCATTCCATAAGGGACATGGGAAGACTTAAGTGGTGCATAAAGAACAGAAGAGTGAAACATAAATAAAATAGTAGTTAGTGCATTTTGAATAATTAAAAAGCGTAATTTCACCAGTATGAACCATGATGAGACAAAAGCTACAGATAAGGAATGTTAAAGCTCGTTTCATTCTGTTTTATTTTGTAGGATCCCGTCTTCGCCAGGAAGACTTTCCCCCGCGAATTGTGGAGCATCCTTCCGACGTCATCGTCTCTAAGGGAGAGCCCACCACTTTGAATTGTAAGGCAGAGGGCCGGCCCACTCCCACCATTGAGTGGTACAAGGATGGTGAGCGGGTGGAGACCGACAAGGATGATCCCCGGTCCCACAGGATGCTTCTGCCCAGCGGGTCCTTATTCTTCTTGCGCATTGTGCATGGACGCCGCAGTAAACCCGATGAAGGAAGCTACGTTTGTGTTGCAAGGAACTATCTTGGTGAAGCAGTGAGCCGAAATGCGTCTCTGGAAGTGGCATGTAAGTGATCATAATGAGCCTGGTAAATGGCAGGCACATTTACTTTGATTTATTTTTAGTAAGCATTGATTCATTCCCATAAATGCTTAATATCTAAAGACGAAAACAATCAACACACTGAATAATTTTACTTTGCCTTCTCCAAAGAAAGCTGGTCAAAATAATGTCAAGCCAGGGTGTTGGAATGCATTTATTCATATTGAAGCAATGCAGAGATTGTGCTATTACATTAAAGTGAAGTGGCAATGGTGTCAGTCATGTTTAAAATTTGAATTATTAATAGGAGATATAATCAAGTTTCAAAGTGTTAAATGCAAAGTTTGTGTGTGACATGGCATACACAAGGCATAAATTCAATATTATACATAGTCCTGTACCTATTCATATATAAGTATTATATATAGCATTATATTGTGTGTTATATATTATATCTATTTCTGAATCTAACTTTTGTCAGGCAACTTTATAAGGAGAATGCTTTCTAGGCTATATTAACTCTTACCTCCTGGCTGAGTTTAGGAATCTTTATCCTCGTTATTCTAGGGGAATTAACAACAAAACAAAATCATCATTGAAGAGACTAGGAACAAAATGTTGATATGTAGGAGGGTCTTACTCAGTATTGGTAAATAATAATATCTAAGCATTGGCCCGGCCTCTGGCATTTTGTAATATATATTTTTATTAATCAGTTCAATTTCGCTAGAAAATCAACACATCAGTGCTTTGCATCTATTTGAACATCTCTACCCTAACTTCTTGGACCTTTCTTAGAACAAATTAAAATATACGACAGAGTTTGTTTCTTGTTTATAGATGAGGATTTGGTGCCATAATTTAAACAGTAACTACTAACCCTGCGGTCCATTTTTAACATCTTTTTTGAAGAAACACTTTATGTAGGATTAATGTGCATACGAGGGCAACAATCCTCCCTCTCCTCCTGATTGCCCTACCCCATGCCAATTTGTACCTTTAAAGTTTCTGGCTGTACATGGAAAGTCTTCATAGATGAGAAAATTGGGGACATTCAGGTTGGTGAACCATTTCTCTGGCGGGGGAAGAGAGTGCAAAATAATAACACATTGTCTCAAATCTTCAATTAAAGTTGATACTTGTATTCTCATACCATAAGATACCACATTAGATGAACAAAAGTGGTCTACATTGTGTAATTGTGTAGTGAAGTTTTCAACAATATATCATTATCTTTGCACATGAAAACATCCCTTAATAAACATTTCCTATTCAGCTAGCCTAGTGAATGCTTTTGCTCTCAAGCATCAGTTTTTGATTTGTAGTTTGTACCAGGAAATCTGGTACACATCAATACTTAACATGTATAAATCAGATAGGAAAAGTCTATAATAATCCTAAAACTCAAAACTGTTACGTGAAATACCTTGAACTTTAACTAGCAATGCCATTTTTCACTGACTAGGCAATTTCATTTTTATAATTCCAGAAAACAATTAAATTCAGTTTAAGGAAATTTTAAATGTATACAAAACTTAAAGAATGAAAAATATTTCCAACAGTACTGTTTTAATTTTGAAAAATCTTATTCTAGAACTTCTCAAACTTACTGAGAAGCTTTTCTCTTACTTTTCCACCAATCTTTCATAATAAATATATCGCTTATCCAATTTTATAGATAAAATAAAACCCATTATGGTTAAATGACCAAGACTTACATAATACTTAATGAAAAATTCAATATCACATTGCAATTCTTCTAATTTTTAGTTTTAGGGCATTGTTCCATATTTGGAAAAACACTCTAAATAAATCTGACCTACTTTATATAAATAAAAAAATTAAGACATTTTCACTAAAATTATTTTCTATCTACTTAGGAGAAAGTAACTCTTTAATCCTTAACTAAATTTTCTTCTCAGTATTAGAGTTTATATAAATGACAATAATTTTATTGTTGAGCAGTTATAATCTTACTTTGTTTCTGAACCTTATATTTGTTATAGCTGTTCCCAGCACATATGAAATTTTCACTTTTATTCAGTCTTAATATTTTCTCTCTTTCCTAATTGCATCATTAATAGTGAATCAAACTGATTTAGGAGGAACATTTTAAACCATGAATTTTTTTAGCGTGTAATATGACAATAGCATTTTTTGAATTTTTAAATAAATGCTAAAAATACTTCTGACCTAGAGAGGATGGCAAGAAGGCTTTTAAATTGGATTTAGCTAGTGAATAAAATCCTTTCTTCTAATGCCATGTCAACAGTTCATGTCATTTGAAACAATACAAGATCAAATAATGTCCATTTATATGCTACTCATCTTTTTTGCATTAGCTCAGCAGTCTTTTCTTTTTTCTTATGAAAAATATTAATATAGAAATTTGGGTCAAAGCATGACAATTTTTCAACACTATTAGTAACAAAGATCTATTTTTATATAATGATAAGAGACATAGCTACAGAGTATATCAATGTCTGGCCTTCATATTTTCAAATACTTAACATAAATGTTCAGTTTTGCCACATCTATGTCTTCATCCATTAAAGGAAAGAATGGAAGTTTAAAAACACTGTATATTGGGAGAACTTCTGGTAGCTGGATATGAGGTTGGTGGACAGCTAAAGTTTGAAAGGTAGGCATGTGCTCAATCATAAAATCTAGACTTTTAGTATAAAATGAGAATCTTTGAAAGAGAATGGAAGATTGGGTTAAGTGGATGATGAGTGAAGTCAGATAGGAGTTAAGAGGCTGTCAGATAACTTAGAAAAGAGTATACATGTTAGACTATAAACTGAAAATACAGTGACCATTAAAAAGAGGAAATGGTTTGAATCATATTTAGAAATTACACATCATATTACTTTATGTTTGATTTGAGGTGTTTCTCAAATACTATTTTTTGGCAGAATAACAAGGTGTATAGTGCTACCATCCATGGTGAGAGCAGAAACAGGAGAAATAGGGTACTGGAAACAGGAAAGTGAAATCAGCTTTGACTGCTATTGGTATTGTTTGACACCTTGAGATATACATGAGGTAAAATCATCCCGTTTTCTTTTTTAAGAAAAGCTATCTTTTTAGATAGCTTCTGGAATTGAGAAGAACGGTCTTTCCCAGATAGATATTGAAGCCATGGGATAGGTAGAATAGACATGGATGCCTAGTCAGACTTTCTGGAGGGCATGGGTAATAAGTGTTAGATCACTCCCATTGCTTGAAACACCAATATTTCATGATGGGCGAAGGAATGAGCTTTGAGGGGGAAAAAAAAAAAGAGAGCAAGGAATTGATTTTTTTTTTGTAAGATTTATTTATTTATTTATTTATACAAGCACTGGGTACAGTCAGAAGCGCAGGAGGGTGAGAGAATCCACCAGAGTCAGAGCAGGGAACAGAACAGGCAGACTGATGAAGCACAATGCTGAGGGGAGCAGTGGGCATGGCAGGAGAGGTCTGTGTGCCATGTGGGACCCTCGCTGGCAGCCGGGTATTGAACTGGTGCTGCAGAGGCTGCAGGCAGCTTCGCAGCCCAGCACTCAACCGCTGTGCCAACAGGGGAGGCTCAGAATTGATTTTAAGAAAAAGAAAAAGTGGTTGGCTATGCAAATGACAGTGATAGTCAAGTAATAAATATCTGTGGGCTCTAGTGATGAAAGAAAGCCCAGCAGTTGAAGAATGAGTAGGTAGTGGCAATGGACTGGCTAATGCCCATTTTTTCAAGACGTTAGCTATGAATGGAGTGCGAGGGAATGAGAACAGGGTATCCCAGCCTCTGCTCTACTGATATTTGGGGTGGGGCAATTGTTTGTTTTAGGGACTGTACTGTGCCTTGTAGGATGTTCAGGAGCATCTCTGCCCTTTGCTCGTAAGATATCCACAAGATCTCCTTTACTCATCCGGAGTGTGACAACCAGAAATATGTCCAGGAGCTGCACAGTGCTCCCTAGAGGAGGGGATGCATCAAAGTCATGTGAGAACAACAGACCTGGCTGGTTCAGAGTATGTAGATGAATAGAAAACAAGTGTTGCAACTTTTATTGTGAAGGTATTATTGATTAAAACATGTAAATTTTTAATTTCCATTTTCTTTTTCTGGGTTTTTATTTTTTATTTTAAAAGTCTTGGTTTCTGCTTTTGTATGAAATGGGCAGTTTTTACTGATAACATCTCTTTTGACAGTTCTTTACTATATTTGTTCTTTTTGTTTGTTTTTCTTTAATATCTACTTCAGTTTTATGCAACAGGACTATACAGTGGAGAAAAACATATACAGGACTAATAATTTCAATGGAGACTTGAATCACTTACCTCATATTTGCCCCTGGCACACTCCCTCTTGATTTCTGTTAAAAAAAAAAGAAAAAAAAAAAGCACAATTCAGAAAGTACTTTTGAATCACTTGACTTCAACAAAGATCTTCAGGTAAAAAGAATTTTTTACATATTTAGAAAACAGAATCACAGGGTCCCAGCAAAGCACCTGGCACTGAAGAAGTTAATATGCAGTTTTCCAGTGGGACCACCAAGAGAGGCACGGTGGAGCTGCTGCAGATAGGATTTCAGTTTGAACACCGGTGCTCTCTGTGTTTGGAGCAGAAGGAGCACAGAGGTCCTCACACGGATTGTGGCTGCCTGTGATACAGCCCGAGTCCCTGGCAGCCCCTAGAGATAGCAGCTGTAGCCCCAGGTGGTAAATATATGACAGCAGCTTGATCTATCGACCAGGGTAAGAGGGGGTTCTGGCCTAAATGAAAATTCATGAAAAATTGATGAAGTCCCCAGATTATTTTTTCCGTTTCCTTTTCTCAGCACTATACCAATGCAGAGAGGGGAGATTAAATGAGGTGCTGAATGCTTTAGTGACAAGGGGGTTGTGGTTCAAAGGTCAGGGGTCACTGACGGTTTTTTTTTGTCGCTTTCCTTACTTCTAAAGCAAAACACAGAAACTTTTCAGATAAGATGTGGTTTACCTTTGCTTTGATGACAATAAAGTGGCTAATATTTGAAAGTTAGCCTCTGATGCAACTACAAAAGGGAAAACAGATGTGATTCATAATTCAATTCAGGAACGAGAAATAGATTGAATTCCGTGACTGCAGGGCAATTTCTTTCCTTTTTTTTTTTTCTTCCCCCCACCCCCGTGTTTCAAGACTCATGCTGCAAGAAAGTCATTTAGAGAAGGAAAAGGTCTTGCATTATTTATAGGTCACAGATTGCTAGAACAGCATAGCTATGGAACTCTCTACAAACATAATGATCCTGTTTGCTTTAAATCCCAAACTAAATTGATGTTTTATCTGTACAAGGAAGAGAGGTTACAGAAGTAGACTCACTTTAGTAGCAGAGGTCACAGGTGGCATTAAAAATGAACACAAGGTAAATTGTTTCTTGATATTTCTAAGTTAAAAATGTCATTTTTTTTCTTTTATTTTGACTGCAAATGAATGTTATCTAGACAAATACCTTTATACTTCATAAAGTTTAATTTATACTGGTAAATTAAATTTCAAAAAAGGCTGAACTATGAAGAGAATTTTAAAATAGGTTTATTGAGATATAATTTGTCCATGTAAAATATACAGTTCAGTAGTTTTTAGGCTATTCACAGGGTTGTGCAACCAACACCACAGTCTAGTTTAGAACATTTCTGTCACTCCTGTAGGAATTCCTGTACCCTTAAGTGGTCAATTACCATTGCCCTGAAGACCACTAGCCCAAACCTTAAGCAAACACTAAAATATGTTCTGTCCTTTTTATTTTTTCTGTCTTTATGCACTTGCCTATTATGGATATTTTATATAAGTGAAATCATACAAATATGATCTTGTTTGACTAACTTATCATTAGTATATTGTTTTCAAACATCATTTTTGTTGCACATATTATTACTTCATTCCTTTATATTGCTGAATAAAATTTGTTTGTGTGGATATATGCCATTTTATTGAGTTGCTTGTAGGTTGATGGACATTTGAGTTGTTTCCACATTTTGTTATGAATAATGAATATTTCTGTACAAGTTCTTCTAGGAGATGTGACTCCTTTTGGGTATTTTCTTGGGTATATATCTAGGGGTCAAAGTAGTCATATGGTAATTCTGTTTAATTTTTTTGAGGAACTTATGTGTAATTTTTAAATGTAGATAAAACATTTGTTAGTGCCATTGGGTTACCTATATCCAACTCTTCTTGCAGTGGAAAGAACAACCTATGAACTTGAGTATATTCAATTGATATTATTGAATGACTAGCATGTTAAACTTCCTAGGTCAATATGTCCATATTTTAAGATAAGATTCAATTAATTAATAATAGGTAATAAATTATATGAAAATATTAATGGGCACAAAATCTTTCTTTGACCTACTCATTTAATTCCATGTGACATAAATTGAGAGAATAAATGCTGAAATCAGTTCTTCTTGTGAGTCTTCTAACAGACCATCTTGACTTTAGCTCCAATTAAGTTGAATAATGCAATTTACATCTTTGTTTTCTGTCATTTTTATTTTTCCTGAAAACAGACAATACTCTGACTTCTTGGGACATGTAATTACCTTTTCTGGGAATAAGTATCACTGCCTTTCCTGTTTCCATGTTACATCATCTTCCAAATGCTATAAAGTTTTGTATTTCTTTTTTAATTTGAAAGATTTAAGATAGGAACTTAATGAATTACTATAAAGAAGATGGTTAAGTAAGTCCAGGACTAGGAAAAAGAGAACTTCCATTACACTACCATGACTTAACTAAAATAATCATATAAACAGATTTGTCCATTTCAGTTCCATGAGAGTAATCAGTCCAACCAGAACCAATATTCTTAGATTTTGATCAAAAAGAATATAGAAGAAACTAGTCCTTTTATAAGTCTTATTTGCATTTCTACAAATTTCAAGAGAGAATTAATAAATTTTTGGTAGAGAGGGGATGATACACCAACAGTTGAAAAATACTCATGTTCAAAGTTACACAGGCCATGGTGTAGGCTGATTTGTGCCCTCCATTTTCCTTTTACCTGTTGAAGTCCTAAATTCTAGTACCTCAGAATATGACTGCATTTGATTATGGGACCTCTAAAATATGACACTTAGGATAGGAACCTAATCTGATATGACTAGTGTGCTTAAGAGAACAGGAAATGTGAACATATAAAGAGAAACCAGGGATGCCAATGACAGAAAAAGACTTTGGAAGACATAGGGAGATGGTGGCAATTTGCAAGCCAAGAAGAGAAACTGCAGAATAAACTAAACCTTTATCTGGAAAATCCAGTCTCCAAATCTGTAAAAAAATAAAGTTCTGTTAAGCCACATAATAGATGGCATTTTGTTATAGCAGCCCTAACAAATTAACATAGGTCATTAATTGTACAACAAGAGTAACATCTAGTAAAAGATTATATTAAGAAGAAAGTAGTGATGAGAATCAAATATTGTTTGCTGTCTGTGAATTTTGTCCTCTGATCCACAATACTGGTCCAAGACTGTTCTAAAAAAAAAATCTGTAAACTTAATTGAATATATTATACACCACGAGTAATATAAGTATTGAGGAATCAGTCTAAAACATCTTTAACTAGAAACAAATGAGAGAAGCAAATATTTTTATACCTGAGAACAGATGACCCTAGGGGTTATATGTTTGTGTGTAATATCCATGTCTGCCTTACTTGGGATGTTTAATTTTATGATACCCCAAACTCTTTCAAATACAGATCTTTCCTTTAATCTTTACAAATGAAGGTGTGAAATTGCTACTTTTGGGGAACATGTTTGAACTTATCATCAACTTAAATATGCATAAAGATCTATTTTGATATTAGGTTTCAGTTGATTGAATTAACTATGTCCAATCCCTCTCTCAGTACAAGTTTCAATCTGTCATTCACTCAAGTCAGCCTGAATTAACTCTGATACCAGGGGCAGCACAAAATGAAACAACATTTTGATATCCTTCACTTTTTTCTTTAATTTTATTTATTTATTTTTAAAGATTTATTTATTTATACAAGCACTGGGTACAGTCAGAAGCATGGGAGGGGGAGAGAATTCACCAGAGCCAGAGAAGGGAGCAGAGCAGGCAGAAGGACCGAAGTACACTGCTGAGGGGAGCAGCGGGCACCCTCCTCCGGTGGCCGGGGAGCAGTCAGGGATGGAACCGGCGCTACAGAGGCTGTGGGAAGCTTCGCAACCCAGCGCTGAAGCACTGCGCCACAGGGAAGGCCCTGATATCCTTCACTTTAAAGCGATTATTTCCCAAAACAAAATAATCCTGAGCTCTGTAAATATGTAAATTTTATTCATGGAATGGCAGACAAAACTATTGTGATTCTAAGGTGTGTCAAGACAAAACATGTCTTGTTTTCAATCCCAAAAGTGTTTTTTTTTAAAGATTTATTTATTTATTTTATACAAGAACTGGGGCACAGGTCAGAAGCGTGTGAGGGTGAGAGAATTCGCCAGAGGTGGGAGCAAAAAGGCTGAAAGCTCTGCTGAGGGGAGCAGTGGGCGAGACTGGAGAGGTCTGCTGTGTCATGTGGGGTTCTCCCTGGCTGGCGGGGAATCGAACCGGTGCTGCAGAGGTTGCGGGCAGCTTCACAGCACGGCACTCAAATGCTGCACCACCAGGGAGGCCCCCAAAAGTGTTTTTAAGATAAATTTAATAAATTTAATGAAACAACTTTCAAGGTTTTCCCATCTATACTCCTTTAATTTCCTAGATTTTAAATGATGTGCAAATATAAGTTTTTTGAAAGCATTTATAGGTACTTAGTATCTATATTTAAGATATTTAGAATACCTAATTTTATGCTGCAATGTGTACGCTTTTTTCCCAAGATTTGTGTTTCATCAGAATGACAGGTCTTCAATTTTCTTTCTTTCTTTTTTTTAAATTTTATTTTTGTGTGGAAAAACTGGGGTGTAGGTCAGAGGTACGGGTGTAGGTGGTGAGAGTATTCATCAGAGACAGTGAGGAGCAGAATAGGTGGATCTACTGAAATGAACTGCTGAGGGGAGCAGTGGGCGGGACCGGAGAGGTCAACTGCACCATATGTAGGTAGCTCCCTTGGGGATCGAACTGAGACCCTAGCAGTGACAGTGCTGAGACTTAACACCTAGGCTACCAGGGAGGCCCTTGGTTTTTTTGGATTGAATTTGTTTTTCATAATTATAATACACATTTTTAATTCTGACGTGGCCCCCACAAGGGTTTTATAATTACATAAAGGGTACTGCTTATCTTTCATGCATGAGGCAGTATATACAGCAAGCTCTTTACAGGAGTATAGAAATAATAACCGTAGGGGAAATTTTGGTGACTCTGGAAATTTCTTTCTGTATAGAAGTTTGTAAGAGTCTGTGGCTTAACTGCTTAAGGATGAGATTCAATTGTAGTATTGACCTGTTATTTCCACTGTATGCTGTTGAAGTTAGTTTTGCTTTTATGGGGTTTTCAAAAGCAAAAACACTCCCAAACATTCACCTCTTAATTAAGTACTATTCATACATTTTTGTCAATAGCATAAATGTTTCATAGGAAATAATTTAGGGCCTCCCTGGTGGCACAGAGGTTAAAAGTCTCAGCTATTGCCAGCCACTGTGGAATGAGTTCCATGCCTGTTCAGGGAGCTGACCCACATGGCACAGCAGACCTCTCCTTTTTCACCCACTACTCCCCTCAGCAGTGTATTTCAGTAGATCTGCCTATTCTGTTCCCCGCTCTGTCTCTGGTGAATCCTCTCACCTCTTGCACCTCTGGCTTACTTCCCAGTTTTTGTATGAATAAATAAAAATAATTCTTAAAAACCAAAGAAAAATCTAGGTAAGCATAACAGGTCCTTGCTTGGGGTAGCTTCTGTAAACTCTGAACTCCCAAGCACTACTCTCCTGGGGATGCTTACACATCAGTAGCTCAGTGTTTCTGGCCTCAGAGTGAAGTCAAGCATGGATTGTATGAGAGGCAGCTACTTTGATCATATGACAGATATACAGGCCCAATTTCTGGTGAGTCCCAACAGATATTTGGTATGTTTAATTTATTTTGCTTTTTTATTTTTAGTGAAAGTTTAGCACTCCATACCCCCATGGCCACTGGTCAAAGCCTCTTGTACAATTAATAGTCAAAAGGCCCCCAAGCAAGCAATGTCTTGTTGGGTTACAGGCAACAAGGAAAGTCTGATTGACTAATAACATTGGCCTACTGAGTAGGATGACAAATAGTGCTTATCATCTACTCTCTTTATTCCCTGAGAATCAGGCCATTTCTCAGTTATATAAGATGTTGTTGGTATTTATAAAGGCAATCATTAAGTTTCTTATGGCATTATGTAATATCTAAGTGTAACAAACTTTACAATTTATTTATATATAAATATATATAAATTTTATTTATAAATTTATGTGTATGTGTATATATAGCTATATACACATAAACACATACATGTCTACACATGTACATAATATACATACATCTGTATGTATACACACCTGTGTGTATATACACCTGTATGTATATATACATACACCTGTATATATAATTATGTATACACATATATATGCACAAAACATAATTTAACTGTTTCCATAAACAAATATATATAAACATATTTGAAGTAGACAAATATATGTAATATATGTAGACCTATATTTGATATACATTATATTTAATATATATTATCTCAATATATATTATCTCAACCTCCCCCATTTTCCTCCACCTTGCATTCTCCGCTTATTCACATTGAATGAGAGCATTCATTGACTTTCTTTAAATCAATTTAAAAATCTTTATTGGATTTCCTAGTCATTAGGAGTAAAAATTGGTTTCAGAAGTCCCTGTCTTCAATGGAGCTCATGCCATAAGTGAGAAACCTAGGTAGGCTCATCAATAACAGCTAACCTTCTACTGTGTTGTAGTGTCAAGGCCTTCAGAGGGGGCATGCCACAAAAGCTAGAAGGAGAGGCGCCAAATAAGTCTGGATGAATGTGAATGAAAAGTAATTTTTGACCACTAGGAAAATGTATAAAAGCAAAAGGCTTAAGCTGTGCTTAGTCATTTTGGTGGAAGATGAGTACATTTGCTGAGTTAGAGATTGTATATAGGAGAATAAAGGAAGATAACTTACATGAAAGTAAGTGGGGATTGGTAATGTACTAAACAAACCAGGGAGCTTGCATGTTGTGTTAAGTGACTTAAGTGAGTCCTTCAATGATTTTGATTTGGGGATGATACTTGTGGGGTTGATAGGAAATTCTTTAAGCACAGTGTGAGTTGGATGACAACAAGGGACACTGTGAAGAATGGAGAGATACAACAATTAAGGTTCTATAGGATGAGGATTGAAGTAATTTGTTGAATGAAGTAGACATTAGGGAAAGAGGAGATGGCATTGCAAAGGAGAATTGATAGGAATTTAAGAAATGAATCTGTAGTTCATAGGATAACATACATTTTATATAGTACCTTCTAACTACCAGGTACTCAAGTAGGTGTTGAGGATACCGATACTTAAAATGGAACAAGAATTGTTTAATGGCCATATATTTGCAGTTGAATGGATATAGAGGAAAAAGTTCTGGAGAGCTTTTTGTGTGACAGTGTGAACATTCCTAATCGGACAGAACTGCACACTGAAAAATGCTGGAGATGGTAAATTTGAGTTTCATGTTTTTTATCTTTATTAAAAACAAAAAATGAAAGAAGAAGAAGGCATGATTCATGACATCAGAGAGAGTTGAACAGGATGGTACAAAATGTGGTAAGTCCTGTGCTGTGGAAATTTGAGGAACTGTGATATAGGCAGAACGATTTCTCTGGATAGTGAGTAATAGTAATGGCTGGTATTTACTAAATACCAGACTATTTTTGTAAGTGTTTTACACTCATGATGAATTCAGCTCTCTAAATAATCCCATTTTTGTCTTCTCTAACTGAAGACCAAAGTATTAACTGGTTAGTTTTTAAACTACAATAAGAATTCAGGATTTGAACCCTGGGAGCTGATGTGTGGAACCTCTTTTCTAAACCACTCTGCTGAGTCTTTCTTCTTTGATTCCTTTAAATAAATAGACAACATTATTTACCCTAAGAAGAAATAATTAGTGTTTGTTTTAGATATTTTACTCAGAAAACAGTTATTCAGTTGTATATGTACAGTGATGATGCTGGGCTAGTTAAAGTCTAAGGCTTTGTTTTGGTGCTAAAACTCTGATTCATGGGATATTAAAGGAAGGAAACAACAGAAAGAGTGATTTTCCTATTTTTTTATTTAGTTATATATTGACATTTGAGAGCTCATTAGTTTATTCAAGTAATTTGATTTTCTCTTTACAGTTCCTAGTTGTCAAATATCCGTATCAGGAAAATTCATCACTTTCAGTTCTTATTGACATGTTTGCAGGCCAAAGCAGCTAAAAGATTAAGAATCCAATTTATAAGAGGAGTCATCTATCATTTAATATCTAAAGTTTACTATTTTTTATAGAAAGAGGAGTATGATAATAACGATACCTGCATGTTACTTTCTAGAGTTATTTGAAAGTTTTTAACAAATTCACATTTGTTATCTTATGGTGTATGTATTTATAGATATTTACTGACTTTGATAGCATGTAGTATAATTCATATTGGTCAACTTGGCTTTAAAATAACTTATTTATTTTTAATTTAAAATTGAATTAAAGGAGGAAGTATAATCTTTTCAACGACAACAAAAAAGATCAAGCAATTGGATGATCATAGGCAAAGAAAAGAAGAAAGTTTTGACTTAAACCTCACACTGTATACAAAAGTTAATTCATAATTTATTATACATTTAACCCTAAAGCACAAAAATATAACATTTTAGAAGACGGGAACAATCCTTTGGTGCCTAAGGCTTGGTGCTAAAGAAGAAACCAAAAAGATAAATATATTTGACTTCATTAAAATGAGAAATTTTAACTATTTGAAAAACTTTAAGAGAGTATATCACACTACTTAGTAGGAGACTGTGTTTACAAACCACATATATCTAATAAAAAACTCATTTAGAATGTATAAAGATCTTTCAGACTTAACAATAATGAAATAAATAATCCAATTAGAAAATGACCATGAGACTTGAAGAGACATTACATCAAAAAGTATATATAGCTGGCCAATAAGCACATAAGGATACATTAAACATTGCTAACCTTAGGGAAATTCTTATTAATACTACAATGAAGGGGTGCTCCCTCGTGGCCTAGGAGTTAAGTCTCAGCGCTGTCACCTCTATGGCCTGTGTTTGATCCAAGGCCAGGGAGCTAAGCACATGACAAAGCAGACCTCTCCTATCTCGCTTGCTGCTCCCCTTAGCAGTGTATTTCAGTAAATCCGCCTCTTTTGCTCCCTACTTTGTTTCTGGCAAATCCTCTCATGCCCCCATCTCTGGCTCCACCTCAGTTCTTCTACTAAATAAATAGATGTATTTAAAAAAAGGTTATGATGAGCTATCACTACATAATTTTCTAAGCTGCCAAAATTGAAAAATCATACATTAGCAGGTTCTGATTAGAATGCAGAGAAATGTATCTCATACATTAATGGGGGAATGTGTAATTGTAGAATCACTCTGGAAAATAAAGATTTCTTAAAATACTAAGTATAAACTTACCATACTGTTGCACTCTAAGGCCCTTATCTTATGGAAATGATAATTTGTATCTGCAAAAAAACTCTGTGCATAATTTTAATAGTTATGTTTATAAGAGCAAAAACAAATGGAGCAACAAGTTAAATTCCCCTCAATAGGTGAACAGTTAAACTATCCTACGTCCATAACATGGAATAATACTCAGCATTAAAAAGGAGTGAATTATTCATATAAAATGACTTGGATGGATGCCAAGGGCTTTATTTTGTAACATTTCAAAAGATCTCATATGGTATGATTTTACTTATATAACCATTTCAAAATGACAAAATTATAGAGATGAAAAAATTAGTGGTGGCTAAGGATTTGGAATAATGGGGAGAGCAAAATGGTGATCTTTATGGTGATAAAATAGTTGTGTATCTTTATTGTGATAATGGGTGCATAGGTGTGCATATTTGACAAGAATGGGCAAGATGACAAGTATCACACGCAAGTACCAATGTTAAATAACAGGCTTCGATATTTTATTATAATTGTATAAAGATACAATCATGGAGTGGGAAGAACTAAGTAAAAGAGCATCTGTGTCCTATCTCTATTCTCTTTCAACTTTCTATAAATCTATGATTATTTCAAAATGAAAACAAAAAATAAGCTATCCAATTATCTTAAGTAGGCTTAAAATATACATAAAACTGTCTTATTAAAAACTAAAAGCTATGTTTGTATAGATAAGTATTTTGTTTAAATATTGATGAACTCAATTCATATTTTTATTCAATGTGATTTGTTTAAAATTTACTTATTTAGATTCACATTTAAAATTAATAAATTGAATTTATAGTACATTCTACCTCTAGTCTTATGAATGCATCTTTATATTTTTGATATATGCTTTCTCATGCTTTTTTTTTTTTTTTTTTTTTTTAATAGAGGCATGCTTTATTTATTTGTTTGCTGGTTTGTTTGTTTTGTTCTGTTCATACATGCACTGGGTACAGTCAGAAGCGCGGGAGGGTGAGAGAATTCACCAGAGCCAGAGCGGGGAGCAGAGCAGGCAGAAGGACCGAAGCACACTGCTGAGGGGAGCAGCGGGCGGCAGGAGAGGTCTGCACGCCATGTGGGACCCTCCTCCGGTGGCCGGGGAGCAGCCGGGGATCGAACCGGCGCCGCAGAGGCCGCGTGCAGCTTCGCAACCCAGCGCTCAACCGCTGCGCCACCGGGGAGGCCCTCTCATGCTTTTTGAGTTTAATGACAAACTATTTCATTCTAAAGAAGAGAGGAATACTTATTTATGGGGATAAAGTAAGAATCCTCAGTGCATGGCCTAATAAATGGGGCTCATTATATATCTGTCCCAAAGTCTTTAATTTAAATTACGTAGGTAGTTCAGATTCAAAAATGTGGTCCACCTTGCATAGAGTAGTTTAATAGTTGTATCAGATTAAATTTACCTTTAAAACTAGAATACCACTAGAAGATAAATATCAGAGAATTAAGATTGTCACAGGTTACCAGGAAATACGGAAGGAAGCAGTATTCTTGAGCCAAGACAGTGCAGACAGCAGTAGGTCTGCCAGTTCTTGCCAAGCACATCAAGAAAGGTCTTGGCAAAGAGAGATTATATCTGTTCCATGTGAGCTTAGATGAAAGAAACAAACCAGTGTTTGGAAACTGAAGATTCAGTATGCAGATAATGATTACGGTGTCTTGCTCTTTCTTAGAAACTTCAGGAATTGTGGGTAAACCAGTCCCAGTGTGATGATATGATCAGAAAAGAAGCTAAAATTTACATAGAATCATTTGATTTGGTATAGCTTCCCTTATGTTCTACCTCAAAGGAAAAATAAGTTTCATGATAATAAAAGAAGAAAACAAAACTTAGTACTGGTACCCTACTCTGTTACACAATAGTTCTCAACACTTTGCTATTCACAAGGAATTTTATAAAGTAGAAATAATTTCCTTAAATTTAGTATTATTATGTTTCATAAAAAGTGCTTGTAAAATCACACTTGTGCATACATCTCACCCATCTTATTTTGAAATCCTTTGAGATTATAAGCAATTAAATTAATTGCATTATATAGTCCATCCCCTCATTTATAACATATAATTCCCCAGGACCCACATGTCCAGATTCAAGAGCAGCTTGATAGAATGGCTGATTTATTTTTGTTTTCTCCTTGAATCTGCTTTGAATATTTTTAAAAGAGGAGAAAAATGCTGTGTTTAATATTCATATAGGATTTTCTTTTAAAAGCATCCTTTTTCAAAAACCTATTGTTAAACAGGACTATCTAGAAAGGGGTCAACTTGCAAGATCCTTCCTAAGTACTTGTTTGGTTCTTTGGGATTGATGGATAAGCTGATAGAATCTAATCTTCAAATGTATGCCATTAATAGAGATGTAAGAATCTCAATTTACACTGTCTTTTTCTTTTCTGTCACATCGTGAGGGAAAGCTTTACTAATGAAGTACCCAATGGTAATAACCCATTATATGCTAGAATCTCTCTTTATATCAGATGACATGCAAATGAACTGTTCTATTTCTGTGGAGAAAGAGCGACAAGGAGTGGTCTAGTTAATCATACTTGAGGGCTGCCATAGTTGTCTTCTGGGAAATATTATCATTATTCATTCTTATTTAAGGGTCCTTATCCTAGCATAAGAAAATCTCCCATTCATTCCATTTGGGTTTGATGTTAATTACAGGAGCATTAATGGAAGCTTTCTAATAAGAAATGAATGTAGGATTAAATCAGAAAAAAAAAAAAAAAAGCAACCTTCAGATGAATCAGGTCATCGTTAACCCATGAGTGTGGAAGCTTGCAGGTTGGAGGAACTTTAGAGATCATCAGTCTCCTTGTTCAGATCTAGAAACTAAGGCCTTGGGAAATGAAATGACTTGATTAAAGTTCCCACCTGATGAGAGGCAGGTTTCAGAGGACACATGAGGAAGGCAATTTCATCAGCCAATGTGTTTTTCAATGAATTTCTTTTCTCAGGAAGGACTAGATTTTGATGCTCTATTGCTATTATTTATGTCATTTTTGGCAAACTTTTAAGACCTCTCTGGGTCTGTTTTAATAGAATTATACTGGCTTTTCTGTCCTTAAGATTTCCAAAGGAAATCTGATGGAACTAGTATAAAAGGTCTGTGCAATTACTAGACTAGATACATTGTAAAAAAAAAAAAAAGGCTATTTCTAATATTCCACTTACATTTTGCTTTTAGAAACTGAAAGGAGCCAACTTGGATATCAAGTAAATTTAATATTTGCCTTTTAACTGGCCTTTCCCCTGGTCTGTGAAAAGACTTTTCTTATCCCAGATAGCTTTTCTTTTCTTTTTTTTTTTTTGCATGTAAATTCTTGTTGACAACAAGTAATTGGTAATATTGTTGGTAAAATGAGGCTTTTCCTTAATCTTCTCTGTCTTTTGAAGAATCAAGTGATCATGTATCCGTGTCTACACAGCTCCTATTCACCTTGTCACCATGTAATTAAGTCATTTTTCTTTTTCAATCAGGCAGTAAGGTCTAAGGTAAATGGATCTTTGAAAAATTATTTACATTCTGGACACTAAGCCTGGTCTCTTGAAATTTAATGTTAATAAATATATATTTCTAGTATACAAATTGAGTCTTGATTCTCTTAATATACGAAACAAAGAAGCTTGTTTTTGATATATATTTTACTTACACTGAGTGTGTACTTTATCCGTTAAAAAAGCATTTTTACTTTTTACCAAGCTATTGTCATCTAAATTTCATAAATTTACACAAAATATTAGACAAAAATTCACATTTCATCTGTGATCATTTGGTCTTTAAATTGTGGTAGGTCTTTCTACTATGTATGTTTTTGTATATTTATTTTACTTTTATATGTGTTCCTGGTTATATGTAATGAATTACTATTGAGCTGTTGGAATACAAATAAAAATATGTTTATAAATTATATAAACTTTTTTCCACCATTTTTGTCAACATTTATACTTTAATCATTGAAATCCAAAAAGGCAGTTTTGTTTAATAATTTAATAAAATTACTATACATATAGGGCCTCCCTGGTGGCACAGTGGGTTGAGCACAGTGCTGTGAAGCTGTCCACAGTCTCTGCAACACGGGTTCAATTTCCTGCCAGCCAGGGAGATTCCCACATGACCTCTCCTGTCTATCCCACTACTCCCCTCAGCAGTGTGTTTCAGTCGTCTGTCTGTTCTGCTCCCCAGTGAATCCTCTCACCCTTCCATGCCTCTGGCCTGTACCCCAGCTCTTGTATAAAAGTAAATAAATCTTTAAAAAAATTACTACACATATAAATAAATAGCGCTATAATTTGGTTAAATAGGATAAACTAATAGAATTTAAATTTTCTTCCTTCAAAGAACATTTGGAAATCTCTTAATAATGGTTTTCATATATTCTCAGAAAATAGATATAATCTAAATTGCAAACTTGTTTAATAAATCTTTCCAAATTCTGACATTGTGGTTTTTTTTAAAGTTTCCATCTAATAATCTTAGTGTCAGTATTTTATAGTATTTCAAAAATAAGTTAAATTCATTAATTTTTCTCTTGGTTTATTTATTTATTTATTTATTTTTGACCACAAAACCGTTGTTTCTCAATTTTCTAATTGTGGAGTTATATCTTTGTGAGTACTAGCCCTTCTTCCTCTTTTTTTTTTTTTTTAAAGATTTGTTTATTTATACAAGAACCAGGGTACAGGCCAGATGTGCAGGAGGGTGAGAAGATGCACCAGAGATAGAGTAGTGAACAGAACAGGCAGAGTGATGAAATACACTGCTAAGGGGAGCAGCGGGCGAGACAGGAGAGGTCTTCTTACCATGTGGGACCCTCGCTGGCCGGGAGGCCAGGATCGAATCCGCGCTGCTGCAGAGGCTGCGGAGAGCTTCACAGTGCTGCACTCAATCACCTGCGCCCCCAGGGAGGCCCCCTTCTTCCTCTTTTTAAACCAACTAATATGTATTAGGCCTCACCTTGTACTTGGTAAATTCAGAATAATTGTTAATTCATGGTCTTTTTAAAATGGTCCTTTAAAAGTATTTGTTTTGAAGGCCTCCCCGGTGGCACATCGGGTTGAGCACAGTGCTGTGAAGCTGTCCGCAGCATCTGCAGCGCAGGTTCGATTCCGGGCTGGCCAGGGAGATTCCTACATGGCTTGGCAGACCTCTCCTGTCATGCCTGCTGCTCCGCTCAGCAGTGTATTTCAGTCATCTTCCTGTTCTGCTCCACACTCTGCCTCTGGTGAATCCTCTCACCCTCCCATGCCTCTGGCCTGTACCCCAGATGTTGTATGAATAAAAAATAAATCTTAAAAAAAAAAAAAAAGAGCTCGGGGGCTCCCTGGTGGCACAAGGGGTTTAGACACAACCTGTGAAGCTGTCCGCAGCCTTTGCAGCATGAGTTCGATCCCTGGATGGCCAGGGAACATCCCACATGGCACAGCAGACCTCTCCTAACTCGCCCCTGCTCCCCTCAGCAGTGTATTTCAGTTCATCTGCCTGTTCTGTTCCCCACTCTGTCTCTGGTGAGTCCTCTCACCACCCACACCTCTGGCCTGTACCCCAGTAATCGTGTGCATGAACAAATAAATGTTTACAAAAAAAAAGCTCAAAAAATATTTTTAATTTTTTAACCTTGAAAATATAGTTTAATTTCTTTACAATTTTTGAAAACACTAAATATTAAAATTCTTCATGAGTATTTTAATAAATATACATATTTGACACTAAAAAATAAATTTAGAGTAGTTTTGTTTCTATATGTGATTGTCAATTCTAAGAAAAATCAGTTTGTTTCATCCAACTAGTCTTCTTTCACCTATACCAGAGTCCTTAGTTGCAGTGACCTTTGGAGCGAGTGGTGTCTTGAGTGATGTAGTTAATGAGATCTAGTGACATCATGACCCTGACCCCTTCCTGGCCCTGGATCCTCTCATCCATCTTCTTAACCCCACAGGCTGAGTTAGTGTCTAGAATAAGGATTAAACAAGTGTGAATAAACATATTCAAGAGTTTTCTGTCATGGCTGCTGGCACATGGCATAGCAAAGTAAGACATAGAGAACTTAATACTGAGAATGCTCTTTTTTTAACTCAGTGAATCCTGTTACAGAAATCCTACTGTTTGTGGTCAGTGTGGTGCATCTAATCTTCTTGGGTTGCTCTATTCTTCAACAGTGATGGCAGTTGGCCTTTATAATCACATAGCTGTTGGCACATTCAATGAAAGGATGGCTGATCTATCACTTACCCAATGTCACACATTACTAAAGCTTTTATCTCATTAACTATGATTAATGTTTGTATGGAATGGGCTTGTCATGTAACTTCATATTCAGCAATTTTGAAAACCTTAGCTTACTTGAACAGTGAGTGGTATTTCTGTTTGCAAAGAAGAGGTTTATCTCAGGGACTGAGTGGCCTTATTTGCAAATCACTGTTGCCACATGGCCCTCTAACTGTATGATGCAGTTCTTCCTTGACTTTCCCCATTTTTGGTATTCAGTGTATGTCTTGTCATTGAACATAGGATGTCTTTATGTACTACAGTCTAATTATATAGATAAGAATAGAAGAAATGCAGTAAAACTCTAAGGAACATGAATGTCTTATTTCTTAGCCTAAAAGTTAGTTTTCTGGTATTATACCATTTACCTCTATTTTCCCAAAATGAGATGGAAAGGGGTAGAGATAAAGGCTATAGTTGCTTTCTTGCCCATGGCTGTGGTTCCTGCTTTATCTGTTCTACAGTTGACAAGTCTTTCCCTTTAGCCCAGGGCAACATTTGATAAGTTGACCAGTCAGTGATTAAACATATTTATTTAGTTCAATGGGTCAGAGCTATAGCGACAGATAGAAAATTACTGATGGATTATCAATTTCAGCACCTCTGACATCTGGCCTTAGTGTAGTCCATCATCTGAGGTCTCATAACACATTTGCTTGGACAATAACATGCTCAGCTACCTGTGTGATCACAGAAGTAGATACTGGAAATATTTTGTTCAGAAGTAATAAGACAGAAGTTGTAGAATTTAGAAAAGTTCTGCATTATACAGAACCTTATGCTCTTTAAAATTAGAATGAGAACTGACTTATACTTTAAAAATGTGTTGCTGACTTTGGGTTGTTTTTATTATTTTTTAGCGTAAACATTTTGGCAGTCCCCAAATAAATGTATTTGTAAATACTTTACAAACAATATTACATGTAAAAAGTTTAGTTGTAGCAAAATACTGTATTAAAATTATTTATTTTTTAAGATTTATTTATTTATACAAGAACTGGGGTACAGGTCAGAGGCACGGGAGGTTAAGAGAATTCACCAGAGAGAGCAGGGAGCAGAAAAGGCAGACGGAATGAAGACACTGCTGAGGGGAGCAGTGGGCGAGGCTGGAGAGGTCTGCCAAGCCATGTGGGTTTCTCCCTGGCCGGTTGGGAGTTGAACCCGTGCTGCAGAGGCTGTGGACAGCTTAATTGAAATAATGGTCTTGAATTTTGGCCTACTGGAATTACTAAAATACTCCAATTCGATTATCTGCTATTTAGATTCTTTCAGATTATAAACAGGATTTTAAATAGAATTTGTAAAATAATTTTCTTCTATCAATTTTACTATTAAATGATTATTTTACTCCAAGTGAGTTCTAATAATGACTATCAGATGCTGCAGCTGCTAACCTAACATAGAATTATATTTTACTCCTCTGTTGACTAAGAGTTCTTAGAAGCCAATCTTCTTTGTTTCTTTTTCAAACTCCCATATAAAAGACAATCCCATATTTTCAAACTCCCATATAAGAGACAATAAAAGACAATTAATAGATCATGACACTAGTAGGTTTTAACATATATTTGATTTATTCTCATTTGTAGAAACTGCCATTGATATTCAGATAAGATTATAAAGGTGAGGAAGTTCAGATAAAAATCCTGAATTTGATTTGGAGAATTCTTTTGAGCAGTATCAGGGAAGCTATTATACCAATTTCAGGGAAGCTTAAGGACCAATTCCTCCAAGTATGAGGATATTCTGTACCTGTCATTTGCTTTAAGACATTAAATATATTATATTGCATTTTTAAAGGTGGGTGCTCTCACTGTGCTCAAAATTTTGATGCACTGTTAAATGACTAAGTTTGCTTTTCTTCTTTCTGTTGTACTGAAATATGCACTTTTAATTTTCATTTACAATTGCTGGCAGATAAACTTTATACATTGACAAATATTTCCTTAAAAAAAGCAAACTGTGGAAAAGCAATAAAAATTATTTATGAATAGAGATCGTGGATCAACCCATTACATCATTTTGTGATTCCATAAAAATGAATAAACTCAGGTGAAAATATTCATTAATATGAATTAATGTGGATAGAAATTTCTTTAATAAAGAAACACATGTTACATTCTCAGGTGTTTTCACGCAGAAAGAGCTATTATCATTTGTTACCTGAGAAATGAAAGAAAGAAACGCATGTCAATATACCTTATCACTGTAATGAACTCTAACAAAGTGTGGTTAGTTATTTTAATGCTGTGTGAATTTTTTGGAACAGATAGTAAGGGAGAGAATAGAGAGTGATCCATTCTTACAGGCTTCTGGGCAGTCTAAGACTTACGGTTTTACAGAATTCATATTGACATGTAGTGATTTTTCATGCAAGAACATTAGCATTGGCTGATTTCATGTGCTTCAATCTAATACAAGATGTCAGAACCATAGTTTCAAAATACTGCCTTCCATGTTGCCTTCCATTTGTATCAGTAATTTAGAGTGATTTTCATCCTTGAATTTTTTCATAAACCCTATTAACTAGCAATGCTTTTTTCACTTTCATTATTAGATTAGTATTTTACATCAGCTAAACCTTCATTTCTGCATTTAAATTACATTTTTTAGCCTATACGATGAACTATTATGGTAACACATGGATGAAAGAGTGATTATTTTAACTCATGGTATGCATTGGCATTTATTCCAGTGTGTTTGGCACCTATATTTCTTTCAAAAATGCAGAGGTTATTTTTGGAAGATATGGAAAAGAACTAAGTCAGTGATGTTGATATAAGTAATGATTTTACTTGGGTGACCTAAAGGGATTAGGCTCTGGGGGGAAACTGGGAATTATGAAGCTTCTAAAATGTGTGCTGAAGGCATGCAAACTAGATCACATTTTGTCCCTGATCAGAACTGATTGCTATTATCATTACCTCTCAAAAAAATCAATATGTTAATGTTAAATTGGTAGTTGAGTTGATAATATAATTTTAAATGTGCTGTAGCTACACAAAATATAGAAGGAATGTTTGTCTTTATTCTGTGAATTTAAGATTAGCTTGGTGTGATTATGATTTCTAGCAGTTACAAAGCTAGAATTCAATGCAATAGCTGGAATTATGGTGCTCACTGTTAGTTTTGCAAATAAAAACCAACTTTGTCAATTAAGTTTATTGCCCTCCTCTGTGTTCAGATTATTATACATTTCAATTTAGCCTGAATACAGACTTAGAAATTAACTAAGAAAAAGCAATTGAGCATTTTTTATACTGATTTGAACAAGCTATTTGAACTCATATATTGCACCTTTAATCAACTTTGTTTGATCTACTTCTTATACTTGAAAGTCCCAAAGAATTTTCTATTACTCAGAGCTTAGATGAATTAATAAGGGAAACAGTGCAGATGTTTAGTGTTACTATGCCAATGTGAATATTTTAATCAGGTTTTGATGTTCTTGAAATCTTTGTAAAGGTTTTTATATTCTTTTTTTTTCAAAGATTTATTTATTTATACAAGCACTGGGTACAGTCAGAAGCGCCAGAGGGTGAGAGAATTCACCAGAGCCAGAGCAGGGAACAGAACAGGCAGACCGATGAAATACACTGCTGAGGGGAGCAGTGGGCGTGGCAGGAGAGGTCTGTGCCCCATGTGGGGCCCTCACCCGGTGGCCGGGGATCAAACCAGCGCTGCAGAGGCTGCGGGCAGCTTCGCAGCCCAGCGCTTAACTGCTGCGCCACCAGGGGAGGCCCAAGGTTTTTATATTCTGACAAAAGAATACTTTGACCACTATTCATTTCACTGTCTATATAAGTCCTTCATTGTTTAACCTTGAGTGAAGAATGAGACATTCTGGTTTAAATGTTTTCTAATTAACTAAGTTAAAATAGATTTCTTTCTTTTTTTTTTAGACCATGATGCTCTGTTGAAATTTTTTTCTTTTTTTTAGATTTATTTATTTATACAAGAACCGGGGTACAGGCCAGATGCGCGGGAGGGAAGGGTGAGAGGATTCACCAGAGACATAGCGGGGAACAGAACAGGCAGACTGAGGAAATACACTGCTGAGGGGACCAGTGGGCATGGTAGGAGAGGTATGCAGCCCCATGTTGGACCCTCGCCGGCCGGTTGGCCGGCGGACAGCTTTAGAGCGCGGTGCTCAACCGCCTACACCACAGAGGAGGCCCTGAAATTTTTTTCTTAATAGTTTTTTTTAATATATTATCTAGTATTTGGAATTTCTCAGACGATTAAGGCCTCAGAGTAATAATTGTAAGCATTTGTTCTCTTAAAACTAGAAAATCTTGAATATATTACATTATGCAACAGTGAAAAATCGAGCCATTTCTATGTGTAAATTAAACATTATGATCTTCTGGAAACTTCTCATTTACTTCTCATCTTTACTTCAAACAACTGATGTTTAGGGTGCTATTATATTTTCTTTATGAATAAATTAAATGGCTGATTGGACCAAAAGCAAACCCGCCCAAAGCCATACCTCTTGGTAGAGTGGGTTTTTGAATTTCCATGTGTCAGTTCAATGATTTGTATTTCTTTCCACTTAAAGCTATATATACAGTATTTGATCAATGGAAGGATTCTTCGGACTAATCTCTTTGTAAGTATAAAGTACAAGACCCAATTCTGATCATGTAAGTTAAGACTACAGATATAAATTCTGTGATCATTCATACAGATATGTAAATCAGTAAGCATTACCCATGCAAAGGGTTCAGGTCATAATTTAGCTCTCACTGCCCCTTTCCTTTTGTGTGCTCCAAAATAGTTTGCTGGTAAACTCTTCATTACTTTTCATATTCAAAGAATATGTAGAAATCCATGAAGTCACTTAATTTAAATTCAGATTGTTCCTATATAAGTAGGAACCTCCTAGAAAATGACCACACAAAAAACTGAAGCAGTCAGATATCTTTTTTATAGTGATGACAACATAAAAAATGAATCTATGATGCCTCACTCTCAGCTTCCTTCTCAGAACCATTCCACATGTGGTGTTGTGGTAATATTGCGAGCAGTGAAGTATTAAAACAGTTTTGTCTTGTGTTCTTTCATTCTGACAGGCCAATGACATAATGTCGACAAGCCATGTCTGATAGATTCAAAATTAAAAGTGAATGCCCTGCTTTTTTCCCCTAGCTCATGCCTAATGGCCTTTGAGCCAGTGAGCTATTTTACTGCTTCCCTCAGTCTTCTGTAGTATGTCTAGGAACAGATTTGTAAGGGTCTTTTCTTAGGTTGCAAGGGGTGACTTGAGCCAAACCATATTACTTTGTTATTAAAGGGGAAGGACAGAGAGGGATCAGCCGTAAAAACATAGACTGGTTCAGGACCTGAACTTTGAAAAGCATTTTGCTGATAGAGATACGAGTCTTATATAGACAATTTAATACTTTTATAATGATATGAAGAGGTTGATTTTCATAGCCACATGGAGCAACAACATTAAAACAAATAAAGGTAGGCATTTAAAAGCACTAGGAATTTTTCTTTCTACACTATATTCCAATATGTAGTTCCAGTAAGGAAGATGAAAAGCATGTATGGAAACAAGACTTTAAATATCTTCCTGGAGAATTTTCTCTTCTGCAGTTTTTCACCGACAAGTTTTGCTTCTCTAGCTGTATAATTCAAGATGGCTTATCAGATGATTGTTTTAGTAAAACATACAAAATAACTTAGAAAATTGAGAAAATAATTGAGGTTGATTATTAGAAAATTTTGCAAATATTTTCTTCATTTATTTAATCAGTGAACCAGAATTTATTATGAACTTAGGTTGTTTCAGTATATATTAAAATGTGCTCCTTGATTTTTGGCAGCATATATAGTGATTGGAAAAAATTAGAAATATAAGTATGAAACTGTTCACAATTCTAGACAATGAGTAAATCATCGGATAGCAGGTTCAGGTATACAAATCTATACTTGTGTGTGTGGGTAAAACATTTGAAAAATAATTTCTAGAGACAAAGTATTATTAGAAACCCATCTGGTCAGAATCCAGGTGGGATAAAAGCAAAGCTTGGTTATTCCTTCCTTCTTGATTCTTCAGAGTTAAGACTATCTAGAGAACTATCCTCAGAGGTTATCAGGGAGACCTGAGCTAAATGTGGGATATGATCCAGCAAAGTGGTGAAACCGCCCTTGTTGAGGAGAGGTGTTTTGAGTTGATCAAAATTTGAAAAATTGAAGGAGTTGGTTTGGGGCATTTCTGAAGCAAGAACACTGTAAAGGAGACACTTCAAGCCATGAGGGAACTGTGTTTATTGAAGATGTGAGAAGACCAAGATGGCAGTAGCAGAGTTTGTAATGTTGATTTGAGTCCCCCTAAGTCAGCTGGGGCCAAATTAACAGGAACCACAAAAGCCAGAAAGATTCTTTTTTTGGTCTATCCAGGAGACAATAAGAATATATTTAAGAACCTTAGAAAATGGACATGACACAATAAAATCAGTGTTACATGATGGAACATTTGGAGGGATTGTGGGAATGGGTTACCATGCACAAGAAAATCAAGGTAAAAGAAGAAACTGGAGGTGTCTGCTGGCTCCTTGCCTTCACTTTGGCAAAAAGGAATATCTACTTTGAGAATAGTAGTGCAATTACCTTTATGTGCTGCAGTATACATCTTATTTAAGTAACCGTCTTTAGTTCCAATATAATGTACCGAATTAATTTATCTATTACAATTGCTTACATGTCCCAAGGACTCATCTTTCTCCCTCCTTTCTCCTCTTTATTTTGTGTCCTTATTCTTTCTTTTTCACTCTCCACTTTTCCTTCCTTCCTTCTCTAATTCTGCCATGCAGGATGCCAGTCTTTTAATTATAGTGAATGTTAAAGCCTATTTAATATTTATTAAACTATACAATGAAATTATGTCCTTATGGTACAGCAGCATCAGAGCTGAATAGGAAAGGATCTATGGACTTTTTAGATATTTAGTTTGAATAATGACTGCTTCTGCTTTTGTTCATTTTCCAAGTAATATTTAGATGCAAACTTTATTTACTATAAAATCTGGAAGAATAATGAAATTTAGTCCAGGCATCCACACTTACTGCAAAACCAATTTAACTTTACAGCTGTGTTTTGTCTGTTCACCATTATGGTCATGGTCACATGAATACTTGTGGATTTCTCCCTTTCCCAGGGCTGTTTAGGTAAATCCTGGTGAATAGATTTGCTTTTGAAGCATCAATCACTGCAATGTTCAACCTTTTTGGGAGTTGTATAGTTTATTGGTGTTGGTTTCTTCAGTGACTTTGTGTTCCATTTAGGTGTGGTGCTATTGTTTTACTATGTTGATATTAATTCTGCTGAATTTGGGGCTGAAGGTCTCTATCATTAGCTTTGCTGCACATAGGTGTCTATGTCAATATACTTGATCAGAGGTATGATGTGGGTGAATCTAAAGTTTTGAATACAAAGGAAATAACAAGTTTGGATAAAGAGTTTCTTCAACAAAATTATAACCTTTTAAACATTCATTTACTATTACTTTATTTATAATAAATTTATGATTTTTTTCTGCTGTGTAAATCGATTAATCACTAATTTAACAGAGCTCAATTGTTAGGAATGCCATCATTCATAGATCATTGTGTACAAAATTATCATGAGAATATGCCTACCTTTAAAAATTTCTACTTTGAAATGCTATTATTTGTTTGGCTTATGAAAACATGTTCGCAAAGTCTACAATGTGCAAATCCGAAACAGTTTATTATTATTTATTCAGCTCCCAACGATTGCACACACTTGACCCTAAATGACAAAGTAAATGAAAGCCCTTTTTCAAAGTAATACAATCAGTTCAAAAAATATTGTGCTAATAAAGTTATACATTCTAATTGAAAGATTGATGGCAATCCATTTAGTTGTTACTAGGTTATTTGTGACAGACAGATGCAGAGTAACCTTATTACAGTCAGAATTGTGATGACTTGTAGCTGAAGAGAGGAAGAGAAATTTAAACTATTGTCACATCCATTTCCAAATGTATTCAGAAGATGATTTAAAAGAAAATATACGGACATCAAATATAAGTTTGAATTGGTTACCTAGCAGTGTTATTATAGAAGCAATGAAGTAATCATCTGTTTGATCTGTAATTGGACTACTTTAAATTCACAAATCAGATTTGCAGATTCCAATTTATGTAAGAGAAATGCTATAGCAAACATTGGATTAAAAGATTATCCCTTGTGGTTTGTTATTTCCAGTTCATATTTTCAGTTGTTTTCTTCTTGATCATTAAGTCTATATCAGTTTATTTTAGACATTTCTGTCCACAATTTCCAGTTCATAATAAATTATTCAGTGCTTTTCATTTGTATGTTCCCTAGTAGTTTAATGTCAGACTTTCAGTACAAGTCTCAAGGGAATTCTACCAACATTTAAAGTTAAGAGAAAGAGGGAATATGGAAGCACAATAATTATATTTTTCCTTACGAAAGATGTTGAAGTCTTTGTGGAGTATATTTCTTGTATACTTAATTTTGAAAATACTTTTTTGATTAATAATGATGTAGAAATTTTACCCTAAAGAAAGCTTTGTCTTCCCACAGGCTTCCTACTACTCTATCTGCATCTGCACAGATTTAAAATTTCTTATATTCATAAGTATCCTCAAAGACATCCTTTTTGTCTCAGTGTAATAATCCAGTGCTATGTCTCCCATAAAAAAAAAAAACAAAACATCGCATTTCCTCAATTCTCATTTCTGGCGCAAGCTTATATGAAGTTGTCCTTGTTTTTCTTATTACTCAATATTTGCACTTTCTCTTATTCTATGTTCTGAAACTATTCTGTTGTCCATACAATCACTGACATATCTTTTGCTGTACTTAACATTCTTCATGAATTCTAAATTCTTTTTATATTGGCAGACACACTCTCCTTTTTTTTAGATTTATTTATTTATTTATACAAGCACTGGGTACAGTCAGAAGCGCAGGAGGGTGAGAGAATCCACCAGAGCCAGAGCAGGGAACAGAACAGGCAGACTGACAAAATACACTGCTGAGGGGAGCAGTGGGCGCGACAGGAGAAGTCTTGCACCATGTGGGACCCTTGTTGGTGGCCAGGGATCGAACTGTGGCTGCAGAGGCCACGGGCAGCTTCGCAGCCAAGCGCTCAACCACTGCGCCACCAGGGGAAGCTCGGCAGACACACTCTTTACAAGATTATTACAAACCTGTCTTGAGATTCACCCTAATTTTTTGAAAAAGAAAAAAAATGAAATAAGGAGAATACAATTTTCATTGTGTGGATAAGTGAACTCAGTATCTGTTGGATAATGCTTATCTGCTGATAAATTTAGCATGGTGTTCTTTTTAAGATTGGGTTTTTAAATAAAGGTGACATTTTGCCTACCCTGAGAAATGAATTAAGAAGAAGGCTAAGCCAGTGCTCCCTCATGAGTTATATCATCAGTTAAGGTTAAAATTTTGACTTGTCTCAGCAAGTGAATTAAATATATGTTATAGTACGATCCTAACCAACGGAACACCAGCCAGTGGAGATTGTGTATTGAGATGATATGCCGAAGGCTAAAGTGGACAAAAAGAAACTTCCTTCCGTTCCTAATTATAGATCACTAATCACAGTTTACTGGTTATGTGATCTCAGACACAATATTTAACTTTTTGAGTGTTAGTATTTTTTACTTCAATTTGGATAATTCTAACCGAAGTTTGTTGGGATACACAGATAGTTTTATAATTGCATATCATTGATTCATTTATGAGTCACTAAGATTGAAACTATTTCAAAAATTATCCATGCTTTTCATTTCATTCAAGCAAATGCTTATAGAGTAACAGGTGAAGATCCAGGTGTTAGGGATTTGTCCATGAGTAATCCAGAAAAAGTTGTGGCCTCATGGAACTTAGATTGTCAATACTTACATACTCAATGCAGAAACTTGAGAAATATATAAATGCAAATTTATAAAAATAAAACAGAAGTCTGCTGTTAGTGATTTTTAAATGACTATATTTTTAGATGTTAGTATATTTACATATTTTGCAGTATTTTTCAGATAACCATTGTCTTTAATTTATATTTCACAAATATTTTTTCATATCACTCTCTTCCTCACCATGATATATAATCAAGCATATTTCATCCCATTTATACTTTAGCTTTATTATTCTTTATATGGGCATTTAAGTTATTTTCAGGAAAATCATAGTACATTCTTTACAGTTCATATATCCATATGTATTTACATGAAATGTATAGTCAAATGTATATCTGGGTATATACAGTTCATATATCCATGTGTATTTACATGAAATGTATAGTCAAATGTACATATGGGTATATGGACTATAAGTACTGTGTTACAATCTTTATATACATGTGTGAATTTTCTTTCACCTAAATCCATGCTAAGGCAATGAATATAGAGATTTTTAACAGTTTTGTAAGTTCTTCAGTAGGATGTTTAATATATTCTATATGCCTTACTAACCAGATTCAGTCTCACCTCGAACGCTTTGCTTATAGATTACTTTGCTGGACCCAGTTAGAATATTAGTTTAAGGCAACTGCATTAGGAGCTAAAATCTGCTAACAAAAACAAAAATCAATGGTCTAGAGATTTAATGTCTGGTACTTTAGGAATATTAAAGCTGTCAGTATTGTAAGGGAAAGTATACATTTGAGATTCATGAATATGAAAAGTAAATTGCTGATAAGCTCTAAGTTTAATGAGGATGGAACAATATATTCTATCAGAGTTAAAAATTTAAGAAGGGAAATGTTAAGAGTAATTGATAAACAATTTCTAACACTTTTTAGTAACGTATTTATTGATTTTAGTATGTGACTATATTTTTAAAAATAATATTCTGAAATCTGTTAAAATAGGGATACATAGTAAATTATTTGAATCTCCTTTAAATCATTTATTTAAAGTGCATTTATATGGATTAATTTGAATGTAAGTTTTCCATTGCACGAGGACCTGATATATTTCCATGACTCACTCATAAAATTATAAGAATAAGTATATTTAAATCTTTAAGCACAAAATACATATGATTTATTGTAGTGTTATGATTTTTATCTAATGTCCTAGTATTGAATGATGGTGTTTAATAATACTGTAATACTGTTTGTCAGAGATTTATTGTAGTTTTAATTTCTCTTAGTCAGGAGAGAGAGTACTTGAGTGTGTCTTGGTGATTATTGACTGATAAGCTATAAAATGATCTTGCACAGAGCTCAATGGCAAATGTTTCTCCAACTTCCTCTGATTAATATGGTCTCTCTTTGGTATAATGTGTCAATTTTATCAGATTCAGATTTATCACGAACTACCGAGTTTCAGCTCACGGGAAGGACTATTTTGACTGGATTATTATATTCTCAAATAAAATTGTTGATACCGTGAGAAAGAGTCCTTTTAAAAAGAATCATTCTTGACTAATCCTTGAGCAGCCAAATATGCCTTTATAAACATTAGATGAAATACATGAGCTGTGTATAAATAGATTTTGAAAATTTTAAATATTCTTAACAGTCCAATTAAATTGCAGTGGCTGGCTATAGTCACTTAATCTCCCTTGACCACTGAATTTTCAAGTATAGTTGTCTTCATTCTTTGGAATATGAAAATGTCTCCAATATTTAGAAGTGCTACAAACAAAAATGAAAATTATGAAGACAGAAGTTTGTTCTTGTAATCTATGTTTGATATATTTTTAATATAGCTGAACTTAACTGAACAAATATCTTATGGAACATCTCGCATGCGTTAGCATATATGCTGGGTTAAACAGCTACAAAAACCAACATAATTTAAGAGATAGATGAATGGATAGGAAATATTTATTAATCCTCCCTAGAAATATGACCTGAAATAATTAAGAATGGAAGCATGCAAATAAATTTCAACATTCTTCTTTCTCTAATCTTGCAATATACTGCTATACTTTAATTATATGGCCAAATGCGTAATTGGCACATTGTATGGCAATAATGGTTTATAAGTGCAGTTTCAAATTTTTCCAGGTCATTGAAACCAAAAAGCCATTATAATGAGAGTTGGAAGGTGAAGAAAGATTTTGGAATAAATTTTCCAATTTTTGATAGGTAATTTTGAGGGGGGCATTGATTAGGCCACTGGAGAGAGAGAATTGAGAATACATGTGTGATTTTCAAGGTAAAAAATGACTAGGGAACCCAGACTATTTCTAAGAATTGCATCATTCCTTTGTTAAAATCATTGTAAGTAACAATGCAATTTCACTCATAATGAACTTACATAGCAACGCTATTAACAACTTAGAAACCATCAAAAGAAATCTTAGTATTATATTTATCAAACATTTAAAATATAGCATGTATAAAGTACAAATGAATGATTTTAGGAATCTAGTACATCTGATGGATTGTGTGTTTTGTAAAAACCAAAATATTGAGCAGTATCATGCTCTGCTCCAAACAAACAGTATTCTATCTTGGAATTCCTTTAGTTTTTATGCTTCTGCCTAACTAAATAAAAGCACACAGTAATTTGGCTTTGTATTTTAAAACACCATTACTGAGAAAAACTGAACATGTTTTGCTAGTACATGTGGGCAGTTTCTATGCTAGAAATCTTTATGATGGGTAATAATTTTTACTAATCTGCCATGTTTGGCTGTTTTATATGTTGGAAGAGACGTCTCTATCTTTTCTTATTTCTTTATTTTGTCGGAAGGAAATAAATCTTCTGGTGCTCATATGTTTGCAAACATCCAACCAAAACCGATCAGTATCACAGATGTGAACATAGCTGATATTTACTGTTTTTCCTCCAAAAGTTCTGTCAGAGATCCAAGTAGGCAAAGAAATGTGGCTCTATCAAGAAAATGCTTTAAAGTTATTTCCACATAATATTTTCTACCTTTGCTTATGATGTGTGAAGTTTTAAATACCTAAAGAATTAGAAAAACAGAGCACCTTAATTATTTTTCTTCACTCTTTTCCTGATGATTTTGGTCAAAACAACCTTTAAAAGATAAATACATGTATGTGAATTTTAACATACTGATCCATTCCTCTTAGCATTTTCTGTGTCTTTCTAGGTGTCTGAGACTGGTGGGGAAAGCAGGAAGAAGAAACTCAAGTGTAAAGGTTACGTTAGGATGGGGGGTTTTCAAGAAGGTTCCAGTGTTGGCATGGGCATGTACTATCTCTATACCTTTTCAATTAGAAATCAGCTGCTCTGCAATGAGGATATTGTGAATGCTCACATCTCTATTTGTCAACACCGCTGAAACTTTTCAACATCCTATTTTTCATTCCTTTCTTGATCAAAGCTTAACCTGCCCACTCAGACTTTCATAAGATAATAATTTAATAACAAACTCCAAAACAGAAGACAAAGGGGAAAAACTGTGTAGGAGGCCACTACTAATTTCCCTCCCAAACATAATCAAATCAGTACAGTTATCCAGCCAGGACTCATAACCCTTAATAAGTCACTCTACTCGATTAAGAGAAATTGATTTTCCTCTACCGTGGATCATAGTGATTATGATAAATATGGTATCTGCTGTTTGCTGTGCTCCCCCCTTTGCTTCCAGTGTCCATTTGTTTGCAGGACGGCAGGTAAACGAGCGAGTGGATGATGCCTTGTCATTAACTGCAGTTGGTATCAGCACTTTGACAGCTGTGGAATTGAGTGGTTTCATAGATCAGCTCTGAAGCCTGTCTTAAGAGCCTTGCCCTGCAATTACACATTCCTGACAACACTACCTGCAGCCTTAAACATGTAAAATCCCTGAGTCATGATTTTTAATTGAAAATATTGGAATGAAACATAATTGATGGAATGATGGAGTTGAGGCTCTGGTTGTAAAATATGAAAAGTTATGTGGGCACCAAAAAGAACATGGCACTTTGCCAAGATTTCAACTTGATCCTCAGGTTATTTGAAGGCTAAGGTGGGTATGTCCTAGCTTGATCTCTGCAATCACACCTAGATTTCCAGATAAAATAGTATCTTAAAATGGTAATGTTGCTTGCAAATTCTTTGGGCTTACCTAGCCTTCTTCTGCCCTTGCTTGTAATCACTTGAAGAATCTTGAAGCAGTGGTTTTATATTGAGTGATTCTCCTTCTCTTTTCATTTAATAATTCCTGATACTCTAGTATCAGTTAAAAAAGGGAAAATTTTTATCAGAACAAAGTTTTCACAGAAAATTTCTGTATGACATGCTGGTAGTGTGTTTCTATAATTAAAAACATACTAAGTTCTTAGCTAGAACGTTTTAAATTATAAAGAACTTTATTCTTTACTAGAATAAAAAGGTATTTTATCTAACAATACACAGATATTAACAGTAATAAATGTGTGCCTTTTCTTTATAAAATATTTTGGGTTTGGGATTTTAAGTACACTGCTAATTTCCAGCAGATTCTTCCTATTTCTGTGCTATACAGAATGTGGTATGAAAGACTGATGAATTACAGAAAGACATGAAATGTTTTCTTAACTATGGAGATAGTAAAATATAGTATAAGAGATATTGAAAATAGGCTGCAGAATTTTCTTCCTGAAAACACTAGATTTGTTTGGTTAAAATTTTATTTTGGCTGAAGTCAGACTTAGGATTTTTAAAAATTTCTTCATCATGTGAAACCAATGTACTATTTTCTATTGGGGTACACTGGATTGTTGTTAGTTAATTCTTCCATTGGAGAATACTACTTTCTAATTATATTAAGAAAAAATAGTTTTTTAATTTATATCTGGCTGCCTTTCACCTTTTCTATGTAACTAAATAAAGGCAAGAAACTATGATTAGGGACCTCCCCTGGTGGCATAGCGGTTGAGACTTGGGCTGAGAGGCTGCTCGCAGCCTCTGCAGCGCTGGTTCGTTCCCTGGCCACTGGTGAGGGCCCCACAAAAAAAATATAAAAGAAACTATGATTTTTTTTTCCTAGTTTTAAAAATGCACTGGTGATTTTAATTTATTCTAGATAGCATTGCAGAAGTGACTACTGCTGTAAAGTAACTAGTACTATTATGTTACTTAGCATTTCCTTTGGGGGGAAATTCTATCATAAGGGGATTTAGTGATGGGGTATATGTCATATCTGAGAAAATTTTGATCTTATGTATATTTAACTTTTTATGACTAGAAATAAGTAAGTTATTTATAAAACTTGTTGAGATTCTGACTCTTCTCATACCAATTTTGAGGGAAATTTCCTCTTGTTGTCCAGGGGATTCTAACTATACAGGCCAATGAACACAAACAAGTCTGTTCTTGAAAAACCCTTCAGATGACTGCCTATTGGTGAGAATGTATTATCCAGTGAGGAGATGTGAGGAGAAGATGTCCTTTATTCAGTCCTATCTGCTTAAGGTGGAATCTTAAAGAATGAGTCCAGCCATTCGTGATCTCCTCCTTAGAGATAGATTGGCCCTATATCTACGTTAACCCTCAAAGAAAAAGAAGGTCTAGCGCAGCCCTTCCAAGTAAAGACAATTTGATAAAAATTTTCTAACACTCACAATATTCCAGGTACCATGTAAAACTTGACGCACAAAGACAGTAATCACAGCCATATAATGTGGCAGATTATTCCATTTCCTTCTTTCCACTCAAAAACTTCTGTTGCAACTCACTTATTCTTAACTTTTATGGTAGACAATGTTTAAAAACATTGTCCAATTCTGCAGACAAATACTATATTAAAAAGTCTAGTTTCTGTACTAGTTTTCACTTGCTCTTCACTTTTTGCACCAAAACACATAGTCTATTGAACTATTGCTGTCTCTTTCATTGGGATTTTGTGACAATACAGTTTTAATCACTCCTACTATCAATAATAGTTCCTTCATATCCTAGAGTTTACTGCACACTTTTAATTCACTAAACTATTTAAGTCTCATAATGGAATTCCTTTTTTATTAATAGCTGAGAAACCTTGGTACTTTCAAGCTGATGGATCACCTTCTTTTTATTTATTTTTCTTTTATATAATATTTATTTTTAGATGAATTATTTTTAAGCATTAGCAAGAACTTTTTTTTTTAAGATTTTTATTTATTTATACAAGCACTGGGTACAGTCAGAAGCACAGGAGGGTGAGAGAATTCACCAGAGCCAGAGAGGGGAACAGAACAGGCAGACCGATGAAATACACAGCTGAGTGGAGCAGCAGGCGAGACAGGAGAGGTCTGCACGCCATGTGGGATCCTCGCTGGCGGCCAGGGATAGAACCAGCGCTGCAGAGGCTGCAGGCAGCTTCGCAGGCCAGCCCTCAACCGCTGTGCCTCCTGAGAGGCCTGAGGCTTTCTTTTTAAATAAAAAGAAAACTGGCACAATTTCTTGTGCATCTAGTTAGAATATTCAAAATCATATATTAGCGATATAGTATGAACTATGATTAGCAAGGGAAGGAGGGAAGGAACAAGTGAGAGAGCATGCAAGAGCTAGCACATTATGTGGAGTAGATAAAAGTACTTAAATGTTATTTAAAAACTTTCAAATGAAGTATGCAGAATGAGTTTTTAAAACTGTTTCATTCATGCATACCCCTTGTTTAAAGTTCCATTTAAGTTCTAAATCAACAGTTCAGCTCATAACAGAAATGCAAAGACTAGAATGATTGTCTCAGTGTTCTGTTGATGCCGTAACTTATAGTGGCACAAGAGAGCAAGAATGTGGGCTAACAGGTATAATTGCGGAGCTTATGGCAGTTTAGGCCAATTGCAAACTTCCACACATAACGAGGAGAAAGCATGTGCATGAAAAGAAGATCGGAAGTGGCTGGCTAAGAAAAAAAGAAGGCTCTCTGGGTCTGTGTTGAAAAGCCCAAGGGTTTCTATACCAGACCATGAGATAGTTACTGATCTATAGTTAGAAGTACTTATGACCTGAGAATCTGTTATAGCATTATATTCTACTAAAAGGAAGATGTCAGGAGCAGTCCAAGCAGTTCCATTCTGTGAATCTACTGGAAAATATAAATGAGTAGAGAATAAACCAAAAAAAGAGCAATAGGGGAAAATGTTCAAAGACAACATTGAAAATGTCACACAGTTAAAATGATATTTCTTGAGTATGAAGACAAGCTGCTTTCCACTGACCCTCCAAAAGGTATACATTGTGTGTGTGATTTCTTGATGTTAAAAACCTAGCATGAGACAGAGAAATCTTGTTTTAATAAGACAAAAAAACTCTTTCCATGTATACTATTCCATCAATATACTCCATCCATATTTTTAAATTACAAATAATTTCTTGATATAGTAAATGGATTGCACTTTGGATGGTACATCAAGCCAATAACATAATGCTTATTAATAATACTAAGCAGCCTTTTAGCCTCATGAATTAACATTTTAGGAACTTAATAATGAAAATATGATTTAATGGTGAAATATGATTTCATATTTCATAATAATGAAAATATGATTTAATGGTGAAATACGATTTACTGCCTTATGCTTGCTTTTGAATCCTGCGTAACTTTAGTGATGGGGAAGTGAAGTGGATAATGTGGCTATGAAGCCAGTTCAGGAACTTAAAAGTTCCTAGATATAAAGATTGACATATCCTCACAGCACAATGCTGTTTCAGGGTTTGTGCTATCAGTGCCACTTCTCACTTTGCAATAAAGCTGTGTCTTCTGAACTCAAACTTTAAAAGGGTTTTTATCCCCACTTTCTCAGAAGCTGGACACCAGCAGAAGTAGCAGCTGCCTCTCTAGTCATTTTTCTTTCTCTTGTTTTGATAATTATGAGCAGAGGTCAATCACTTTCCCATCAAGGCAAAGCAGACAACCCCACATGTCAGAGCTGAAGTTACAGGTGACATGCTTGTCAACATCAAAAAGCCAAGAGTATATCTTAACTTGCTCATGACCAACAGAGTCAAAACCCTCTGTAAAACCAAAGGCAGAGGGGACAGGGAAGGTGGCTGGGTGCCCTGCCTTGTCAACTGCAGATATATAGTTCTAGGCAGAATTTGGTAACTTTAAGCTCCACAAATGGACAATTACCTTCCGCTTGTTAAGCATGGACTATGAGCACCCTGACGGAATGCAAATGCTTCTATTAAAGCATGACCTTGTAGTGCCTTAGATAGAGAGACTTTCCTTTTATTGAGGCATTTTTTTTCTGAACCCAGATTCATTTTTTTAGATGACAATGAGATGTTTTAAAGCTGTGAGGGGGGGCAAGTATTGCTCTTTTTATAAAATCTGGGTGAAGTGAAAGCTTGGCTGGCATCATTACAGAGATAAAGACACAGTTCCGTTCACTAAAACCAAAGGGAGAAGAGGAGAGATATGTTCTTTATATAGTGAAATTTTATATCAGATTTGCACTGCTCAGATTATGTCAGAGATTCATTTACATTTAATTATACCATGGCTCCTAGTCTTCGAATCAGCAGTACCAGAAATATACATTATCGAGTCTGCTGATTGCTGACCCTGAAAACATAAACAGAACCAATAACAAAACCATCAGCAATGAGGAGTTTGTGCTTGAGTTGTCTTTAGGTATTAGAATTCCTACATCCTTACCAATACGTCAACTGTGTGCACTTTCAATAATCCCAGCACATCCACTGTAGGGGGAGTTACAAAATTTAACCCAAGGTCCAATTTAGTACCTTTTCATGCCGCACCTTTTTTCAAACAATCACACATTTTCCTAAAATTACTTGGGTGATTTCATTCCAAATACATTAAGGGCTTTTGGTTTGAAGAGAACTTACAGAAGTTCTTCTTAGAAAATAATAAATTCTTCTGTATGGTAACTCACTACTTTTTTACTTCTCACATTTAAATCAGTATTTTATTTACAACATTCTCTGAGTATTGGTAGTGACTTGCTTACAGGTAGGATGTTAAGCAGAGCATTCATTCTCAGGATGAAAGAAAGCTCTACTTTCTAAGAAATTCATCACCTTATGTGATACTTTGTGGTTTAAAATGAAGTGAAGTATTTTCTGAAATGATCAAGTCTAACCTAACCTTAGGGCAAGTAATAATTCTCCCTGATTCTCAGGAATTAAAGTCTGTGGATATGTTTCTGTGTTCTAGCTATGCAGTGCTTGGTCATTGTAGACTAGAGTGAAATATGTAAGACTCTCATAATAGGTGTACTTGCTTAATCATCATTCATGGTACTGAGACATATATACCTTTAGACAGGATGATCGCTTAGTAACACGTGGAGTTTCTGTCATCCTTTCTTCTGTGTTGCCCTGTTGCTTACATTTTAGTTGGTCAACTTCCATGATATCCCCCAGAATGGAGTCAAAGACTGGCAAATAACACAGGTGTTTTGTCACTTTTTAAAAATCCCCTCCTTGGTTATTCATTATGGTAATGGCACTTTGTGATGTGCAATTTCTGGATTTATGGCCCATTCTCGATAAGTGTGAATCTGGACTGCATGTGCATCTTTGATAAGGTTCTAATTGGATAGCGGTGACCTTTCTGAATGTAATTCAGGGAGGAAGATTAAAAAGCAGTCCAGGAAGTGACAGGTTTGGGACAATAACGTATGAATTCGGCTCTGCTGGCAGGCAAGAGATGTAAGCCATGATAAATTAGAGGCAGACCAAACAGGCTTACTGAATGATTTTTCATTTCTGCTACATCCTTGGGTAAAACTCTTTTGCAGGAATTGTGCTAACCCCAGTGGATCTCTCTATGTCTGTGTTATACTACTTGATAACTGATTGCAGAAGCTGGTGAATTATTCTGTAAATGTAGTTTCTGAGAGACTGAAGAACACATACTCAATTAAAAAGTTCCAATTAACTGCTTGTGTGTTCTAATAAATAGAATAGTATGTGGAGAAGAGCTACCAAAACTCAGAGAATCCTCTCTTTTTGTCCTTTCTTCTCCCTTTCTCACATCTGTGTGCAAAGCCTATTTGAAATACATACACTGAGGTCCCGAGCACACCTTTATTCAATTTTAAATGTTTAAATTTAAGTTTAGTGATGGATTCTAATACAGTCTAATCAAGACACGTAATTAATATGCTTATGTATTTGGAAAAGTCTTAAACTGTTAATATATGTTCTACTTTGAATATATAGCAGGAATATACTCGGATAGGTGAGTCTATTTAAAGGAGACTTTGGGTTAAAAATACCTTTGTCAGATGATTTTTGTCAAGTCTGTCTTCTTTGCTTCTGAATCCCATCACTCATACACATGGAATACAAAATAAATTGTACACATAGCAGACAAGTCAACTGTTGGGCTTCCCTCCCTGGATGAATGGAGGGAAGAGTTCTGTTCTGCTGGCTTCCACCTCACACATAGATGCCTTCAGGGAGCACAGAACCTATCAATTCTGCATTTGCCTTTCCAGTAAACCCCCTGGGGATTGCCTTGGGAGGAAGGGAAGGCAGTTTTTTGAAGGTGGTAGGTGAGTCCCATGTTGTTTTTTTTTAAAGATTTATTTATTTATGCATATAAGAACTGGGGTACAAGCCAGAGTGTGGGGGGATGAGAGGATTCGCCAGAGACGGAGTGGGGAACAGAACAGCCAGAGGGGAGCAACGTGCGAGACAGGAGAGGTCTGACGCACCATGTGGGTAGCTCCCTGCCCGGGGATCGAATTTGTGCTGCAGTGGCTTCACAGTGCTGTGCTTAACCCCTTGTGCCACCAGGTAGGCACCCATGCTATGTTAAACCTATGTACATGTAGAGTTGTATTCCTGTTTCACTATAACTCAGGGTAGTGTCGCTGCTAGCCCTGCTTTTATAGGTGAGAAGTGTGATCCTTCAACACTCAGCACCAGGCCTGGTCCCTATGTAAATGGAAAACAAAATGAGTGAGACCAGGAAAAATGAAGTAACTCATTTAAGGTTACACTAATTAAAACCCAGAAGACCAGGTTTATATCTGGAATCTGTGTGTTAACACAAGCAAACTTCTAACCATATTGTTCTATGACAATTTTGTGATTCATTTATCATACACCATTTTTGAAACCACAGGGTTGTTTTTTTTTTTTTTTTTTTTTTGAGATGTACTTCCAGTATCAAGCAGTCCAGTCATTTAAGGGGTCAGACAGTCTTCATATTCATATTTAATGAAATCAACGTGGCCCACACTCTTCTTCAGCTATGTTTATATTCCTGGTCTGCAGACCTATTTGTTTTTAACTTATATAAAGAAAATAGGAAGTGAAAAATATTTCCCCACTTCAATAGTGCATATTTCTACTAAATTATTAGATATCTATATATTGGTATTCTTCCAGAATTTCTCAGATATCCATTCTTCCCTGTCCATTTTTTCATAGTCACTATTCTGGTGATCTTCTAAGGTGAACTTTTTAACTATTCCTAGAAACACTGACTTATATTCTTTATGGACTTCTTGCAATTTCATTCCACCTGTAAACTCACTGTCCATTTAATTATTCTAAAAATTTACTCATTGCATAACACTTTGCTGTTCTTAAAGCACATTGTCTGTCAGATTAAATTCAGAAGAAAGACCAACCATCACTAGTGGATTGTCAGTGTCATGTTGGTCTGATCCTGCCTTATATAGGGACACTTACTTTTCATAATTCCTATCAAAAACAAGTTCTCTACAAAGAGCAAACCCCTTAATCTCTCATTTATGCTAATGTTTATTTCTGGCTCTGGCTTTTCTTATGTGTTTAACTCATTTACCCTTTGTATACTCTCCTTCTTAAATATGACACAAAATGAAAATCAAATAGTTCTTTAATCAAATCGTATTCCGCCATAAATTTGGCCCAGCTCACACTGATGTTTTCCTATTCTGAAATCCTACTGAATATATAGAGATTTTCATTGTAACTGAATACTTGATAATCAATTGTCCCAACTATTTCTTCATGGCATCTCACATGTACCTTTCTAAACATTTTGAATTTCTTTTTTTTTTTTTTTTTTAAAAGGATGACTTATTTTTTATTTATTTATTTATTTTTTTTTTTTAAAGATTTATTTATTTATTTATTTATACAAGCACTGGGTACAGTCAGAAGCACAGGAGGGTGAGAGAATTCACCAGAGCCAGAGCAGGGAGCAGAGCAGGCAGAAGGACCGAAGTACACTGCTGAGGGGAGCAGCGGGCGGCAGGAGAGGTCTGCGCGCCATGTGGGACCCTCCTCCGGTGGCCGGGGAGCAGCCAGGGATTGAACTGGCGCTGCAGAGGCTGTGTGCAGCTTTGCAACCCAGTGCTCAACCACTGCGCCACTGGGGAGGCCCAACATTTTGAATTTCTTAACAGTATGTTCCATGTATGAATTTTTCCATGGCAAATTCCTTCCCACCATAGTCTGCTTAGGATATATTTTTGTCTGTAGTATTTATAAATATGCATGTGGATATATGCATCACCTCATTTGAAAAGAAAAAGAACATTTAGAACAGTTTATTGAAAATTTATGAGATTCTAATAAAATATTGACTCAAATATATAGTTCTTATTCAAGTGGAATCTAGAGATGAAAGATAGGGCAGGCTATGTGGTATTAGCATTTTAGTGTAAACATGCAGAGTTCTAATTGTATCACTAACTTTTAGGAAATAAAAAAAGCTAACTGGGGTAAAGAGGTGAAGTAAGTAGAATTTTCATTAAATCCAAGATGCATGGGTTTTTAATAAACTTAGATGTAATTTGGTTCTCCATCAAGGTCAGAACTCAAATAGCAGAGCTAGTATGAGCCTGTGAAGTTATTATTTATTAATTCCTTGCTTAGTCGAGCATGATGATAAAAATGGGCAGTAGATACATAAGCCAGCATTTGTTTTGTCTTATTTTAATCTCTCTAAATGTACAAATATGGATTATGTCAGAGGCTGTCAGGGACCATGGTATATGTCTCTTTTGCTATTTGCTTTTAAATATTAATATCGTCTATAATGAAGGTACTTCAGATCAATCTGAAAATGAATAAGGGAGCTTTATTGGCTTTACTAGTTTGGAGTCCACAGTCTTCACAATAGACACCTGAAAAGTGATGGTGTAGCTTGGTGAATAATGTGAGGATTGCATTCCTCTAGGAGCTCAGAAAATCCAACAAAAACGCTCTGAGTAAGTGGGGGTTCATGATTTCTTAACCTCTTGAGAAGTGTGAAGATAAAATAACATGATTATACATGCAAGGGAGTCCTGTTTGAAAAGTTACCATTTTGGTTATAACAATTATGGTTACAAAATAATGTGTGTTTAAACTTTCAAGGGTGTTACTGTGATACTTCTTGCTAATTTTCTAAAAAAGAAGTACTGTGCTGTAGGATACACACACACATACACACAGAACAGAGGTTAAAAAAACACTCTAAATCACTTTATAAAGTTGAGAGAAACTATTTAAACACAGTGATAAAATACTGCTTGAATTTTTATGCCTTTGAAAAATATTCCCCCATGTTCTGGAAGTGGGCAATTGAGAAACATGATGCATCTTTTATAATGAAATATCACAACATTGTACTTTTACTGGTTTAATGATGACATTTTCCTACCTCCACTGACCATCAACTGAATGAAATAATCATGGCTAGAGGATGAAAATGTGTTACATACACTTGTATTGGTTTGTGTTGATAGATGACTCTGTGTCCAAAATACTGACTGACAATGTTCTTATTTTCTAATTAATGCTCCGTTGCTGCTAAAAAATAGTTTAAAAGTGTGTACAGCAAGCTTGTCCATTTGCATGCACAGTGTGACATGATTACTGTTTGTTCCTTGAAAAGACTCAGGGGCTAAAAGGATGGTTTGGCACTTTTGCTGTCTTGCTTTGCAGAATTAACACTTTCACACTCTTAGTGGCTGAAGGGAGTGGTTAGGATACAGGGACTGCTGCTGCTCAGGACACTTAAAAATTTCATCCCCACCACTTACATGTTACAGGGTAGAGAACATTAGCTCTTGTACAAGAGGCAGCCTCCCAGCCTGCTGCTGTGTCAAGAAGCCAGAGAAATCAAAGAGCCACCCAGTGACCCCCTGTATTGTCTGGGCTTGTCGGCTTCTATCAGTTGTGGGCCACAATCAGCGAGATACATATGTACCTCCCACCTGCTCTGCCCTGGCAGCCCCTGTCCCTGCACCTGTTTGCTTATACATGAGCTGTGCATGTTTGAATTTAAATAGACACAAGAGGGTGGAGCAAGGGGGGAAGGGCCATGGTTGTGTCAGAAGTGGTTCATTTACTGCCACTGCCAGTTTGTGGGGACCTGGGGAGACACTCTCAGACTGTATTGGTTGACAAAAGAGGAATTTTCTCTGTTGGAATAATACATACGCACACACATATTGTGTGTGTGTGTGTATCCTTTTAAAGTTGAAAAGGGGTGGGGTTCAGTCAAGACAAACTTAATATTTGTTTTGGTTATCTTTTCTATCAATAAACAATATCTTCAGTTACATACAGATTATAAATAAGACGGTGAATTACTTGGGTTTTTCCTAAGATTGCCTTTCTTTACCAAGTTCAAATGATGTCATCATAAGAAATAGTTAATCAAAAGTTACAAAGACACGTATCATTAATTCAGGCATGCCTACGGTAAAATTTTAGGTAAATTACTATAGACTGGACTCATAGCTGTGTTATACACAATAAACACCTGTTTATTTTTATTAGGAAAGTATCTGCCTTAAAGAAAAAGTGGTATTGACTTTCTTTTGCAGCTTGTTTGCTAAACTATAGTTTTTTTTCAGATTTTCACTCCTGTTTCTCTTCCTGCAGCCTGCATCCAGTCTTCTAGTCTTTGAGTTACAAGTCCTGAGACAGGTTGAAACAGTATTTCCTAGTTCTGTGACCTTGGGTGGGTTATTTAATCTGCCTGAGGCTCAGTATCTTCTCGTCTGTAAAAAAGGGAGTACTGGTGCCTTCTTGAAAGTGCTCCAACGGGTTGAAATTTATAGACATAATTACAGTGTTTTTCTCAAACCCTATTACATTAGGTAGTGTTTCTATTAATGTTTGTATTGCATAAAATTAGCCTCTGACTTCATAAGATAAATTTCTTCATTTCATTACTAAATAAACTTTCTTTATAAGAACATAATACTTTTCAAAAACAAATCTGTCAACATAATCCTAAAAATTTCATAGAAACAATTCCTGTGTAAAGCACATTTTTGTATGCTAAAATGTTTTCTTGACATACTTTCATTATGTATGATTTATAAAATAATTCCAGAGTATAAAAATGGGTTTTTTAAAATTTTTTATTGCTTAATATTATACTTCACTCTAATTTTATTCTGCCAGGAATTAATGCAAAAGTTCTATATACTTTCTTTGGGGTTTCAGCCTTCCAACAAAAATGAATTAAAGAACTTGGGGAGAAGATTTTACATTTATAAATACACAGTCCCTCCTTCCCACACACATATCCAAAAGTTTTAAAAGATCTGTTGAATTTGGGGGCTACCTTGAAAGACTTAAAGCTGTCAGTGTCTTCCTACCCCATGTGGTTTGAGCAAATGAGCAGCCTTGAACTTTGCACACAGAGTTCCAGGGCCTGGGCAGAAGGCACTACATCTGCAGGTCCTCGCATGACTAATTTCCTGTCAGCTAGTGATTTTATTATCATTTAAATAAGAATTTATAATAATAGCAGTAAACTTGCCAGATGGCTGAATTAGTAAAATTTAAAGGATATAGGTTTAAAACATTTCTTTGCTTCCTCCCTTAATGCTTTCTCCTGTTCCTTTGCTATTGCCATCAGCTATTTTGGTGACCATTTTTCATTCACTCGTTTTCATCATTCCTGTTGATTAAAAGGATTTTAATTACGAAGTATTGAGTTGTTGTTGTAGCAGAGGGTACATCATGAGTCACTGCTAGCTGTTTACATAAATGGGGAAATAAGTAGGCATTTCCTGTGTCTTCTGGTAATCTCTACATGAAAATTTTGTTTCTATCCCTGCTCACCCAGCAACTTACTACCTTCACTTCTGCCTTACAATTTATACAAAGTTAAAATAACACACCAAAGAATGACTGTCCATTTCTCATGTTCTCTTTTGTTAGTAAACACAACCTTTATAATGCTGCAATAAAGAAGATAATCTTAAGTACAAAAGAATTTACTGATAACCGAGCTTTCACAATATTTCCTAGAGTACAGACACAAAAATAATTCCTATCAGACAAGATCTTACAAATATTAAATGTCATCACCAATATGGTAAACAAATGCCACTATGTATGAAACAAATATTGACTCTATTTCATAATGTAGTTTATGGTTAAATAAATTTAATATCCAGTTTTCAACTACCAATTTCACTTAATTAAAAGGTACAATTTCCTAAATCCTAATTAAATCAAAGTAAAAACATGCACTGCATCCTCCTCCTCAGAGATTTTTTAATGGAATGCTTGAGAAAGTTTGGTGTTGGAGTTAGAAGTCACAGGAAACTGATTGTTCTGATTTCTTTTGATTTAACATAATAAGATCACTATTAAACAAATTACATTAATTAAATTTTGAAGACACAGTGACTTCTAATGATGTCTTGCAATATATGCAAATAGTAGTATTTAATGTACACTAGGCACATTGGCTGGTGAGTTAGTTCTCCATGTGCACCCTTGGCAAGACTTCCTAATGCTATCTCTGCTCAGAGAACTCAACTTGCAACCTGTGAGACAACATATTTGTCAAGAGAGCAGTCCTTGTCACAAGCGGGGCTTATGTTCCCACAGGTCAGTAGTGGCTCATAGGAGATTTAGTTACTTCTGTTGGCATTAGACAGCTTCAGACGTCCCTCTCATCCAACTCACAGCTTGAACTTCCTCACGGACCAGTGTCTGTGTTGGCTGCCTAAAAAGCAAACTGTTGAACTTCTGCTTTAAGGAGGATGGATTACTGACTTCGTGCACTAAGTCTGGTCCTAGTTGTGATCTGTATTTAATAGTTTGGGTGGTTAGGCTTTATTCCTATTTTGTTTCCTATTTTGTTTTTCTCCGCCTGCTTTTGTGACTCTCCTGTCAATTTGTGCTGTATTTCTCATTTCATTTTTCTCTAAATTCTGCATATTTATTTCTTCGCTGTAAACTATTTAGGTGACGTTCTATCTTATTTGTGAGATAATAGGAAAATTGGCCAAAAATGCAAAGCAAAACGCTTCCTCAGATAAATGTCACCATTGAATGATTAAGTTTTTTATTCCTGTTTTTCTTTTCATTTTCAGTGACTATATAATTATATCTTTGTTTCAATAATGTGAAGCAAAAATTAGATGTGAGGGAAACTCTAAATAGGAAAACTCTAAATAGTGAGGCATAATGTTCTTTTAAAATGAAGAATTTAACTAAACCACTCTAAACTCCCCTGCTGGGCTCAGGCAAGCTGAAATTAATTCAAGACGGCAGATAAAATTTTTAAACAGGCCGAGTGGAGATGACGGATGTGACAGCTCTCAGTTAAAATGTCTTTTAGTGGCAAATGCATGCGTATTAGTCAAGAGATGTGACATAACTGTCCCGGGTAAGAGAAAATGAACCAATGACCATTTGCATTGAGAACAAAAGAAAATTCTTTCTAGTAAAATGTGGAGAAGGGTAGAGCGGTAAGTCCTTCTTGTTTGAGGTCATCTCATATAATCTTCTTGCCTTAAAAATTAATAAAAAAGAAGCCCCCGAAAGTTAGGCACAGCATTTTATCTCAAGTGGTGGTTCTTTTTTTATTTGTCTGTATATCAGAAAAGAAAATGATTGGTGAACAAAATATTTATGCCCGGAATGACCAAGTTATCTCCCCTCCCCTGACTCTCACCTTTTCTCAGGGAGCAACAGACAAATGTTTGGGGATAACCATACTTCAAAGTGGGGTTGGAAAAAAACATATAACCCAGATTGTAAACCAGATTCCAGCTGCATGAGTGAAATCTTGAAATGAGCTTTATTTTTTTCCATAAGGACACTGATTCCCCATGTTTTGCAAGGATAGGTTATTATGATGTGATGCAAAGAAAACAAACGTGGATGTGACTATAGCAGTAAGTTATAGAGAATGAAAATTATTTGGAAACTATACAGTTGTCAGGATTTGAACACATGGAAGTCAAGTTTAATAAACTTTAGGAACAGATGCTTTCAAGACATAGTAGTTACCAGTTAGAGTGGCAAGTATAATTAAGTTTTTAATAATATACAGTTTATTTTCCCAATTACAGTCAGATTCCATTATCATAATGTTGTTAGAAGACACTGTACTCTTTAAACGGGAAGCTCAATTATGAACCTAGAACTTACCATCTTTTTATCAAAATGAAAAAATTCACCTCTTTCATTTGTCTCAATACAACATGTACATACATTTCCAGTTTAGAAGTGAGCTTTTATGTGTTTTAATCACCTGTTATCCTCCAGAATAAATAAGAACATAAATAATTATTGCTTAATATGAGCCAAAGTAGTATTACCTATACAAATATAAAATGAAACTAAATGAATAAAAAACTAGAAGTAAACGATCTGAGACTTCAGGGATAAATAGGACTTATATATCAAAAGAGAATTGTTTTAATCGAAGATAGTAAATGGAAAAATTAGTTTTTCTCTCTTACATTTCTGGTGTTTCCTTCTGTCTCTTCTGTAAGGCTTGTTCTTGGTACCGGGTGATTAAAACTTTAAATTCCTTAGGGCTCAGTTCAAAATCCTCCTTACAACCTGTACATGGTTCCTGAGCCATTTCATCCATCCATATGGCTTTTGTTATAACCTGTATGCCAATTACTACCACATTTATGTTTGTAAGCAGAACATTCTGCTAAACTAAGATACATGTTCCCAACTGTGTATTTGACAAGGGTTCTTAAGTGTCTCAGAGGCCCTTCAATCTCACAAGGTCCAAAATGTTTTGGGTATCCTATCTAAGAAGCCATTAATTATCCAAAAACAAAAAGTTTTTTTCTTCTAAATGTTCGGAGCTAATTTTACATTTGGTGTGAGATGGGGGCCCAATTTTACTCTTTTACATACATATGCAATTTACTGTACCATTTGTTGAACAATTATTCCTTTCCTCTTTTTATTGTTTTTGTGTCATTATCCGGTATCAAATAAAAATATGTTATATTTATGGATTCTCATTTATTTTTCCGTTGATCTGTTTGTTTGACTTGATTAGTCAACTCATAATAGTTCTGAAATTGGAAAGCCTGTCTCCTTTAACTTCGTTCTTTTTCAAGATTGCTTTGGTTCTTCTGGTTTTCTTGCATTTCCTTATGAATTTTTGAATTAGCTTTTCAATTTATGCAAATAAGGAAGCTGGGGATTTTATGAAATTTTCTTTATAGGTAAATTGTGAAGTATTGACATTTGAAAAATATTTTCTTTCAACCCACAAATATAGAATGTGATCATGGTTATATAGGTCTTTTTATGTTTGCGTTCAGTGATACTTTATAGTTTTTAGTGTACAGATCTTGCACTTCTTATAGTAAATTTATTCTTATGTATTTTGATTTTTTGGAATGTAATTGTTAATGGAAATTCTTCTTAATTTTATTTTCTGTTTATTCTATTTTTTCTTGTATCTACAAACTTGCAGAACTTGGTTTTCAGTTTTAAGTATCTTATGTATATGCATTATTAAGATGTTTTTATATATATTTTTACCTATTTATCATTATTTTTATTGAAGTAAAATTGCAATATAACATTTTATAAGTTTCAGATTGTTTGTCATTATAACTTACCATCTGTCTTTGTTATAATAACTTTATCACTGAAAGTCCAATTCCATACTTTGCCATAAAAAAGAACTTTTTTCTCTAATTTGCTCATCTTTGCTTTTCTCTTTTGGTAACCACTAATAATCTTATAGCTTGTTTTTGTTCTATTTAGTTCATTCATATGTTTTGTGTCTTTATGGACCACCATCTGACTTATGGACAGAAAATTGGATAAAGAAGCTATGGTATATATAAACAACGGTACTACTTAGCAATATTAAAGGAAAACAATGAAATCCTGTCACTTGCAACAACATGGCTTGGCCTAGAGATTACTATTCTTTTTTTTTAATTTTAAAATTTATTTATATATATTTTACATCATTGTTCATATTTGTACAATGTATACTTTCTCTTCTCAGGTGTATTCCCCTTAAAATTCCCACTACCCATTCACCTGTGCACCATCACCATAGTCCCTTTGTATTCTTACCTCACCTGTTTGGATCCCTCTCTTTCCTCATCCCCTGCAGAATGTGTCTGATTTATAATTGCATGTTAATTTTTTTATTTTAATTATTTTTTTCCTGAACCCTTTTTTGGTCCCCTATATTCCTCCTGTAAGTGAAATCATCTGATATTTTTCTGTTTCCTTCTAAGTTATTTCACTGAGCATAATCCCTACCACCTCTGTCCAAGTTGTTGTGAATGGCATGAGCTTATCTTTTTTGAGAGATATATATATATATATACCACATCTTCTTGATCCAGACATCTGTTTTTGGGCATTTGGGTTGTTTCCATATCTTACCTATTGTAAACAATGCTGCAGTAAACATTTGGGTGCAGGTGTCCTTTTGAGTTAATGTTTTTGTTTTCTTTGGGTAGATTCCTAGGAGTGGAATTGCTGGGTTATATGGTAGCTCCATTTTTAGTAGCTTGAGGAACCTCCACACAGCCTTCCATAGTGATTAGACCAGTTTTCACTTCCATCAGCAGTGTAGGAGAGCTCCCTTTTCTCCACGTCCTCGCCAACATTTATTTTTGCTGTTTTTTTAAAATATGTGCCATTCTCACTGATGTAAGGTGGTATCTCGTGGTTTTGATTTGCATTTCCCTGATTATTATAAGTGAGGTTGCACATATTTTCATGCATCTGTTGGCCATTTGCATTTCCTCTTTGGGCAAGTATTTTTTTAAGTTCTGTCCATGTTTTGACTGGATTGTTTACTTTGTTTTTGTTGAGTCATGTGAGCTCTTATAAGATCTTTGTCATCTGCGCCTTACTTACTCCATTTTATGGAGTGCAAAATTTTTCTCCCAATCAGTAGGGTGGCTCTTTGTTTTGTTTAATGTAGAGACTATTATTCTAAGGGAAACAAACCCATAGTATTTTTTAGATTTAGGATCATGTTATTTGGGAATAGAGATGATTTCGTTCTTCTTTCTGCGAATGTTTGCCCTCCTTTTAATTTCCTTATCTAATTGTCTAGGCTTAAAAGTACCTTCAGTACAATAGAAGTAGAATCTTCTATCCCCAATTGAAACTAGAATCTTTATCCTCTTCCTGATATAAGCTTAGCTTTTTATAGTAAGTATGATATTACTGTAAAATTTTTCTAGTTGATCTTTGTCAGGTTAAGAAGTACTTTACTCTTTCTTAGTGTTTTAATTTGAAAGGGTGCTGGAATTTTCAAATATATATTTTTCTGCATCATTGTAATGAGTATTTGGTAACTGTTCTTTATTCTCTTGTTATATTATATTGATTTCCTTTCATATGTTAAATCAGGATTGCACTCTGAAATAAATCCTATGTAGTAATGTTATGCATATTTTATATGTTGTTGCATTTAGTTTGTTAGTATTCTGTTGAGGATATCAGCATTTATAGTGATATAGGGTATTGACCTACATTATTTTGTTGCCTATGAAGTCTTTGTCTAGTTCTCATATCACGGGAATACTGTTCTCTTACACAAATTAGAAAACGTTGAGTTTGTGAAGAGTAGAATCCTTCAGTGAAACAATCTGAGCCTGAATAACTTTTTTGTTGAAAGTTTTCTTGGCTATGTATTTGTTCTCTTCAGTTTTTAGATACCTATTATGATTTTTTCAGTCTTTTTTATTCAGGCTCAGTGGATTGTACTCTTCTAAAAATATGTTCATATCCACTCCATAAATGGAATATGATCATTAAGGAAACTAAATAAATCAGCACTTTTCCTTCCACTCTTCCATGTAATATGCAGCCAAGATCATGCCCTGTAGTTAGCATTGTAACAGCACAAACATTGGACCTTGGGAAGTATAGAGTTTCAGACATTTAATTCATCTTTATGCATTCTCAAACAATGTAGAGTGGAATAAGACCTATTCTTTAGCTCCAGTTGCCTTTCAAATATTTTTTTTGAAAGATTTATTTATTCATACAAGAATTGGGGTATAGGCTACAGATGTGGGGGATGAGAGGATTCACCAGAGACAGAGTGGGGAACATAACAGGCAGACTAACTGAAATACACTGCTGAGGGGAGCAGCGGGCAAGACAGGAGAAGTCTGCTGTGCCACGTGGGTTTCTCTCTGGCCGGCCAGGGATTGAACTCATGCTGAAGAGGCTGAGGATTGCTTCATAGTGTGGTGCTTAACCCCTTGCAACATCAGGGAGACCCTGCCCTTCAAATCTTCCATAACATGGAACCTTTAAATATTGAGGGAAAACTAGACATAAAAAGACACTGTCAATTGTAAAATAATGATATTAACACCTTTAAAAAATAATATTATATAACAACACACAAGGCATTTTCATGGTATAGATTACATGTAAGTTAAATCTGTGTACCACATTAATTGGAAGAAATTTGATCATGATTCAATACAACATTCTAATCACTATGATTTTCTTTTTTAAGCAAAGTTTATTTTATTTTATTTTAAGATTTATTTATTTATGCAAGTACTGGGGTACAGGCCAGAGGTGCGGGAGGGTGAGAGAATTCACCAGACAGAGCAGGGAGCAGAACAGGCAGAAGGACTGAAGTACACTGCTGAGGGGAGCAGTGGGCACAACAGGAGAGGTCTGCCTTGCCATGTGGGAATCTCCTTGGCCGGCCAGGATTCAAACCGGTGCTGCAGAGGCTGCAGACAGCTTCACAGCACTGCACTCAACCCAGTGTGCCACTGGGGAGGCCCTCTAATCAGTATGATTCTTTATCATTCATATTTTATAATGGTATTGTAGCCCTTCACCCTTTGCTTGAATACTTATACTAAAGGGAAATGACTTCTCATAAAGTCATTCTATTATTAGACAAATACGATACTTAGGTGGAAGTTCTTTGTTTTAAGCAGAATTCTGCCATCTTCTCTGTGTGCATTTGGTGCTGATTCTGTCAACATGAGCAGTATGGAACAATTTACTTCCTCTTCTACTTGATATATCTCAGAAAGACGACTTTCAAAAGCATTTTCACAGTAGATTTGTTACAGAAATAAAATGAGATCCCACACTTCAGAAGTTTCTGAGAACATAATATACACTTTAAATTCCCTAATGAAAGTTCTCATGAAATCATATGAATAAAATATCTCCCATTATATTCTAGACATTTGTGTTTTTCTTTTTTGACCTTGTTTTAGTATGAAGAGAAATAGTCAAGAAACAGTAGGTACAGAGAAAAATCAGCTAATGATACTAGTTTTTCTAAGTTAAAATAGAGATTTTTGCCTAGCAAAATATCTCCTCAAAATGTTTTTTTAAAAGAAATCTTCATTTTGAGAAAATGAGGGCAATTAGTGGACATTGGTCAGTGCTCAGTGAATTTTGGATGACTTGGTATCTGGGGGGGTCACAATGGCCCTCAAATATTCCCATGTGCTGATCTCCTCAACCTGTGAGTATGCTAGGTTACGTGGCAAAGAGAGATTAAGTTTATAGGTGGAATAAAGGTGGCATATCAGCTGATCTTAAGATGGGAAGATTATTTTAAATTATCCAAGTGGGCTCAGGAGAATCACGAGGGTATTTGAAGCTGGAAGTGGAAGGCAGAAGGGAATCTTAGTCATCTGATGTGAAGCCTCTGCTCCTTGATTTTGACTTTGAAGGTGGAAGCCTGCATACCAAAATATAGGTGGCCTTTAGAGCTAGAATATGCAAAGGAATAGATCTTTCTAGAGAACATCCAGAAAACCTGCTAATTCTTTGATGTTAGCCCAGGGAATCATGTGTCAAATTTTTTCTATTCCACAGACCTTTCATTAAAAAAAAAAAAAAATGCATTGTTAGTAAATGTGTGGTAGTTTGTCACAACAAATAGAATGCCAGTGCACTTGTTAGTGTTTTAATAGAAAACTAAATATGTAGGTGATCTGGATGCAGGTTTAATTACTCAACTAAAATAGCCACTTTACCTTCATGTTGTTCAACATTTTGCATGATTTTCATTTTCTACTTTGTTTCACTCTTCCAGCCATTTCACAATGTAAGTATTCCCTTTTCACGTCTTCAAGCACCTACTGTCTTTGCCTTCCATAATCTAGCACTAAGGTTTTAGTTCGACCTCCTTGAGCTCTCTTTCTTGGTCTCTTTTACGACTTATTCTGGTTCATCTTGATTTAAATTTAGAGCCCTTTACTCTTCTTACTCTGGAAATTCTCATCTGCCTTTACCTCTTTTATTGCCATATTTCTAGATAACATGCAAATTTCTGTCTTCATTCAAGAGCTTCCTCTGAGCTCAACCCATTGCCTACCTGAATTTGCTATTAGTCTCAAAGGTGCTTCACTTTAATACCACCCAAAATGAACTTATAACTCTCCTGTGCACTTGACACCATTCTGCTCTTCCCTTCATATTCAAAGCATTGCCACAAATGATCCACTTAAGATGTTTCTCCAACTGGTACTCTTTATTCCTGTTCCACCTGCATCACCCTAGCTTCCATCATTCCTCACCTGTATTATTAATGATCTATTGGCATCCAATGAACTTTGTTCATTGTTTTTCCCATTTTAGCTAGTCCTTTGATGTTCCAAGCTTCTGTCTAATGGTTTCTGTTACCTTGAAGATCAAGGCTGACCTCCTACAAGTACTATACAGTAAAATATTTCAGTGGCTTTGGAACAAGTGAAGCACTCATTCCCAATATCATTTTAGCACAAATTTAGTCTCAATGTTCACTTTTTAGGAATGTAACTAATAGGAGTCATAGTCTTGAAAACATAAAGAATATATGACATAGGATAAAAATCTCCAAGTCCTTCTCCCTGGTGTTTTCTTCTACTGTTGTTGTATGATTTGCAAATTTGGATTATTTGTGGTTTGGTTAATAAAGGGGTATGTAGGCCCTGCTTAGGAAGGAATGGGAAGAGGTTTAATATAAGCTAGAAGTTATGATGGAAACACAATCATATTTGACTTTGCTTGACATCATGTTACATAAAATCAAACATATATGCATGTAGATAATTTTGCACATTTCCACAAATTGGTGCCAATATTAATGGATGCCAATTGCCTTACTTGCTTTTGTGTTCACTGCCTGTTTGAGTTGTTAATGTATTGATGTGCCTATGACATTGGAAAACCATTATTAGTTAAACCGACTGTCAGGTATATTAGCCATTAGAAATTAGAAATTCATGGAAAGGATATTTCCCTATCTGTTGCAGATTAAAGTGAGAGATTATTACAAAATATAGTTCAAAGATCTCAGTTGAGTCCGTGTAATAAAGTATTAGCATTATTAAGCTTCTGTATATTGCAGACTATTTTATAGTACCTAATTTAATTTTCACAAGTTGTGCTGGTGTTTAGGAATCTTTTTTTTTTTTTCCCATTGGTTAGAGTGTAGAAGGATTGAGCTAACTATCAATAGTAATTATATACCCTAGGAAATGGATATTGTGCTCTGTCTCTAATGTCTGTACTTTTCTTTCAGTGTCAAGTGTATTACCACAGTGGCAGCAACAGCACGTGGAAACTTGTTAGAAATATAAATACTTGTGCCCCACCCCTACATCTACATAATAAGAATTTCTGAAACAGTGCCTATTAATAGATGTGTTGATAATTCCTTCAGATGATTCTGATGCATGTTAGATACTGAAAACTACATATAATTTTTCTATATTTCTCATAATTCATAAATTTGATAAGCACCTAACATCTTTCTTTATTCTTTTTTAACTCACTAAGTGTTGACCACTAAAGCAGTTTTATTTTAACTTACTAGGCAAATGATAACAGAGTTGACAATTAGTATCCCCATTATATTTAGGATAACATATAAACAAAAGGTTCATATGTCTAAAAATTAATTGACAATATTTGTTGTGTACTATATTTTACTTCAGTGACCAGTGCTGAAAGTTTTACTTCCTTTTGAAAGCTTAATGAGTCTCCAATTCCCAGGTTAAATTTCCAAGCAAAGAAACTTAAAACAAGTTGATACTTGGAGGAGCATTCTCTTGCTTTCTGTGTGGGAACAGAGAAAGTTCTTTACACATTTAGCCTACTCCCATTGAAAAGGGTCAGGTAACCCTGAAGGCTGTTGAGTACACAGAGTGGGGACTTGTTAGCAATTAGTAATAGGCAAAGAAGCTATACATTCTGGGTTTTTGGCACAATGATCATGAATTACTTCACTGTATTGTAGGTTGAAAGAGCTTATGAGGAAATGCATTCTGTGTTCTCAAAGCATTTCTAAATGAGCTTTTGGGACACTGTTTCTCTATTACAGATTACCTTTATTTGATTCTGGGGAATAAACATTGCTACTTAGATATTAAATTTCAGTGAGTACATATTTGCTAAAATTCCTATGGGAGTTGTGGGAGCCAAGCAGTAAGACTACACAGAGGAAATCCTAAAACGGAACCCTGATTGCCCCTGTGTTTTGTCTTCGTTAATTCAGTTGTTTGGTATTAAAGATAGAGGGAAGGAAAACATAGCTGAATTGCAACCCAAATTCTCATATGAATGCAACTCCAGTTTAGTTCCTTGATCTCTGAATATGGCCACCTAAAGTGCACGTAATTGTTCTCTCCCAGGCTGACCCAGGGGTTGGAAGGTGAACAGGGAAAACTTTGAAGGAGATTTAAGATGGCATTTTTTTGTGTGTGAGATGTATGAGTTGGACGCATGCCAGGGCTCAGTAAACCCTGTTTCAACACAAGGTATTGCTCACTGAGAGCCAAAAGTGGTTAGTAGAACCTTTCTCAATGAATATTGGTCCATCAGCCTTTATAAGAATGGCCCCTGCTAGCTATGTTTGAAGACTATCATCTGCCCTGCAATAGCTCTGATTTAGAGTAATACTACGCAGGCACTAATGTAGCCCAATGTGTGAAAAACAGACTTCTCTCCATGTGAGGTAAGTTAATAGATGTAATTGGGAATACTTCAGGAGGTGTTGTGGGGTTCTTTGCAGAAAAAGTGATTTACAAATTGAATACATTATTAATAGATATCATGCTTGTTTACTCCTGACATAAAGAATAGGGTCAAGGGATAAAATGCATCTCCAGCTTTTGGAATTCAAAACATGTTTTTATATCCTAGATAATAAATACTTGTAGCCGGTATTAGCGTATAATAAAAGTATGTGCCAGAGACTCCCCCAGAAGAGTTTGTCATCTGATATGCTGAATGGCCCCAGGGTTGGTGGCAGCTTAATAAAATATGTGAGTGTTCAGTGTGAAGCAGTTAAGTTATTTATTCCTCTTCTGATACTGCATGCATGAACTGCCACTGTTTGATGAATCACTGAAGAGAATGGGAACTGACAAACAACTCTTCCTTTAGCGGCCAGTCACACTGACAGCATCAATAGAAAAACACATCATGGGTTCTAAAATGCCACATTTTCACCATTTACCCTGAATAAGACATGAAGCTCTTTAAGGAAAGCAGTAGTACGTTATCATTAAAGGCCAACTGACAGAGAGGCGAGTGTGCTTTGAACTCTCTCAAGTCATCATTCTTAATTTCTTCTCTCCTTCGATGGAAGGCCCACCCACATGGGCCCTGAGCAAAGCAGGCACTATCACATGATTTAAAATCTCATTGATAGATTGGTTTCATCAACACCCATCCTGGCTCCTGCCCATTGGGAGAAGCTCCTGTTCTCATTAGGGTCCAATAATGTCTGTGGCTAACATTGTTCTCATGCAAATAGAATGACACAGAAGATAAGTGCCATGAAAATTCAATTTCCCCTGACCATCATTACCCTTTTTCTTTTAGTTATTCCCACTTCAATCTGCAGGAGGTAATGTGTGCAATCTGCTGGTACTTTTGCAAAATGATTACTACTTTTAGTAATGAATTTCCCAGCTATTGCACGAGGGGGTGTTTTAGAGGTTCCCTGGTTTTTGTGATGCAGACTTGGCAGCAGTCCTTGAGTGTTCTTCCCATGGCTTTTGCTGTGGTGAGTAGAACCTGTCCATGGAACTGCCTTCTTCCTCTGTCGTCATCAGTGGCACCTTTAAGTAGAGCAGTGATTTGTTTAATATTTTCTGGAAAACAAATATAACTTTTTCTACCTGCCCAAAGAGGAAGATACAAACTCCTATCAAAAGATACATCATAATATTTCTTCTGTAGTCTGTGACCAAACTTACATAATTTAGTAAGAATGTAAAATTCAGGGTAGTTCATATCAGTAGATTGAAATTATAAAAGAAGTTAAATAAATCATTTTGTAAGTCTATGGAAAAGTCTTATTTAGGCTCAGCTGAAACTGAGAGAACTATCAAATTCTGATACTTAATCCTATTGTTTGCATTTTAAGTTTCTTCAACAATGGGATTAAATATGTAAACATTTTATTGTCAGTGATTTGTCATGTTACAGTGGTTCTTTGTTTCTTCTGCAGTAATCCTTGCATGTTTTCAGTAGTGTGGGAGTTAGCTGTAAAAAAGAAGAGCGAGGGAGGTGAAAAATGTAGATTTCCCAGATAACAGATTTATATATATATGACTGTTTATTTTCAACATAAAATGTGAATACGTCCTCAGATGATAATTATCCTAATGGTAATATAGGAGGTTAACAGTACAAAGCACACTTTTCAAAACTTTTTATGTCAAACTTTTTTATTTCCTAAATAAGTAGATATGTGTAGTGATTAAGAAAAGTCCTTTACATATAGTAGCATATTATGGGCTAGAGAAATGCAAGATTTCAAAAATGTTAACACTGAAAAAACATTGACAGTTATTGTATATAAAGTCTTAGAACACATTTTTCTCTTATAAACTGAAACTTTTTTGATTAAATGTATTAATACTTTCTATTTACATGATTTATAGGTATTTTCATTGGATTAAAGCATTTATTACTGAAATATATTCATTTAATAATACATCCCCCCAAAGTCAAAGATGATACAAATTTAAAGAGAAATCAAGTTACTTCCTTACCTGAATCCTTTCATTTTATAAACTGATACATGCAATATAATTTAGTAGTTAGGTTGAGACTGTTCAGAATCTCTATGTGGCATGCCTGCAGTTAGATGTACACAGCTGCCAACATGTGGTATAGAAAATTATATTTGAGCTACAGTTTTAGTACTGCTACTTCAAGTTAGATACTGAGCATGTAATTACTGCATTCTTGGCATGTAATTACATGGGAGTTACAGTTTATACTGACCTGGAGAAATACTGATACTATAATTTGGAACTAAAAAGTAAAGTTGAATGTGAAATTGTGTGTTGATTTTGAAAGGCCTGTATTGTAAGTTTGCTCTCCTGAAGAATTTGTTATGATGATGACTCCCCCAATTTCCTATGGAGTTAGAATATGTAAAGTGTTATCAAATCATCCTTTATGACTCAATGGTTAACTGGTTACAACGACAGGTGAAAGAAGTACTCCAGTGTTCCAATGCATTGGAAGAAACTGCTAATTATAGCCCTCACTCCCAGTAATCCTCATGGCCTGCACTTCACAGACAGAGCCAATGGAGCATGACTGCTTGGGGCATTCAGTCCCAAGGGTTTTAGTTGTTTGTTTCGGTGTTGAGAAAAACACATTATGACCATAATATTATGTATATGAAATTGGATTTTTGTATCTACAGCACAAAGTTCCATCTTGCATAAAATGCAACTTCAGCCTAATTTTTATGGCGCTTCATTTGCATATCAAGCATATAGAACTTTCCAATGGGCTTCATTTGACATTAGTGACACTGTTGTTAATTTAATGTAGTTAGTATTATATGTTCCTGATGACCACTCCTCAAGGAACATTTCAGTTTTTTAAAGATTTATTCATTGCACAAAAACTGGGGTATAGGCAAGAGGTATGGGAGGTGGGGTTGGTGAGAGGATTCACCAGAGACAGAGTGGGGAGCAGAACAGGTGGATTGATTGAAATACACTGCTGAGGGGAGCAGTGCGTGAGACTGGAGGTCTGCTGAGCCATGTAGGTCAGCATCTTGCCTGGGAATCGAACAGGTGCTGTGAATTGCTTCATAAGACTGAGACTTAACCCTTTGTGCCACCAGGGAGGCCTTCAACTCTTTACTTACAATAAATGTGTGTGCATGGCCTTTAGTTGATGCTAAATGTAAAATTGAAAGATGATCTTTTATTTTCCACTTCACAGTACTATGCCCCCTTCATGCACTTTTGCATTCCATGACAAAAATAGTCGAGCTTTGCTTTTCTCAATAGTGGTTCCACTGTAATTTTTATTTTCTGAAATATAACCCAAGGTGTAGGGTCAGGAAGACCACAGGGCAGGTTTTCTTTGATCCCATGCAGGCCGAGTAAAGGAAGAGTCAGAGTCCTCAGTGGTTTTGCAGGTTTTTATTGGGGTTTACCAGGCATATGGCAGGCAGGGGTGCACGCAGGCCTCTCAGCCCCCAGCAAATCCTCACTCTATCTGGGCTCTCTGGCCTTCTCTCTGCTTCTCTGGTCTTCTGTTCGTTCTGCTGCTTCTCGGCTTCTTGGCTTCTCTTTCGGCTTCTGCTTTGGCTTCTCCTGGCGTCCCCGTGACACCGCTCTTAAAAAGCACAGTCTTAGCCCAGGTGAATCCCATCTACCTATTCCCACACCCTACTCCAGGTGTCCGCCATCAGGCATGCATTCAGGACCGCAAGGATCCATCATCTATCCTGGTGGTGGGAGGGCAGAAAAGCATGACATTTTCCCTTACCCTACAGTCCACCCCCTCAGGGTTTTCTGCCATATATTCTTTATCAGTCTTTATATACAAGTCAAACACATGTCTCTTGGCAATATGAACACTGCAGCCATGGCCCACAAAAGTAAATGAAATACATCACAATATAACAAAATATAACAGAACACAAATAAGTCCAGGCAGGCACCACCCTAGTGCAAAAGACAATTATTGGTACCAGCAGATGAGCCACCAAATCTGCTGCCAAAGGCACTGCTCATACGAGGGAGGGGAATCACTCACGGCATCTACTGTAACGCACCAGGAGCCGTCAGGCTTCCTGGCCTTCTCTGGCTGTAGTCTTGGCTACAAGCCACACACAGCATCCACCCCCAGGATGCACTCACTCTGGGATTGGCGATTCTATTCTGTTGGGGGTAATCGCCAACCCTCAGGGTTTCTGTCTGCAGTCGCTCCAACACTCGGCCTTCACAGCCACCAATGCGACTCGCAGACCCCTGCACTCAGGCCAACCCACTGCACAAGCACATGGGTCGGGGATCAAAACTCTACATGCGGCTTGGGCTCCACCCCAAGCCACGTTCCCCACCCGTCCCCCAAGGACGGGTTCCTCAGCTCCTCACCCTCAACAACGAGCAGGGCATCACCCATGGGTGATTTTACAAGACTCACAGGTCTTCAGCATACTCAGGCTGCTTAACAGCTGCTCAGGGCTTCTCAACTTAGCATCAGTACCAGCTTTTGCCTTCTCAGTTGGCTTTTCTCCTCTGCCTGGCTGCTGGGCATACACAGGCTGCCTTTGGCCACCAAAGCCCACTGGCCACCAAAGCCCAGATTCCCATCTCCTGGGGTTTACAAACAAAACTGTTCCACCCCAAGGGTCCCAAAACATATCAACCTGCAAGGTCCTCTGCCTTCTGGCGGGATTGTCACTCCAAGTTCATCAGTCCATGTCCATCAGTCGAAGTCCGTTGGCCTCTCCCTGTATCAGCACTGGTGAGCTCCGAATCGTGGTCCTCTCCTGCCCAACGATTCTGCTGTCTCAGGGGTCATTGGCTGGTCCTTTTGGGTGTCATTGGCTGGTTCTCTCGGGCGTCTCCTCCTCCTCCTCTGGGCGAGGTCTTATCCTGTAGCTCCCGGACCTTGTCCACCAGTCCCTCCAGGTCTTCGGAGGGCTCCATACCCATCTGCATGATCATCTTGCCGACTTACGCCAATTGTAAGGACAGGAATGGACACAGTGCAGGTTTTCTGATCCAGCAGACCGGGTTAAGGAGCAGTCAGAGTCCTCAGTGGCTTTGCAGGTTTTTATTGGGGTTTACCCGGCATATGGCAGGCAGGTGTGCTGGGGGGCTGGGAGGTTGGCAGGCCTCCCAGCCCCCAGCAAATCCTCACTCTATCTGGGCTCTCTGGCCTTCTCTTCGCTTCTCTGATCTTCTGTTCGTTCTGCTGCTTCTCAGCTTCTTGGCTTCTCTTTCGGCTTCTGCTTCGGCTTCTCCTGGCGTCCCCGTGATGCCCTTAAAAGCCCAGTCTCAGCCCAGGTGAATCCCATCTACCTATGCCCATACCCTACTTCAGGTGCCCGCCATCAGGCATGCATTCAGGACCGCAAGGATCCATCATCTATCCTGATGGCGGGAGGGCAGAAAAGCCTGACATTTTCCCTTACCCTACACAAGGGTATTCTAATTTTCGTTTCTTTTTAAAAATCACATTTAGGAGTAAATCACATTTAGGAGTAATATTTTCAAATGTTCAATTTGAAAATTAATAAGTTAACTTTCATATACTGCCATGTTTTTTCTGACAATATATTTTCTTCTCTTTGTTTCCCTTATGACAATCAGAAATCATTCAATTTCCCTAATTCTCCTTTCTCTTCTTTCTTGCTCCGGTCTCCACTGTAATGTCCTTTACTAAAACATGTGATTTCCTTCCTGGGCAAGAATATTCCATAAAATTGTCAAATTAGTAGCTTCATCCAAATTATATACAAAGTCATGTTCTGAAAATAATGCAGGAACAGCACTCTATTACAAATTCAATGGTTGGTACCAGTGAGACCCTTAAAAAAAAAAAAATCTTTCCAAGGGCTATAGATACGTCTCAGATTCCATGTATAGTAACTTGAGAGTTAAGCTCATCAGGTTTTAATTTAATTGGGGCATTTACAAACTTTCTTAAGTCATAGCTCTTAAGTATTATAAAAATAGAACATATGGTAGAAAATCATGTTCTGTGAAATATGCTAGCTAAACAAGAAAAAATAAAACAGCTTTAGAATAAATATTATGTCCATACCAGTAGTTACATTATATCTATATCTATAGCTAGAGAGCACTATTTTTCTGTTTTTAAAGCTTAAGTTTTCCAATTGTTGGATGCTTTATATATATAATTCTGATCAAAAATTGGTAGTACAGTAATACATAGCTTAAAAAATATTGACCTCACATATTGTAGGGTAAAGAAAATGTCAGTCTTTTCTGCCCTTCCGCCATCAGGATAGATGATGGATCCTTGCGGTCCTGAATGCATGCCTGATGGCGGGCACCTGGAATAGGGTATGGGCATAGGTAGATGGGATTCAGCTGAGCTAAGACTGTGCTTTTAAGGGCGGCGTCACGGGGGGACGCCAGCAGCACCAGTAGCAGCAGTAGCAGCAGCAGCAGAAGCCGAAGCCGAAAGAGAAGCCGAGAAGCAGCAGAACGAACGCTAGAGAGCCCACATAGAGTGAAGACTTGCCGGGGGCTGGGAGGTCTGCCCCCAGCCAGCACCCCTGCCTGCCATATACCTGCTGAACCCCAATAAAAAACCTGCAAAACTACTGAGGACTATGACTCCTCCTTTACCCGGTCTGCATGGGATCAGAAAACCTGCACTGTGCCCAGTCCTGCCCTTTACACATATTTATTATCTTTAAATTTTTAAAAAGGTTTATTTATGTATACAAGAACTGGGGTGTAGGCCACTTGTGGCGGGGTGAGAGCATTCACCAGAGACAGAGTGGGAAGCAAAACAGGCAGACTTAATGAAATACAATGCTGAGGGGAGCAGTGGGCAAGACAGGAGAGGTCTGCTGTGCCATGTGGGTCAGCTCCCTGGCCTGCTGGAGATCAAACTCATGCTGCAGTGTCTGGTGATAACATGATAGCACTGTGTCTTTAACTCCTGCGCCACCAGGGAGGCCCTATCTTTACATTTTTAATTTTTTTAATTGATGCAACATTGATTTAAATCATTGTTTGTATTTCGGATGCATAGTATCACTCCCCTCTGGTGGTTTTACCAGGGTGTGCCCACCACCAAAGCACCCTTGTCCACCACCATAGTCTATTGTTCTCCCTCAGCACTTTGTGCTTGCAAACCCCACCCCCCCCAATGCCTCTGCTCTATAGTCAGCATTCAAGGATTAGTATTTGAGTTTTGCTTTTTCTTTTGATCTTTTGTTTCTCTAACTTCCCCATATAAATGACAATGTTTTCTTTCTCTTTTTGACTTATTTTACTTAGCATTATCCCTTCCAGCTCCATCCATGTTGCCACAAATGGCATGAGAACAACTTTTTTGATTGTGCAGTAGCATTACTATTGTGTATATATGTATCACATGTTCTTGATCCATTCATCCGTTTGGGGGCTGGGCGATAAATGATTGTCAGGTTTTTCTGCCCTCCTGCCATTAGCGTTGATGGAACCCTGTGGTTCTGAGCGCATGCCTGATGGCGGGCACCTGGAGTGGGGTGTGGGCATACATAGGTGGGTTTTCCTGGGCTGAGACTGGGCTTGTACTATAAGGGCAGGGTCACAGGGATGCCAGAAGAATGAAGGAGACCAGAAGAGAACGAGAAGGAGAGAGAGAAGAGAGTGAATGAGAACATGAGAGAATCTCAGAGAGCCCAGGAAGAGTGAGATTTGTCGGGGTCTGGGAGGCTTGCCAGCCTCCTGGTCCCGAAGCACCCTTACCCTCCGTGTGCCTGGTAAATTCCCAATAAAAGCCTAAAAAAGCCACTGAGGGCTCCAGAATTTTCTCCTCCTTCACCCATCTGCTCCAGTCATAGAGATCCTGCACTGTGCCTTCCTGCTGCTACAGGGGCGATTTCATAAAATTCATAAAAAATTTCAATTTCATAAAATTCATCCACCTTTGGGCTCTTCTGTCCATTTTTTAATTGGGTTATTTGTTTTCTTTTTATCGAGTTGTATGAGTTCTTTGTCTCTTTGATTTCAGCCGTTTGTCAAATGGTAGGTATGTGACTATTTTCTCCCATTCAGTAGGGTTTGACCTCACATATTTAGATGTCCTCCATACAGGGAGTGAGAATAAAAGTATTGTATTAAGAAAAAGGCTACCATTGTATTATGCATTTAATTAAAATAACTGCAAGTCGATAAACACCAGTGTTTCCATCAACAAGATCCAAGAAGTACCACTTTATAGATGCCAAGTTTAGTGTCTTAATGAGTACTTGAACCATTGTTAATGGAAACAATAGACACCTGCCTGTGTGTCACTCTCTCCCTGATTAAAAGTGATAATCTTTATGGACAGTTTACCTTCTGTATGTAGTAACTGATCCTTTATAAACTTGCCTGTTCCTCAACTAGCTTGCAAATGATTTGAAATATTGGACCAGAAGGTGAAGGGTGGGACTGGCGCTACATGTGGGTAGACACTCAACATTCTCCAGTTTGAGATTTAAGAGTTTTGCTTTGGAGATGTCAGTGAAGCAGGTGTTACAAATTTTGTTGATTTTAAATCTGTAACAGTTTTACATTTCTTGGTGTCAATCTGGTCTACTAGTTTTGAAAATGTATATAATTAGGGTATTCTTGGCATTTAAGCATGATGTGGGGATAAAGAACCTATACATAGATTTTATAAATGTTATTTTACATTATATAAATCATCCACAAATTTCTATGAATGAGAGCTAATCATTACTATAAGGCAGAGGCCTAGCTGATTTTGACAGTAGTCCTGCTTATCATTAAACTGTTAAATTACAGAGATTTCAATAATCCAATAAAAAACATTGTGTTCTAAACCACTCACTTCACAACACTGTCTGTTTTTAAACTCCTTAATCACAGAGTCACTTATACTTGCTGGCACATTTTTTTAGACTTCTCCTGCTATTTTCTTTCACAGCACCCTTTTATTTCACCTTATAGTATTTATCATAATTTGAAATCATATCTGTATGTTCATTTATGCCTGTTTTTCTAACTTGACTGACAAGTTTTTGTTCACTAACTTGTACCTAATACTTAGATGTGGTCTTGGGGCACATAATAAGAACTCAAAAATATTCTGTTAAATTTGTGTGGTTTATAATAATTTAACAAAATACCTTACTGCTACCTTAAAAACATGGTTTAAATTTATTCTGGTATAGGGACAAACACATAGAAAAACATAAATATGTTCCTATGCCCATAGCATTCTGTTTTAAGATGCAATACATATTTGAATCAACTTGATAGTTCATCAGTTCTCAACTGCACAGAGCGTCGATGAGGAAGGATCTACTTTAATACAGATGTATGTATAATTATGTGTATATTATATAAATATATAGAAGTATATAAAAGTATGTAATATACATACATATAATGGTATGTGGATGGCAGTATTCTAGTGGAGATATTACACTAAAGTTTGTCTATGTAGAAACTAGTTAAAGGGTATGCCATCTCTTTTTTTTTTTTTTAAGATTTATTTATTTATACAAGAACTGGGGTATAGTCAGATGCGCGGGAGGGTGAGAGAATTCACCAGAAACAGAGCAGGGAGCAGAACAGGCAGACAGACCGAAGACATTGCTGAGGGGAGCATGGGGCAAGGCAGGAGAAGTCTGCCTCGCCATGTGGGAATCTCCCTGGCCGGCCGGGACTCGAACCCAGCACTCAACCTGCTGCACCACCAGGGAGGCCCTATGCCATATCTTTCTGTGTTATTTCTCATATTGCATTTGATTCTACAATAATCTTTATGTAATAAGATTAATAAAAATTTGTATAAGCACTTTATCAGATATAATACAAAAAGAAAAGGCTATTTTCACTTAATTATACTATTTTATTAACATTTATTTTTTATTAATGAAAAATAATATCAAATCATTATTTCTTTGGCAGTGTTTAATGCTCACATTTAAAGATTTGGACTAGACTGGGAGCATTTGAAAACTTAGGGATCTGTTTATATATTTATGAGTTTTTCATATTTGCAGTTTCCTAAATTCTTGTAGATTTTAACTGATATACAAAATGCTTAAGATTTTCTGTTCACAAAAAAGTTAAAACAACATTGAATATTCATCTTTCTTTTATTTTTATTAACTTAACACACGTGCATAATCATCACCCAAATTAATAAATAGACCCAGGAACTCTTGCTGACTTCTGACTCCATAAATTGAGTATTTTTTAACTCCCCATTTCTGTTTTGAAAAATTTCAGTGTCCAGAAAAATTGAAAGAGTACTATGTAAGCCCTCATTATCCTTCACCCGGATGCAATATTGCTTAGTATTTTGCCAAAGTCTATACATACACATTTTGTATTGTGGAGTATATTAGCATTTTTAAAATAGTGAATATGGGCCTCCCTGGTGGTGCAGCAGTGTACTTCCTCAGTCTGCCTGTTCTGCTCTCTGCTCTGGCTCTGGTAGATTCTCTCACCCTCCTGCAGTACTGATTGTACCCAGTGCTTATATAAATAAATAAATAAATCTTTAAAGAAAATAAAATAGAGAATATTTTTTTGAATGTGACATATTAGTCCTTGGATCTTCTTACTTCACAATTTTGTCATATTTTATGAATGTCTTGTGCCACTTCTGTCAGAACTGTTGGAATGTGAAACTTCTATTGTCTATGGAGACAGTGACATGATTTTTTTCTGCTGCATTAACTTTATTGTTCCCTGTAAAACACTAACACGGCAAAACTCTGAGCTTTAAATGAGAGACTTGTCTTCATCTTCATCAGAAAAATGACATTTGTAATTCAAATATGAAAAGGTAATGAACTTAATGCATAGCCTGGAATAACTATTGTAATGTGCCAATTTCTTTTTTTTAAGATTTTTTTTATTTATGCACACAAGAGCTGGGGTACAGGCCAGAGATGCAGGGGGTGAGAGGATTCACCAGAGACAGAGTGGGGAACAAAACAGGCAGACTGACAGAAACACACTGCTGAAGGGAGCAGCAGCTGAGACAGGAGAGGTCTGCCTCGCCATGTGGGTTGCTCCTTGGCTGGCTGGGAATCGAACTTGTGCTGCAGAGGCTGCAGATTGCTTCATAGTGTGGTGCTTAACCCCTTGCCCCACCAGGGAGGCCCCTGTGTTTCTTATAAGGCTAATTCCCAATGATACAGTTAAGGTATTTATTGTGTCCATTTAGTGTAGTGAGGATACAGCGTACCCTCCACTAATTTGGCATTCCATAATTATATCTGGTCTCCACAATATCCCTCAAGCATTTTGTTTAACATAATTTCTCATCCAAATATATGATAGCGTCTATGGCACATTGACTGTGTGCAAGCATGGTTCTTAACCTCAATGGTATTCTTGGTCTTAAACAGTATCATGACTGTACAGTCCAAAGTAATACCATCAAGCAGTCTTTTTATGGAGCTTCTCCATGAAGAGAAGCTATTTGTACAATTATTTTTGTTTAATTATAGTCTTCAAAAATAGGAAATACCAAGTGTGATTTGAAACTTTGATCTTCCTTATTTCCTTTACCTTTGAGACCCATAACAATAGGCTTTTATCACATTCTATTATAATCAATTTTTTGTTTGTCCTCTTATTAAAAGGTTATATTTTTATAGCAGATGCCATATAATTTTAATTTTCTCCTACAACTAGTAAGTAGGAAATTTGAAACAAACAAAAAGTCTGCTCAGTCAGAGGATGTTTTAATGATTGAGCAAATTCTTTCAATTGTGCCCTTCCAGAGGGTTCCCCTTGCTTCCTGCCATGTGCAGTCCTACCTGTATTACTTTGACACCTCATAGGAAAGACTGAATGGGTACTTGAATATGCAAACTTGCCTTCTTTGAACTGTGGGCTGTTTTCTCCCAGACTTAGATAATCGTGTTTTTGTGCAAAGGTTGTTGTGTCTTGAAGTGCCAGAAGGAAATAGGGAATAACTGTGATTCTCCTTCTAATACTCAGAAGACTCAGTTAGCACAGAATAATATCTCCCCTCTTCTATCTGCGTAATGTCTGATTGTGTCTATGCATATACAAATTGAAAACATTCAGATTCCTCTTCTAACAATGTGAATATATAAAATATTTCTGGGCCTCCCTGGTGGCACAGTGGGTTGAGCACAGCACTGTGAAGCTCTCCGCAGCCTCTGTAGCATGGGTTCGATTCCCGGCCAGCCAAGGAGAAACACATGGCACAGCAGACCTGTCCTGTCTTCGCCCACTGCTCCCCTCAGCAGTGTATTTCCGTCAGTCTGCCTGTTCTGCTCCCTGGTGCATTGTCTCGCCCTCCATGCCTCTGACCTGTACCCCAGTTCTTGAATAAATAAATGAATCTTTAGAAAAAAAGAAAATATTTCTGTTTTCTTTATTTTTTTTTTTTTTTTTTTAATAGAGGCATGCTTTTTATTTATTTGTTTGCTGGTTTGTTTGTTTGTTTTGTTTATACATGCACTGGGTACAGTCAGAAGCGCGGGAGGGTGAGAGAATTCACCAGAGCCAGAGCGGGGAGCAGAGCAGGCGGAAGGACCGAAGTACACTGCTGAGGGGAGCAGCGGGCGGCAGGAGAGGTCTGCGCGCCATGCGGGACCCTCCTCCGGTGTCCGGGGAGCAGCTGGGGATCGAACCGGCGCCAAAGAGGCCGCGCGCAGCTTCGCAACCCAGCGCTCAACCGCTGCGCCACCGGGGAGGCCCTATTTCTGTTTTCTTTAAACTTAAATACCCATCACTAGGCTACGTTATAGGTAAAGTGTTTATTTAACATTTTGTTAATTTTTAAAAAGTCACTTGCATGAATAAAATAGCCTCCTGTTTCATTTTTTGACTTCAAATTCGTCAACCTTTTATAAACTGTTATCATTCTCTCCCAGACAGAAGTTCTGCATTAAAATAAAATGAGGTCATAAGAATCCTCACTTACCAAGTTGTTCATAAATTTCCCTTGCCAGATATCAAAATTGAATTTAAATTTCCCAAAAGGATGTTTCCAATAACATTGACAAATAGGGGCCTCCCTGGTGGCACAAAGGGTTAAGCACAGCACTCTGAAGCTCTGCAGTACGAGTTCGATCCCTGGACTGCCAGGGAGCTGCCCATAGGGTGCAGCAGACCTCTCCTGTCTTGCCTGTTGCTCCCCTCAGCAGTGTATTTCAATCACTCTGCTTGTTCTGTTCCCCACTCTCTCTCTGGTGAATCCTCTCACACACCCCCACCCCCACCTCTGGCCTGTACCCTGGTTCTTGTATGCTTAAATAAATCTTTTTTGGGGAAAAAAAAACTGACAAATAATCCTCATTCTAGACAGAGTTTTAAGTTTGCAAGTAGTTAGAGTTTTGTGATTATTTCTGAAATTTACTTTGGTACCAGTAAACCAAGCCTACTTATCCATACTGTGTCCGTAAAAACTTTCCTCTGTAACTATGACTGATGCTTAAACTAGAAACCTGCTTTAGTAATAACTACTTTGATGTTCACATTTTTTCCTTTTTCTCCATTCTGAAGATAAAGGTCACTCTAAGAAGGTGGTTTATGAGTTAAAAGTGTTCCAAAAGGTTGAGGATTACAATGGAGACAGATATACTTCCCCACAAAAGGAACTGGAATTGAGCTGGGGCCATCCCACGCCGGTCCTCACAGAGACCCTGGGGAGTGGGATGGGATCTGACGGTGATGGGCTTCCCTTGACTGCTTTCTTCCTTTGTACCTAACTCTGGTCCGGAAATAGAGCAGCACATCATGCTCCAGGACTGACACCAGGGAAGCTTCATAAATCAGCAAGTGAGTGTTCCGGCATGATCCTTTAGCCACTGCCTTCCCTCCAGAGCTGACACCTGTCACCTTTTAAAGAGTGTGCATTCTCTGTCACAGAGCTGAGTCCTGTCTCTTCTTTATTCGCTCTCGTAATCTGCCTGGGTGGTATTATCTGGGTGGCTGCCCATATAGTATTAAATCACTGACATTAGGGCCTAGATTTTTTTTTTTTAATGTGCTTAAAAACTTGGAATTTCCATATAGTTATTGGATACACAACGAAGAACGTAATGCCACATACATTTCATTTTTAAAAGAAAATAAACATGCAAATGTATGAACACAAACATATTTGCATGTATTTTTAATAATTGACAGAATGTTACTCTTAATGGTTTGATAACTAATAGTTTAGAGGAAAGGCTAGGAATATTTCAGAATTTGGAGTTAGGAAAAAGGACTTTCAACATCATCAGACTGTAAACATCCATCTTCATTAAGTCAGTAACTATTGCTTATTTACGTCTATTAAAAATTGAGTATCTGCTCCGTGATGCATATCACCTTTCTAGAAAGCATTCTCTGAATCAGTTATACTGCTACATGGTTTTATTTTGTCCTAATGTGGTTTATGTATGTGGAATTTTAGAATCCCTCAGCTTTTACTGTGGGAATATAGAAATATTTCAGAAAATGTGGTAAGTCACAGATCCACCTGAGCAGAAATGTATATTACTTGGATATTTACATATTAATGGTGTTAGAAATAAAATTTACAATACATATTGGGGATTTTTCTACATCCCTCAAAGGAATGTTTCAAATTTATTTTGAATTCTAGTGAAGCAACAAGGACCACAAGGTGTTTGTAATTGGGGGGTATTAAGTGCAAAATACAAGTGGAGGGTGCTTAAAAGGGACAGGAAAAGTCAGTTTCCCATTGATTGCACTGTGGTGGGATAAATGTGTGGCTTCTGCCCTTAATGGAAGCTGATTGTTCAGGGATGTGCCAGCGAGACTGGTCGATTCTTGAGCTGTTGTTTACTGGGAAGGACAATATCAATTTTCCAGAGGGATGATTGGTGGGATGTCAAGGCTGTCACCCCTTTCTCCTCGTCACTGACAGACAGCCCAGTGACAATTACCAGTGATGGGACATTGCCTGCATTGGCATATACACTAGAGGATATAACTGGCAAACAAAAAAAAAAAAAAGAGGAAAGCACTCTTGTAAAAAAGATATAATCAGCAGTTGTCAGCACTGGTTACATATATGATGTTTGAATAACAAGGACACAGCACATTGCTTTTACCACTCATGTAACATAGAACCTACTTCATTACTCAAAAAAAAAAAAAAATCTTGGACTGTCTGGGATAGTTTAATGCTAGTAGTTGGCATTATTTCTATTTGAAGGTTAATATCAGGAAAAAAAAGGTCTATTTTTTTAAAAATATAGTTTGGAGAATTCATATTGCCTGAAAGGAGATATTTTCATTATTTACATAAATGATTACATTTGAACTAGTATGTTTCCTCGTGAGTTAGATAACTTTTAATGTTTCCTTCTGGGCTCGTGTTATTGGCCAATGTCCAAATGCATAACTAATGAATTGCATTCAATAGAAACACTAAATTCCTTCATTTTGGCAGAAATCCATCATTTAAATTGAGGAATATATTCTGTGCAGTGTAGGTAGTATGTGTGCTTATCTACCAGAATTTCTATAAATGTTCTTCTGCCAGTCTCATCTTTCCCATTTCTTTCTGTTCTATTATTTAATAGCTTCTGATACATTTAAAGAAAAAGAGCAGTATTTCTAGAAAGTACCTTCAGTTACGGAGAAGCTGACACCTAAATTAGTCAGACCACCTGGAGCATCATAATTGTAACTTAGCGGTATTTCTTTCTCAGCAAGAGACTTTTCTTTGTGTTAATTCATAAATGTCATTTATTTAATCAATCACATTGTAACTAATTATTTGTAGATTCACTATATGCTGTTGGAATTTTAGTATTTAGAAAAATTCACAGTGAATATAGTTTTAAATAGTCTTACTTTACATATATTTATTTTGTACTATTTAGATAGCTCCCTCCACTCTAGGTTTCTTAACATCAAAGTGAAAATATCTGTACATACATAGATAAAGCAATTTTTGTTTGCTTCCCAACAAAAAATGTTGGACTGGGAATACTTTCTAGTCTTACACACATTTTTTTTTTTTTTTTGCAATGAGAGTTGCTTTTCCCAAAATTGGTCACTGTAGAGATGAAAATAATTTGACATACAATGTTTATTTTCTACATATGTATAGCATTTATGGGTATAGCATATGTATTTCTTTTTTTGTGAGAAATATTTTCTTAAATACTGTATATGATTTTGAAATCAGTGTGTTCTTACTAAATCATTTTTCAGACATTAAAAAGCAAAAATTATAAAGTAAAAATCTCACAGGCTCTTACCATTTAGAGGCAAATGTTAATATTTTCATATTTGTCCCTTTTGTCTTTGTTTTAAGATTTTAAGTGTTTATATATGTTTGTGCTGTTTCAAGTGTTTTTCACTGATGCTGTTTCTAAGCTTGTTAAATACATAGACAAGTCTTTGATTTGAGCAGTATCTTTTTATTTTAAATATGTGAGCCAGCACTGCCTAGGGATTACATATGGAACTTACTTCTGATTGTACTTGTTAGATACCATGCAAAAGTTATCATTAATTTCCTCCATAAACCATGGGCTAATTGATTTTCCATTGCACTCATTAAAAATAGATACTTAGCTTTTCAGAAGATTGTTTCAGAAAACCAAGGCAAGGCCTAGGTCCTCGGGGATGCTATCAACTGACCATTCCATCAGCCTGGAATAGTGGCCCTCCTACTTGTCAGAACTGACGTATTTATCCCATTTCCCAGCAGATAAACATTTGCAAGGCAAATAATAAATTAGCCATTAATCAGAAGAATGTTTGCATTTGATGAACTCTGAATGGAGTGGAGATGTCAGGTAGATTGACAAGGTAAATCAACAAGGCAGCATCAATCCCTAGGAAGAGTCACCCACAATTTAGAAAGTGTTGACCCATACATATATTTAAAGATTTTGGAACTTGAGGATATTTTGTAAAGGAAGTAAGGCTATTAATAAAAAGGTGCTGTTAGAGTCTAATAATAGACAGTATGTTAAAATTTTAAATATATTTAACCCTCCAATGAAATTAGAATGTCATTTAAATTCTTGATTTGAAAAATAACTGTCAAATACTTATTTTTTAAAAGTTTGTATATTCTAATAATTTTTTTCAATTCCAGAATGCTCACATTTAATGAAATGTTACCATGCTATTCTACTTTTAAATTAATAACTTAGCAAGTGTATTCTTTTCACAACAAGAAATGATCTTGATATGTTAGTGTTTGTCCTAATTGGCTTTGCTCCTTTACATGTGTTATTCAAAGGCTTGCAAATTTGAAGTTTGAGAGACTTTGCTTGGATGATAATCATGTAATCTTGATGAGTTACCTAACCTTTAGTAATCTTTAATTTCCACGTTTGTTAAATAGGAATAATATCTATCCCAAAGATTCTTTATAAGCAATGAAATATGAAATGTATTTATGCAACTACTAATAGACTTGTATTTACAAAGAAGATGTGTAAGTTATAAAAAATTATTCTAAATCAGCTACTATGTATTAGCATCTGCTGTGTACATGGTAGTGTTCTATAGGGAAAAGCAGTAGATAATAGAGATTAAGACTTGTCCTTACAGAACTTTCATGTAGCAGAAGTAGACAATTGATAAAGCTAGAAACAAAATAAAATTTAACATAAAGTAGAGAACAAAGGCAACTAAAAGAAAATAAGCAGATGAAAACGCTGTTGGGTGATGGCTCTGTTACATATGGTAGGATAGTTGGAGATAGCAGTGAGACAAGGAAACTCTTGCAGTTATCTCCTGCATACCCTGCCATTAATGTATGATCTCTATAACCCATCTTTCTCTTGCCGTGATCTTTTTGGCTTACAGAGTTCCCAGCACATAGGTGAAGATGCAATGGCAGAATCCCTCAAAAGCTTTTCCATGTAGAACCGTATGTTGATATGAGATAGTTGGTTTTGATTTTCAGAGGGAAGAGGTGGTCTTTCTTGTGGGTGTGTTTGTCATCAGTTCACATTCAACAGCATTGATGTAAATCTCCAAAATGTGGTCATTTGACATGTAATATAAACTCACAAACTGACTTCAGTGCTTCAGGATAATGATGAGACATCTTGCTTTACTAAACAATTGAGGATATATGGTTATGGTTATGAGAAACAGCACAGAGAAAATATTTTAAGGAATTGATAATGGCACTTTGAATATATGTCATTTTAGTTCTTTCAAATAATTCCACAATCTCTTCAATGTATAAACAATTAATTGTTGTGTCATATATATGAAAATTCCCAGTATACTTAGGATTTTTTTTGGCTTGGTGATTACATTAAACTGTTTTCTTAGATCCACTTTCTAAAAGAGAGCTGTTCTTTTTTCTTTAATTTTGTACTGTGGAGAAATGAATAGGAAGGCTACAGATACTAAGAAAAAATTTAAACTTTTTTCCCCAAGTGTCTTTTGATTTGAATTAGAAAATAAATACTTATTCTGTTCACTCTGTTCTTACTGTTCTTTAGACATCCCAGTAATGCAAGGCATACTTGTATACTGATGTCAAGTAGGTGACTTGGGCGTTTGCCCGTATGTCCCAAATAATTCATTGTGATATATTTATTGTATCTCAGGTATATATTAACGTATCATGATATATAACTACTTATTTTATGTATCCTTTTTTATCTCTAAATTGGTATTTCACATTATTACTATCTATAGGATGCTTCTTAGAAACATTGAAAATGAAAAGCTTTGCATAATGCAAATTCAGAGAACTTTAATATTTAGTAACTGCCTTTAGGTGCAGGTTACTAATGCCCTTTCCATCCTTAAAAATAGGCTCAAAACTCCTGGTCACTTGTTAATAACTCTTCCCTTGTCAGGAGATTGAATCGCTATAGGCAAGCTTTCTTAATAAATCTGCAAAGAAAAAAATTAAATTCAATAGAAGACTTATATACATGTCTCTTTTACAGTTGGTTTTCAACCATGCCAAACATAGGCATTTTACCCTTTCCTTTAATTAATAATATGTACAAGCATATATGTGATTTATATTTAAAGAAATAATATGCCAGATTTAAAGAACATGAATATTTTATGTGCAGACATTAAAACTGGGGGAATTTCTAATCAAAATTATGAGGAAGAAAAATGTCACCCTTTCAATTTCTGCAGCATCAAGAAAAACATCAATAATATTAAAACGGATGGGTGATACTCTGTTGCTGTCCATATCCAGTCTTTTAAAAAAATCTTTGAACAAACACGTCACCTTAAATTCCCTAGATAGTTTTCTACAAAACACAAATGAGCAAACCTAAATAGTGAAAGAAGAAAAAAGATTGCTGTTAGCAAGGAACCATTTGTGACCTTGGGAAGAGATCTTAAACAATGCTACAGTTGGTTAAATTGGCTCTTAACAAGTTGTGGTCCTGGATCTACTCTGTTAAGGAGATACTTTCAGGAACAGGAGCCCATTTGTAATTAGATAAGGAAAACTGACAGCAACAGTGAGTTAGTGGCTCCCATGGAATGACAAGTATTGACTAAATCTGGGCCTGCGTTTGAGATGGTGAGGCAGTCGATAAAAGCATCAGGGCTTGTTTGGAGTACCACTGCCAGCAATGCTTTAATTTGCCGCCTGGAAAAGAGCCACAGACATTCTTCCCCAGTGTTTCGTGTTGCTGAGTTCTAACACTTACGTTTAATCTTCTGTTTACCACTAAAAACACTTGTAAGTGGTATATGACACTATAAAAAGGAAATAGAACAGGGAACATATTTTTGCATAGACACCCCCCCCCCAATGGTGCATTCCAAGTGTAGAAAAATCAACATCATTTGAATCGACAAACCAAGTGTGGAAGGAAAAGTTTAATAAATAATACAAATAAAAATCATTTGAAAACAAAAGCCTTACATGATTTTGGAGAAGAGGTAAGATAGAAAATATTTTGAAAATATCTATAGAAATCCTCCCTATATTTTTCTATATACCATCTCAGTTGAGTGAGAGAAAATCAATTTAAAAGGATATGCTATGAAGTACATAAACAATTTAAGTACATAAACACTTTATATTATTCTTCAATGCTTCCCAGATATTTTTGAAGTTGTTAATATATGTATTACACTATGATAAAATATTAATGTTTTCATTTATTTTCATTTTTCCCATTATATATACCTCTAAAAATTCACAAAAGCACCTAGCTTTTAATACTGACCTTTATAGCACTCAAGTAAATTGTACAAGCATGACTTGTGGTTCAGATTCTGCTGAGCCTCATTTAGCTTGCTGCCAGAATTCAACAGATACCATTATGAAATTTGCACATACTTAACCACTGCAAATTCAAATAATCCTCTACATGTGATCTTCAGTGTCTTATTAAATAAAGGTAGCCTTTAAAAATACTAGATTATTTAAATCTCATTTGGTTGCCAATGTTTAATGTTGCCCACCTGTTGTAACAGAGTGAATGCCAGAGAGAAACTGAACCATCTTTTGATTGTGCCAGCAATTTCCAGCAGTATAGGGTTTTGTAGTGAATCCACATTAAACTTCTGTTAGGTTCAACACGATGACCGACAAAGATTATCTGGTGTGTTGGGGAAATAATGACTGTATAAGGCCTGAGATGCATGCAGGCTGTGCCTCCAGGAGAAGCTGAGAGGGTTCTTTTCTTATTTCCAGATATGTTGCCAAGCTATGTGTCAGTTTGAGGAGTAAAATCATGCTTAAAAATGTAGGTATTAATTAAGACAGGACTTATTCTGACACATTTTATCTCAATATATAATTTTAAGCATGTAGAATGAAAAAATAATCAAAAGATAAGTATAATATTTAGCTGATATGTCCTCACACATATTTGGGATCCCTAAGTTATGCAAAATGGGTACCTCTTTCTAAAGTCTTACAGAAAATTAAATAGGAATAGGAATGTAGCATAACCAAATCACTTAGAACTTAAAATGTTTGGATTGAAAGTGCAATGTTGGGTCTTGTAACTGTTAAGAATGATGCACACATATGCTGGCTTTTTGTGGTTTCAAAATGTATTATGTCTGTTCTCATTATGTTCATATGTATAAGTTGTGAAATGTTTAATTATGCTGAAAATATTTTAAAATGCAAGATCTCATGTAAATTGATTAACAGAATTTTGTAGATAGTAATGTTGATGAAATCAAGTATCTCTTAAGTAGGAACAACCATTACCATCTCTCTTATTGGTACAATGACTGATTTTGGTTAAGCTGTCCTTGAGTTCTTCATGAAATGGTTCCACAGAAATCAGTATAGTGCTGGCTGTATTTATCCTGCTGTATGAAAATTGTCAGTCACCTTCTGATTCCTTTAAGATCATTATTTTGAGCATAGAGGTTTATGCAATGTCTTTAAAAAGATGTTATAGTTGTCAACTTTTGTAATCATCCTTAACAGGAGAGTTGAAATTAAAATACTGCCTGTAATGAGATTTCCAACAGATGGAATTAAATATGTGGATAAATCATTTTGGTATCTTATAGAGTATTAGAAATTTGTGTTAACAATTATGGGTATAACCAGATCATTCATTATTCATTCATCCAGCAACAAACTTTGTGTGTGGTCTGACAAAGTTCAGACTTTGTGCTTGCTGTTTGGACAATGAAGACATACACGATTTCTGTTTTAAAGGAATTCCTGTCCAGGAGTGGAGAAAGACATGTAAATAAATGATTGTAATACAGTAGAGTACAGTGTGATCAGCACAGTAATAGAGGTATGTACAAGCTAGAACAGTAATTCTGAAGGAGGGAGTGATTAATTCTGTCTAAGGTGTGATAGGGAAGGGATTGAATTCAAGCCCATTCTTTTGAATAATACATGAGAGAGCAACAGTCCATCCTCCTAAATTGAGTAGTTTAGCCAAGAAAGCTGCCATCCTATCGATCAGATGATAAGACAGAACTTAGATGGAGGGGGTCTAAATGAATAGGGAGCTGACAGAAGCAGGGCCTGGTGCCATTTGTAGCTTTATCCCTGAAACTACAATGAGTTGGTATGCTGTACAATGTCTCCATAATGATGAGGTTATCCCACAGCTGAAGGAAGTTTTTTAAAAGTGTTAGCAAAGAATGTCTAGAGATGCATGTAATCAAGCTGTCAATGTATTGTCCGAAACCTTGAGATGTGGTACTTTTCATAAAGGACAAGTCACAAAATCTGTCTTTGAATGAAAATGCTACTTCAGCTTTATTAAACATTATACCAGGTATTCTTTCTATCCCAGGCTATAGAATCAAATTTAATAGCAAAAAAAAAAAAAAGGTAAGTTTTCTTCATCTTGCTCCCTCATCTAGTCATTATTCTCTACCTCAGATTACTAACTCTCTCTTAACTTGGTATAGTGACATTGTTTTCTAATTAATGCACTGATTTCTTAAAAGCAAAAGCAATATAATACAGAAACACAAGACATGTAAATAAGACCTCCAAAACTTGAATTTTTTTTCTTTTACTTTCTCCTCGGTAACTTCATAAAAGTCCACAAGACTAAGAACTTTAGTCCATTTTCTATTGTTCTTTATTTTTATTTATTTTTTAAATAATTTTATTTTTATATTCCCCATACAATTGTAACCCCCTTATTTTGACCCCAATCCCTCCCCTTCCTGCCCCCCCACCCCCCATAGAGTGTCTCTGGTTCATAGTTGTTTGTTGATTTTGATTTTCACTTTCTTATAGTTATTCATTTTCCTGGTCCCTTATTTAAGTTTTCTAGATTCCTGCTATGAGTGAGACCATTTGGTATTTTTCTTTTTCTTTCTGGCTTATTTTGCTGAGCATGATCCCTTCCAGCGCCATCCATGTTGCTGCAAATTGCATGTGTTTATCTCTTTTGAATGCTGAGTAATATTCCATGGTGTATATGTACCACATCTACTTGATCCAGTCATCTATTTTTGGGCATTTGGGTTGTTTCCAAAGCTTAGCCATTGTAAACAGTGCTGCTATAAACATAGGGGTGCAGGTGCTCTTTGGAATTGATGTTTCTGTGTCCTTTGGGTAAATACCTAGGAGTGGAATTGCTGGATCCTATGGAAGCTCTATGTTTAGTAGGTCAAGAAATCTCCACACAGCTCTCCATAGTGGTTGGACCAGTTTGCACTCCCACCCACGGTGCAGGAGAGTTCCTTTTTCTCCACACCCTCGCCAACATTTGTTGTTGCTAGTTTTTTTTAATATGTGCCATTCTCACTGGTGTAAGATGGTATCTCATGGTAGTTTTGATTTGCATTTCCCTGATTACAAGTGATGTTGAACATTTTTTCATATGCCTGTTGGCCATTTGCATTTCCTCTTCAGAGAAGTTTCTTTTTAGCTCTTCTGCCCATTTTTTGACAGGATTATTTTCTTTGTTTGTGCTGAGTCTCATCAGCTCTTTGCAGATTTTTGTGATTAGTCCTTTATCATTAGTGTTGTGTGCAAAAATGTTCTCCCAGTTGGTGGGGTTTTGGTTATTGTCTCTCTTGCTGTGCAGAAGCTCTTTAATTTGATGTAGTCCCAGCTGTTTATCTTTGCCTTCACTATCACTGCTTTGGGTGATGTGTCTGTAAAGATGTCTTTGATGTGCTTATCACGTAGTGTTTCGCCTATATTTCCTTCTATGTATTTTATGGTTTCAGGTCTTATGTCTAGTTCTTTAATCTACTTTCAGTTGATTTTTGTGTATGGTGTGAGGTAGTGATCAAGCTTCATTCTTTTGCATGTCGCGACTCAGTTTTCCCAGCACCATTTATTGAACAAACTTTCTTTGTTCCAATGCATAGTCTTTGCTCCTTTGTCAAAGATTAGTTGACCATAAATCTGTGGGTTTATTTCTGGATTTTCTATATGATTACATTGGTCTGTGTGTCTGTTCTTGTTCCAATACCATGCAGTTTTGATGATTATGGCTTTGTAGTAAAGTTTGAAGTCTGGGAGTGTGATGCCTCCATTCCCTTCTTTCTTTTTCAGGAGAGCTTTGACTATTTGGGGTTTTTGGTGGTTCCATATGAATTTCATCAATAATTGTTCTATTTCTTTGAAGAATGATATTGAAATTTTGATTGGAATAGCATTGAATCTGTATATTGCTTTTGGTAGGATGGCCATTTTAATAATGTTTATTCTTCCAATCCATGAGCAGGGGATGTCTTTCCATTTCTGTGTGTCTTCTTGTATTTCTTTCAATAGTGTTTTATAGTTTTCTTTGTATGGGTCCTTTACCTCTTTTGTTAGATTTATTCCCAAGTATTTGATTTTTTTTTTGTTTCGATAGAAAACGGGATGGTTTTTTTGATTTCTTCTTCTTCAGATTTATTGTTTGTGTATAGGAAGGCTACTGACTTTTGCATGTTTATTTTGTATCCTGCCACTTTACTGAACTGATTGATGAGTTGAATTAGTTTTTCTGTGGAGTTTTGGGGTTCTTTATGTATATTATCATATCATTTGCAAATAGTGATAGTTTGACTTCTTCTTTTCCTATTTGAATTCCTTGTATGTCTTTCTCTTGTCTTATTGCTCTGGCTAGTACTTCCAGTATTATATTGAAAAGCAGTGGTGAGAGTGGACATCCTTGTCTTGTTCCAGATCTTAATGGAAATGCTTTCAGCTTTTCGCCATTGAGAATGATACTGGCTGTTGGCTTGTCATACATGGCCTTTATGATGTTGAGGTATGTTCCTTGTATCCCAAGAATTTC